>NC_141083.1:27378046-27685546 GCF_041138505.1 Cibotium barometz
CAACCAGATAGAAGGAAAACTATCACTGACTTATTTTGAAGAAATCAACGCTTTTTTCCTAACCGAAATCAGGCATAGCCGTTGATCTAATCATTTGAGGAATTCTTCAGGTTTTTGTTTAACTACTCGAATTCTAAGCGTATTCCTATTATTTCAATTTAATTATTAAAACTCCATTGATTCCAGCCTAACCCCATCTGGCCCATGGGTTAGCCACCACCCAACCACTGGAATCGGTAGAACCAGACAATTACTCACCCACCCATAATTTAATGCCTTTCTTAACTTTTGCTTTCGAATACAGATATGCACACACTCCTCTTTAAAACTTTAATATATAAAATAATCCACTGATAAACAGTTATTGGTTACAGATGTCATAACTCAAAAATTCCTTCCAGTCCCTTGTTTCTCAAAAAACAGTATCACTTTAAACTCTCTCTTGAGACCAACTGGTCAGCAATGAGATCCAGTAACAGATATCACTCTTGACTCTCCGTTGAGACCAACTGGTTAGATCCAGTAACAGATTACAATAGTCATTTCGTCCATCATACATATCTTCCATGACATATGCATGGGTGTCATAGGCACCGCGAGCCCATGCATCTCCTAATCAGAACCCTCCAGGATCCTTCTTAGGTGTCCTAGCACTTCACTTAGGGACCGCTTCGTCGGCCCTCGCCCATCGTACCGGGGGAAGTGCACCATTTTTCAACCATACCTAGGATGGTCAACAGGCTTTGTCGCGTGAGCCGTCCTTTGAACACTCCCCCGCAAGCTGTTCCAACTGATTTTCCCTTAGAAAAACATTTACCAAATGCTCCCTCTAGCATTCTCGCGTAAGGTAGTCCTTTAAGAAAATAGGGTTTCTATGCAAGTTTTCAGTTTGATTTTCTTTTGAATATATAAGGAGTATTTCTTGAATCAGTATCCCCAAAACTTCTTGATTCTGAATTTCATACTAGAATTCTTCGAATTCTATAACCTTGATCCACAGATCGATTCGAAGGGTCTCAAACTTAGTTTCGGATTTGGCGAGAGTTTTGAGTGTATTTTTCTAAACTGGTCACACCTTCTTTCCTCGAAACTGGCAAAAGAGTTTGGTCTTGGTCATAGTCCGATTCAAGGTTCGAGTCAGATAAGATTTTTCCTGAACTATTTTTCTCGAAAAGGTTTGATAATTCAGTTACTATTTTATTGAATTTCTTTCTTTGAATATTCACTTAACTGATTTCTAAATTAGTTACGAGTTCTAATGAGAAATCAATTAATCATTTATCTGAATATTTTGATCTCAATAGATTTCTTGAATTTTCTTTTTATAATCTGTGTGAATATAAAATGATAGAAATTTCTCTCTTAGAGTATTTAATTATTCATTTATCAAATACTCATAGAATTTAAACATAGAATTTAAGAGAATTCTAATTTTGATATAAGAATTCTTTATGCATCTATTTATGCATAAAAATCAAATTTAATAGGAATAACACTTTTATTCAACTTCAATGGGAATAACACTTTTATTAAAAAAATCCTTAAAATTATGCATAAATTCAAATTTAATAGGAATAACACTTTTATAAAATAATCCTTTAATGCATCTATTTATGCATAAAATCGAATTTAATAGGAATAACACTTTTGTAATAAAAAAAATCCTTTATGCATCTTTCTATGCATAAAAATCAAATTTAATAAGAATAACACTTTTGTAATTAAAAATTTTCTTTATGCATCTTTCTATGCATGGAAATAAAATTTAATAAGAATAACATTTTTGTAATAAAAAAATTTTCCTTTATACATCTTTCTATGCATAAAAATCAAATTTAATAAGAATATCACTTCATAATAAAAAAATTTCCTTTATGCATCTTTCTATGCATGGAAATCAAATTTAATAAGAATAACACTTTTATAATAAAAAAATTCCATTATGCATCTTTCTATGCATAGAAATCAAATTTAATAGGAATAACACTTTTATAATAAAAAAATTTCCATTATGCATCTTTCTATGCATAAAATCAAATTTAATAAGAATAACACTTTTATAATAAAAAAATTCCATTATGCATATCTCTATGCATAGAAATCAAATTTAATAGGAATAACACTTTTATAATAAAAAAATTCCATTATGCATCTTTCTATGCATAGAAATCAATTTTAATAAGAATAACACTTTTATAATTAAAAAATTCCATTATGCATCTTTCTATGCATAAAAATCAAATTTAATAATTAATATCAGTGATATCCATGCATATTCATAGGTGAATATGTACATGGAGTAATTAGAATATTTCTTTTAGATGCAAAAATGGTGGGAATTACTCTTTTGGAATAACATAAAAACAAACTTTCTTTTTCACAAAATTTTAGAAAATTTTGCCATAACCTCCTTTGTATGGCTGACCATTTCTCATTTTTATCTATCTTCACTTAACTTAGTTAACCCGATTTAGAATTATGGAACTCTAATCTACACAATTTTCTAAATTCAAGAGAGTAAGTAGAGTTTATATAATCCCTTAGTTAATCTTTCTAGGATTAAGGAAGGCTGGAATGTAAAGAAGAGAAGAGGGTGGCCTTTTCATCAAAGGCATAGCATTGGAATTTAATTCAAGCATCTGCAAAACATAAAAATCAAGAAAACCATAGACTTTTCATTCAAAATTCGTAAACAAGGTAAGAAAATTTGCTTACATAGAGCTTATAAGCTCTCCTTCGGCTTGAGGGATTGAGGGTTCTACTATTGTTTGAAGCAATAGTGGCCGCCAATGCACTTTGGAGATGATTAGGCCAAAAACAATTGAATTATTAAAAACAATTGAATTATTAAAAAATTCAATGAAGATGGCTCAAGACAGGAGTAGAGTAATAGTGCATAAACACTATTAAGCTTTTACAAAGGGGGAGGCTTCTATGTATAGGAAAAAGTGAGCCTCTAACCAAGCAAACTGATTCTAGAATTTTCTAGTTGGTCAATTTTTGACCATTTTTGGGTCAGTTCACCTTAGTTTTTGGATCTAGTTTTGAAACAGAAGAGAGGAGAGATGAAAATATCTCATTTTATTGATTAAAAATTGGGGGTAATGATGAGAAAAAGGTGCCTACTTCATGAGGGTAGATCCCCACTCTGAGGTGTCAAAATTCAGTTTTTTAATTCTTTTCTTTGGTCCTTAGTCCACTCTTCATCTTATGTGAGCATTTACTCGGTTTTTCTTTTATTCTTCAATTTATCTCCTCTGTAAATTTGGATTAATCTTATTGGTCCATAGGAACCTTAATTGGACCATAATTCAAAATTTTCAGAAAATCTTGACCCTTAGGCTAAGGTCTTTTGTGCACATTATAATTTATTTCTAATGCACCTTAGGAATTTCTTTTTAAACTTCTTTCGGGGAAATTTATTTTAATAAGAAGGGATATTTTTCCATCCAAAGATATCTAAAAACTAAATTATCTCTCTCTAGAATATTTTCTCTCTCTAGGCCAAAACAGGTAAAAACAAGATCTTTATTATTCTGAAAAGGGGATTGATTATAGGGGAAGAAATTGGACATCTTGAGGGGTTGGGGAGAAATCTTACATCCTCTCCCACTTGAAAAACGCGAGATGTCCTCATCTCGCAAATTGGGAGTAATCCCGCATCAGTTTGGCTTCTTTCTCCCAAGTGGCATCTTCAAAAGGATAGAACTTCCATTTGACTAATAATTCTCTCAAAATTCTGTTCATGAGAACCTTCTCTCAAACATCAAGGATTGCTTCAGGTTGGAGTTCCATCTGCCCTTGGGTTGAAGAAGTTAAGAGTTCATCAAGCACATGATTCGGGCTCAGTACATACTTCTTAAGTAGGCTGACATGAAATACATTATGTGCTTTGAGATGAGGAGGCAGAAGAAGTTCATAGGCTAAGTCACCTATTTTCTTTGTAATCAGATATGGCCCATAGTATCTGCGGGATAGCTTCTTGTACTTCCCAAGAGATAGAGAACTTCTTTTGGGGCATACTCGAATGAAGACCATATCTGCTTCTTCAAATTTTCTAACTGACCTCTTCTTATCTGCATACTGCTTCTGTCTATCTTGGGCAACTTTTATATCCTTGCAGATTGACTGCATCTGCTGTTCCTTATCGTCACTGAACATCTCGACTCAATGGGTCGGACCAAGTTAATGGTGTTAGTAGGCAGTACCATACAGAGCTTTGAAAGGTCTCATCTCGATACTTCGGTGATAAGAAGCATTGTAGGCAAATTTGACTAGGTGCTTCTTGGGTTCCCTGCCCCACAGCATGACCGAAGTATATCTTCGATTACTTGGTTCACCCTTTCTGTTTGACCATCGGTCTCTCGGGGTGGTAAGCTGTGCTGAGATCCAAGAAAGTTCCTACTGCTTCAAAGAATGCAGTCCAAAATCTTGACGTGAATTTGGGATCTCGATCACTTACTATTTTCCTGGTGGTTGGGTAGGCCATGCAATCTGAAGATTTCCTTGAGGAACACTCTAGCCACATCCACTGCAGTGTAGGTTTCTTTTACTAGAATCAGATGGGCAACTTTGGTTAGTCTGTCAACTACCACAAAGGTGGAGTTGTAACCTGATTGAACTGAAGGTAGTCCAGTAATAAAATCTATACTGATACATTCCCACTTCATAAGTACATCCTTTTTTAGTCCAGGCCAAAAGAAGCTTTTCTTTATAGACATGTAGGTCTTGATGAAACCTGGATGTCTTGCTATAAGGCTATCATGGGCTTCATTCAAAATTTAACCCTTAGTTTCCTCATCATTGGGAATGCATAGCCTGCTATTATAATACATAATTCCTTCATCCAGGCTGTACCCTTGAACTCGGTTCAACTCCTGAGGAGTTTTGCTTTCCTGCATAAGTAGGGTAGCGATAGGGCCAAAGAATATATCTTGCATGATCTTCTCTCTTGCTTCATTAATCAATGAATTTGACACCATTGTGATTGCAAGCAAGGAGGCTTTTCTGCTGAGGGCATCTGCTACCACATTTTCTTTGCCTGAGCGATACTTGATTTCAAAATCAAATTCCCGTAGGGTCTGCATCCACCTTCTTTGGCACATGTTGAGATTCTTTTGAGTGAAGATCCACTTTAAGCTCTGATGATCTATCTCATCAAAGTGAATCTTTGACCAAGTAGGTAATGTCTCCAAGTGAATCTTTGACCAAGTAGGTAATGTCTCCACAACTTCAGGGCATAGACTACTGAAAGTAGCTCCAGGTCGCGGACAGCATAATTTCTCTCATGCGTTCTGAGTTTTCGGGATTCATAGGCCACATGACCTTCCTGCGTGAGCGCACCTCCCAGGGTAAAACCACTGAGTTACTACCTTAAAGGGTAGAGAGAAATTTGGCAACTTCAGAATGGGATTGGTTATCAAGGCGGTCTTCAGCTTATCAAAAGCGCTCTGACACCTGGTAGACCATTGAAACGGGGTATTCTTCTTGAGAAGATTAGTCAAGGGGAAAGCTATGAGAGCATACTTAGGTATAAAAATTCTATACCACAACCAGTTAATCCCAAGAATCCCTTGACTTCTTTCACTATCTTTGGTTCAAGCCAATCTATGACTGCCTGGACTTTTGCAGAATCTGAAGAAATTCCATCTTTAGCCATTCCAAGGATTCCGTCAAAAACTCCCAAAGGTAAGACTCTGAACTGGCAGTCAGTTACATTCCCATCTAGATTAAACTGAATACGATCTAGATTAAACTGAATATGATCTGTCTCATGGTGAGTGAAAAGAATCTTCCCCCCACTGGGCCAATTCAACTTGCATCGGTTTCCTTAATTTCTGTTCTAAGAGTATCTTACGCAAGCATCCTGGGGAAATAAATGAATGAGTACTGCAATCAAAAGCTTAAATGGCTTAACCTTATACTCAGCTGGAGCATGGATGACAGAGAATTGACAATTTGGCCCTTGGGTTTCAATCGCGGCATAAATCTGACCACTTTTCTCTTCCACTACTTCTACTATCGTAACTGCTTTGGCTGCTGCAGATTGGGGCAAAAATCTTTCTCTTTGATTACCCGAGTTCTGGGAGGGAGTTCTGAGATTACTCTAAACAGAGGCAGATGGTTGAGCTAGAGTCCTCCTGGGATTGCCCTGATTTTGGCGAGACGACGGACCCTGATTTGATTGATACGAAGGGGATGGTCTCTGCACTCTGGGTCCTTGACTTCCCTGTCCTCTTGACATGGCAGGAGTCGGGCAGTCTTTAAGCTGGTGACCGAAACCCTGACACCCAAAACACCTGTTCTCACTTCTAAGCTCATCCCTCTGAATCCTTGAAAGAGGTGGGGCTCCTGAGAAAGTGTTTTGAGGGAAGGGTCTTCCTTCACTTCTGAATTTCCCAGCATCTTGATTCTGATTAGGACCTCTTTGGGGGTGGAAAGTTTGAAGCACTTCCCAGGGTTTGGAACCATTTAAAGTTTGAGGGTGCAGGCTTCGGTGGGACCTTAATAATAAATGCTTTGGCAAAGTCCTTTGCCATTCTGACAGCTTCTGTCATTGAGATTGGTTTGGCATTTTTCACTAAAGTGTCCAATGGCTCGTTCATCCCTCTCGAATGAATCTGGCCATCAGCTGCTCTTCATCCAAAAGTGGAGAATATTTAAGGAGAAGGGCAAATGCCTGATGGTATTCTTCAATCGTCCAGCTATCTTGCTTCACTTCCAAGAACTTATTCATTTGGTTTCCAAAAGCCCGGAGGACAAAACGTCTTCCGGAGGTAAGCTTTAAGATCTGACCAGGTCTAGGTATTTTGGTTGAGATGGTTTGTCTCGCAATGGTTCCTCCATGCGAAACTGGCCGTTTCTACATTTTCAATCTGGCGAGAGCCATCTTGCTCTTCTCGTTATAACCGGTTACATCAAAATACTCTTCCATTGCCTCGATCCATTTTTCCTCTACTTCTCCTAATTGTTCCCCTTCACCCTTGAAGGGACTAGGTTGGGATCGGTGTAGGGCTTTACGAATGTTCGGATCTAACTCTTCATCATCGGTAAGAGGATCCGGCTGCCTACCACGGCCCGCGTGCCTCATGATTCTGACAAAACGATATTTTTATCAACTTAACTTTTTCATCAGATTTATGACTATTTGATTTTTGAGATTTATTTCTTAAACAAATAAATATTCCATCATAATTCTTGAAAACAAGATTAACTCTGATAATTTTACTAACGAATATTCACAACCACGAAATAATTTGGAATCTTTTACAAAAGATCATTTATTATCAAAAGTTTTTAATATATACATAGAGTGTATCGGCTCCAAAAGTCAGCGCTTCAATCGCGTACACATAAAAAGCCAATACTGCGATGGAGACATGCTATGATATACACGATTCATCATTGATAATGGTGCTGTAATTCTTCTCCTAGTAGGAATAAAGCAGCTAAGAAGTCTAAAAATACGACAAGAAATTCTAAAATTTCGGGGTGAATGATTATAGAGTTGTACATAATGAATAACTCCTAGCCTAATCGAGGTCATGGCTAGTGAGATAATCTGTCTGAGTCTCTGTCTCGTTGATTAGTATTGACGCGAATACTTCGCCCTCTAGAGAACCACATATACTGACGTCGCTCTACTGGATCAGGAAAGTATAGATCCTCAAAGTGACGAGCAAGTCTAACTCTGTTTTCTCGGGTTGTAGTGGAGTTGATAAGAGAGTCCAAGAATGCTAGATAGATTTGGGGTTTCCATCTAAAAATTCAGTTCAGTTTTATGAGTTTTCAATTTATGAAGTTCATTTCAAACATAATCTTAACAAGTGAAAACATTATTTCCCAGATTTACTTTAAAATTTTAGGCAATTTCTACTGCTATTTCGTTAGTTTTTAACAGCGCTCTGATACCAACTGTGAGACCCCTCTGCCCCCTCTGCGCATCAGATTCCCGGTTGCTAGGAGCAGCGAAACTAGCTTCCTCTTGCGCGAGGTGTGGGTTTCCCACTCGGGGCCTCGCCCTCGAATGTTCGGACATGAGATTAAACTGGTGGTCATTCCGAAACCGAACGGGAAAATTTTCCTTGCTCAGAAAACGGGGACGATTCCACCTTTTTGATTTTCTTAACGAATTTTCTAATGGGGTCAAGAGACTAAACTATCCTTCACTTGATTAAACCAAATAAGAAGGAAAACTATCACTGACTTAGTTTGAAGAAATCAACGCTTTTTTCCTAACCGAAATCAGGCACAATCGTTGATCTAATCATTTGAGGAATTCTTCAGGTTTTTATTTAACTACTCGAATTCCAGCCTAACCCCATCTGGCCCATGGGTAGCCACCACCCAACCACTAGAATCGGTAAAACCAGACAATTACTCACCCACCCATAATTACTCACCCACCCATAATTGAATGCCTTTCTTAACTTTTGCTTTCGAATACAGATACGCACACACTCCTCTTTAAAACTTTAACATATAAAATAATCCATTGACAAACAATTATTGGTTACAAATGTCATAACTCAAAACTTCCTTCCAGTCCCTTGTTTCTCAAAAAATAGTATCACTCTGGACTCTCCGTTGAGACCAACTGGTCAACAACAAGATCTAGTAACAGATATCACTCTGGACTCTCCGTTGAGACCATCTGGTCAGCAACAAACAAGATCCAGTAATAGATTACAATAATCATTTCGTCCATCATACATATCTTCCACAACATACGCATGGGTATCATAGGCATCGCGAGCCCGTGCATCTCCTGGTCAGAACCCTCGAGGATCCTTCTTAGGTGTCCTGGCAGGCACTTCACTCATGGATCGCTTCGTCGGCCCTCGCCCATCATACACCGAAAGCGCACCTTTTTCAACCATACCGAGGATGGTCAAGACTTGGGCAGGCTTTGCCGCGTGAGCCGTCCTTTGAACACTCCCCACCAGCTGTTGCAACCGAACTTCCCTTAGAAAAACATATACCAAATGCTCCCTCCAGCATTCTAGCATAAGACAGTCCGTTAAGAAAATAGGGTTTCTATGCAAGTTTTCAGTTTGATTTTCTTTTGAATACAAGGAGTATTTCTTGAATCAGTATCCCCAAAACTTCTTGATCGGCATTCTGAATTTCATACTAGAATTCTTCGAATTCTATAACCTTGATCCACATATCAATTCGAAGGGTCTCAAACTTAGTTTCAGATTTGGCGGGAGTTTTGAGTGTATTTTTCTAAACTGGTCAAACCTTCTTTCCTCGAAACTGGCGAAAGAGTTTGGTCTTGGTCATAGTCCGATTCAAGGTTCGAGTCAGATAAGATTTTTCCTGAACTATCTTTCTCGAAAAGGTTTGATGATTCAGTTACTATTTTACTGAATTTCTTTCTTTGAATATTCACTTAACTGATTTCTAAATTAGTTTTACGAATTCCAATGATGAATAAATTAATCATTTATCTGAATATTTCGATCTCGATAGATTTCTTGAATTTTCTTTTTACAATCCGTGTGAATATAAAACGATAGAAATTTCTCTCTTAGAGTATTTAATTATTCATTTATCAAATACTCATAGAATTTAAACATAGAATTTAAGAGAATTCTAGTTTTGATATAAAAATTCTTTATGTATCTATTTATGCATAAAAATCAACTTCAATGGGAATAACACTTTTATAAAAAAATCATTTTATGCATCTATTTATGCATAAAATCAAATTTAATAAAAAAATTCCATTACTCATCTTTCTATGCATAGAAATCAAATTTAAAAGAATAACACTTTTATAATTAAAAAATTCCATTATGCATCTTTCTATGCATAAAATCAAATTTAATAAGAATAACCTTTTTATAATAAAAAAATTTCCATTATGCATCTTTCTATGCATAGAAATCAAATTTAATAGGAATAATACTTTTATAATTAAAAAAATTCAATTATGCATCTTTCTATGCATAGAAATCAATTTTAATAAGAATAACACTTTTATAATTAAAAAAATTCCATTATGCATCTTTCTATGCATAAAAATCAAATTTAATAATTAATATCAGTGATATCCATGCATATTCATAGGTGAATATGTACATGGAGTAATTAGAATATTTCTTTTAGATGCAAAAATGGTGGGAATTACTCTTTTAGAATAACATAAAAATAAACTTTCTTTTTTATCAAATTCTGCCATAACGTCCTTTGTATGGCTGACCATTTCTCATTTTTATCTATCTTCACTTAGCTTAATTAACCCAATTTAGAATTATAGAACTCTAATCTACACAATTTTCTAAATTCAAGAGAGTAAACAATAAGAAGAGTTTAATTAATCCCTTAGTTAATCTTTCTAGGATTATGAAAGTTTGGAATGTAAGAGAAGGGGGTGGCCTTTTCATCAAAGGCAAAGCATTTGAATTTAATTCAAGCATTTGCAAAACATAAAAATCAAGAAAACCATAGACTTTTCATTTAAAATTCGTAAACAAGGTAAGAACATTTGCTTACATGGAGCTTGTAAGCTCTCCTTTGGCTTGAGGGATTGAGGGTTCTACTATTGTTTGAAGCAATAGTGGTCACCAATTCACTTTGGACAGGATTAGGCCAAAAACAATTGAGTTATTAAAAAAATCAATGTAGATGGCTCAGGACGACAGGAGTAGAGTAACAGTGCATAAACACCATTAAGCTTTTACAAAGGGGGAGGCTTCTATTTATAGGAAAAAGTGAGCCTCTAACCAATCAAACTGATTCTAGAATTTTTTAGATCAGTTTGGTCAATTTTTGACCATTTTTGGGTTAGTTCAGCTTACTTTTTAGATCTAGTTTTGAAACAGGAGAGAGGAGAGATGAAAGTATCTCATTTTATTGATTAAAAATTGGGGGTAATGATGAGAAAAAGGCACCTACTTCATGAGGGGAGATCCCCACTCCGAGGTGTCAAATTTCATTTTGTTAATTCTTTTCTTTGGTCCTTAGTCCACTCTTCATCTTATGTTAGCATTTACTCATTTTTGGGGGGTTTTTCTTTTATTCTTCAATTTATCTCCTCCCTACATTTGGATTAATCTTATTGGACCATAGGAACCTTAATTGGACCATAATCCAAAATTTTCAAAAAATCTTGACCCTTAGGCTAAGGTCTTTTGTGCACATTATAATTTATTTCTAATGCACCTTAGGAATTTCTTTTTAAACTTCTATTCTCGGGGAGTTTATTTTAATAAGAAGGGATATTTTTCCATCCAAAGATATCTAAAAGCTAAATTATCTCTCTCTAGAATATTTTCTCTCTCTAGGCCAAAACAGGTAGAAACAAGATCTTTTATTATTCTGAAAAGGGGATTGATTACAGGGGAAGAAACTGGACATCTTGAGGGGCTGGGGAGGAATCTTACACATTGGAACCCAATAACTGTTCTTTTTCATCCACCGCTCATAATAAAAGCGTATGTATAACATGGAACGAGATTTGAGATACCAAAATGAAACACTAGAGTCTACTATATTACACTTGAATGTATCATTTTTATGCACCCCCTCTACAATATCTAGTGCTCTCCAAGCAAGGCAACCATGTCATCAGCTCTAGTACTTTCTTGCACATAAACATGGTAGATGTTTGTGAGAAGGTAAATTGATTGAACATCTTAGCAAAAAGATGTATTGGGCATACCCAACTAAGACCCAAAGATCAAGAGGGCTTTGCAAACTTTAAAGACCCTTGTATATCACAAAGCATCTTTGATTTCATGACCATTACAGTCCAAGCATCTGGGATTGGCCATTCAATAGAAGAGAGGGGGGGAGATGTTATCATATATAACTTACCAAAACCACCTTCATGCCTTGGAACCACATAGGAGTGCCGGTAAAAGAAAACTTTTTCTTTGAGAAGTTCTGCATTGTTTCTACAAGCAATCATTGCTTCACCGATCTCTCCATGTAATGCTTGAAATAATCCAGTAAGACTGCGTAATGGCTGCTCCTCTACCAAGTTTAAGGGGAAAATGTCTACAAACAAGAAATAAGATGACTTAGAAAGAAAGAAACTTCTGGCAGTCACATGAAATCATATGCTCCTTTCAAACTCATTATACTTACAGTTGCATGGAAACTTAGTTTGTTGGCAAAGATGGATATCTCGTGTTGTGTAAACATGTTGTACCATGGCCACTAGTTCTCCATTTCTCGCCTTTTTGAAACCCTGTAAATGACCATGAAGCTCCATCACATCTCGCCACCATCAAACTCAATGGGGACCAATTGCAGTAGGCTGTAGATAAACCCAAGAACCCTTGCAAAATGCCTCTCCCACCCAAGCACCATCGTCATCCTTCCTATTGTGCAGCGATATCTCCTCAATCTCATCTTTTGGTCTTCTTAGTGCAGCCATATCAACCTGAAACTAAAGGTGAATCTTGTTGCGCAAAAGGTTAGGATTGGGTGAATGTTCTAGAATGAGATCTATAGATTAGGGTTTTGGAGGAGCCTTGGATAATGAAGAAATGAAAGAAGGGAGGAGATTAACAAGAGTATATTTTGGATGTTCAAGAAGCTAAGTAGACTTGAAAATGAGATTTTGGTCTATAATCAAGTTTGAGATGAGTTTTTGGGGGGAAAAGTGTCTGTTTTGGAATAATGAGCCACGAAAATTGTGGGACCACACCTACCTACTCTAACCCCCTAATTTTTTTAGGAGACAAATGTAATTATAAGCACCGTAAGCCTAGTCCCCCTCCCTACTGCCTAGTCTCTCTCCCTATATACAAAGGAGACCAAATGTGCATACTCCTCTATTCTTATTAGTTCGTTACTAATTACTTTCATTAGTAAAAGGCCCAAAATATGTTCAAATGCCCCCTAATGACCTGGCACACCCAGTGGGTAGTCCGCCTCCATAGACAAAAGTCGAACCCACTTGATGACTAGGATTATTGGGATAAGTAAAAATAAAGCTAGATTCTATACTTTCTTAATCACAAAGAATATTTTAAAAAGCTAATTCAGATTTATCTGATGGTTGTCTAAAATATATATCTATAATATGAGCTAAAGGATAAACTTTCCTATAAGGATGAAATATAGAGTGTAAATAATTGGAAACACTTCTTTGCTATTCTATATATCAGAATCAGGATTATCTGTACTCTATTCAACATCTTCTAGAATCTAGTTATTCTGACCATATAGTCAGGTAATGAAACCTCTTCTTCTTGATCGATTGGGAGCCAAAGGAATCCTCTATTGACTGTGGAAGGTTGTGGCTTTGGATTTTGTTCTGGATGTTGTTGGACGACCTTCTATAGTACCTAGAGATAGTTAAGTTCAGCTGAGTGAGAGGCTGAACTTGCTTTACTTGTAAGATTCCTCCCTCTAGCTTTTGAGATGTGTAGGTGTAAGAACCTCCCCTTCTGATCTTATAATTATTTCCTTCGCTGAAATAAAAGAAAGATCCTATTTTACCCTGTTTTGGCCTGGAGAGAGAAAATGTCTAGAGGGAGGTAATTCAAAATTGAGATATTTTTGGATATAAAAATCCTCCTAGTGTCTAAAATGGGTTCCCCTAAAATAGAAATTCAAAAAGAACTTTCCAATGTGCAATTGGAATTAATTAAAAATAGGTATAAAGGATCCTAGCCTAAGGGTCCAGATTTTTAGAAATTTTTGGATTATGGTCTAATTAAGGTTCCTATGGACCAATAAGATTAATCCAAATGTAGGGAGGAGATAAATTGAAGAATAAAAGAAAAACCCTCCTAAAAATGAGTAAATGCTCACATAAGTTGAAGAGTGGACTAAGGACCAAAGAAAAGAATTAAAAACTGAATTTTGACACCTCAGTGTGGGGATCTCCCCTCATGAAGTAGGCACCTTTTTCTTATCATTACCCCCAATGTTTAATCAATAAAATGAGATATTTTCATCTCTCCTCTCTCCTGTTTCAAAACTAGATCCAAAAAGTAAGCTGAACTGACCCAAAAATGGTCAAAAATTGACCAAACTGATCTGGAAAATTCTAGAATCAGTTTGGTTGGTTAGAGGCTCACTTTTTCCTATAAATAGAAGCCTCCCCCTTTGTAAAAGTTTAATGGTGTTTATGCACTGTTACTCTGCTCTCTTGTCCTGAGCCATCTACATCATTGAATGTTTTAATAATTCAATTGTTTTTGGCCTAATCTTCCAAAGTGAATTGGTGGCCACTCTTGCTTCAAACAAGAGTAGAAGCCTCAATCCCTCAAGCCAAAGGAGAGCTTACAAGCTCCATGTAAGCTAATTTTCTTACTTTTTTAATAAAAAATCTATGGTTTTCTTAATTTTTATGTTTTGCAAATGTTGAATTAAATTCAATTGCTATGCCTTTGATAAAAAGGCCACCCCCTTCTCCTCTTTACATTCCAACCTTTCTCAATTCTAGAAAGATTAACTAAGGGATTAATTAAACTCTTTTTATTGTTTACCCTCTTGAATTTAGAAAATTAAGTAGATTAGAGTTCTATAAATCTAATTTGGGTTAATTTAAGTTAAATAAAGAATGATAAAAATTAGAAATGGTCAGCCATACAAAGGAGGTTATGGTAAAATTTTTCAAAATTTTGTGGAAAAGAAAGTTTATTTTTATGTTATTCCAAAAGAGTAATTTCCACCATTTTTTGCATCTAAAAGAAATATTCTAATTACTCCATGTACATATTCACCTATGAATATGCATGGATATCACTGATATTCTTATTAAATTTGATTTCTATGCAAAGAAAGATGCAATAATGGAATTCTTTTATTATAAAAGTGTTATTCTTATTAAATTTTATTTCTATGCATAGAAAGATGCATAATGGAATTTTTTTATTACAAAAGTGTTATTCTTATTAAATTTGATTTTATGCATAGAAAGATGCATAAAAGATTTTTTTATTTATAAAAGTGTTATTCTTATTAAATTTGATTTCTATGCATAGAAAGATGCATAATGGAATTTTTTTTTAATTACAAAAGTGTTATTCTTATTAAATTTGATTTCTATGCATAGAAAGATGTATAATGGAATTTTTTTCATTACAAAAGTGTTATTCTTATTAAATTTTATTTTATGCATAGAAAGATGCATAAAGGATATTGTTTTATTACAAAAGTGTTATTCTTTCTAAATTTGATTTCTATGCATAGAAAGATGCATAATGGAATTTTTTTAATTACAAAAGTGTTGTTGTTATTAAATTTGATTTTATGCATAGAAAGATGCATAAAGGAATTTTTTATTACAAAAGTGTTATTCTTATTAAATTTGATTTCTATGCATAGAAAGATGCATAATGGATTTTTTTATTACAAAAGTGTTATTCTTATTAAATTTGATTTTATGCATAGAAAGATGCATAAAAGAATTTTTTTATTACAAAAGTGTTATTCTTGTCTGTGATTATAATACATAATTCCATCATCTAGGCTGTACCCTTGAACTCGGTTCAACTCCTGTGGAGTTTTGCTTTCCTGCATAAGTAGGGTAGCAATAGGGCCACAGAATCTATCCTGCATGATCTTCTCTCTTGCTTCAATAGTCAAAGGATTTGACACTACAGTAATTGTAAGCAAGGAGGCTTTTCTGCTGAGGGTATCTGCCACCACATTTTCTGTGCTTGGGTGGTACTTGATTTCAAAATCAACTTCCTGCAAGGTCTGCATCCACCAACACCATATTAGATAATTTGGGAAAAATCCCATTCCCATTTGAAAAATGGGAGCATGGTGAACTTGTCCAAAAGTTTGTCAAAACCCCCTCATGTGACATATCATCGGAAAGATCTTGAAGAGTAGAATCTATATCTATGATCTCCGACAAATTTGGAGTTAGTATGTTTAAGATATGTTAAAAACTATATGGAGTAATTGATTCCCAAAATGTGAGATTTTTTCCAAATTACCTAATATTGACTTCACCTTCTTTGACGCATGTTGAGATCCTTCTGAGTGAAGATCCACTTTAAGCTCTGATGATCTGTCATCAAAGTGAATCTTTGACCCAGTAGGTAATGTTTCCACAACTTCAGGGCATATACTACTGAAAGTAGTTCCAGGTCATGGGCACTTATGCATAGAAAGCTGCATAAAGGAATTTTTTTAATCACAAAAGTGTTATTCTTATTAAATTTGATTTCTATGCATAGAAAGATGCATACTAGACTTTTTTAATTATAAAAGTGTTTTTCTTATTAAATTTGATTTCTAGGCATAGAAAGATGCATAAAGGATTTTTTTGTTATTCTTATTAAAATTGATTTTTATGCATAGAAAGATGCATGAAGGAATTTTTTTATTTTATAAAAGCATTATTCTTATAAAAATTAATTTTTATGCATAAATAGATGCATAAAGAAATTCTTTTTACTTTAAAAGTGTTATTCCTATTAAATTTGATTTTATGCATAAATAGATGCATAAAAGGATTTTTTTATAAAAGTGTTATTCCCATTGAATTTGATTTTTATGCATAAAAGGATTTTTTTATAAAGTGTTATTTCCACTGATGTTGATTTTTATGCATAAATAGATGCATAAAGAATTTTTATATCAAAATTAGAATTCTCTTTAATTCTATGCTTAAATTCTATGAGAGTATTTGATAAATGAATAATTAAATACCCTAGGAGAGAAATTTCTATCCTTTTATATTCACACAGATTGTAAAAAGAGAATTCAAGAAATCTATTGAGATCAAAATATTGAGATAAATGATTAACCTATTCCTCATTGGAATTCGTAACTAATTTAGAAATCAGTTAAGTGAATATTCAAAGAAAGAAATTCAGTAAAATAGTAACTTATTTATGAAACCTTTTTGAGAAAGATAGATCAGGAAAAATCTATCCAACTCGAACCTTGAAACAAACTATGACCAAGACCAAACTCTTTCGTCAGTTTTGAGGAAAGAAGGTGTGACCAGTTTGGAAAAATACACTTAAAACTCTCGCCAAATTTGAAACTAAGTTGAGACCCTTCAAACTGATCTGTGGATCAAGGTTATAAAATTCAAGGAATTCTGGTATGAAATTCAGAATTCCGATCAAGAAGTTTTGGGGATACTGATTCAAGAAATACTCCTTGCATTGAAAAGAAAATCAAACTGAAAACTTGCATAGAAACCCTGTTTTCTTAAAGGACTGTCTTACGCTAGAATGCTGGAGGGGACAGAGGGGTCTCACAGCTCATCTTCGAGCCACTAGACTCTCCATCAACAAGAGAATACCCTATAGAAATATCAGGCATACCAAGGATCTCAACCACTTTCTCTTTACCTTTATGTGATGTCATGGGAATCGGGATGTAAATGAATGATATGGGATGTGGATGGATGGGATGTGATGAGAATAGATGTGATGAGATGTTAGGTGAATAGATGTGATGAGATGTTAGGTGAATAGATGTATGAGATGTGATGACATGTGAATAGATGTGATGAGATGTTAGGTGAATAGATGTATGAGATGTGATGACATGTGAATCAGATAGATGTGAATGAATGGATGAGATGTGATGTCATGGAAATTGGGATGTAAATGAATGATATGGGATGTGAATGGATGATATGTGATGAAAATGGATGTGAATGTGTATGGGAAGAATGGATGTGGATGTGTATGTGAAGAATGGATATGGATGTATGTGAAAGAAAGGATGTGAATGTGTATGTGAAGAATGGATGTGGATGTGTATGTGAAGAATGGATGTGGATGTATGTGAAGAATGGATGTGGATGTGTATGTGAAGAATGGATGTGGATGTATGTTGAAGAATGGATGTGGATGTATGTGAAAGAATGGATGTGGATGTGTATATGAAAAATGGATGTGGATATGTATGTGAAAGAATGGATATGGATGTGTATGTGAAAAATGGATGTGGATATGTATGTGAAAGAATGGATGTGGATGTATGTGAAAGAATGGATGTGGATGTGTATGTGAAGAATGGATGTGGATATGTATGTGAAAGAATGGATGTGGATGTATGTGAAAGAATGGATATGGGTGTGTATTTTAAAGAATGGATGTGTATGTGAAGAATGGATGTGGATATGTATGTGAAAGAATGGATGTGGATGTATGTGAAAGAATGGATGTGGATGTGTATTTTAAAGAATGTGATGTGATGTAAAGAGATGTGATGTGACATGAATATATGTGGATGTGAAGTGATAGATATGAATGTATGGATAGATGTGGGTAGTCGTACATGTGAACGATTGGATGGATGTGGATAGAAGTGATGTGATATAATGTGGATAGAATGTATGTGATGGGATGGTTATGAGAATGAATGTGGTGGATATGAATGAATGAATGTGATGGATATGAATGAATGTGATGTGATGGATGTAAATGAATGTGATGGACATGAATAGATGTGATGTGATGTGAATCAGGATGTGAATGAATGAGATGTGATGTCATGTGAATCGGGATGTGAGTGAATGAGATGTGATATAAATTGGGATAGATGTGATATGTGATGTGAATGAATATGATGTGATGAGATGTGGATATGGGTAGATGCGAGTGGATGAGATCTGATGCGGATAAATGAGGAAAGATGTGATGAGATGGAAAATGATGTGATGAGAATGGGAATACATATGAAATAAATGAGGATTGATGTGGAACAATGTGGAAAGACGAGAGTTCATTATAAAAACTGTATTTATTATGACCTGTTTTTAAATGATTGTTTTATGTCAAGAATGCTGGGGAAGCATTTTGACCGTCTTGTTAATGAGGTCGTGGAGACCTAGCTGATAAAGTTGCAACAACTGATGGAGAGTCAATGGAGGATGTCTCACGTAGCAAGGTCGGCCGAGGTTTTGACTAGCCTCGGTTCGATTTAAATGGTGAGCTTTCGGTACGGTGGATGAGGGACTAAAGAAGCGGCCTATGAGTGAAGCGCTAGGTGACCTGCGAAGGATCCTACAGGGTACTGACCATACGGTGCTCGGGCTCTGGGTCACCGAAGATACCCACACGTGCATCGTAGAAGATATTGGAACAAGGAGTAAGAGTTGTATTCTGAATTCGGGCATGGATCTGGTTGATTGACCTTGTTGGTCCTCAACGGATGAGTCCATGGCTCTTTTATATGGATCTGTTGGTTGATCTTGCTGATCTTCAATAGAGATTCTATTTTGATTTTTATAAGTGAAATTATTGCCGGTTACTATGAGCTAGGAACTATCAAAAAGGCCCTTGAGTGGACAGGTGGTGAGCGTTCTGGTTGCCAATGATGCCATAGGTGTTGAGATATCGAGCTCGTCTAGTGAGGCGGTGGCCACTGATGACCCGCCTGGGGGATAGGCCCCACACTTACACCACTGGCATGGTTGGTGAGATCTTGGGTGATATGCGGCCCCCAGTGGGATGACAGGCTGTGTGACAGCCATTCTAGAGACTGGCATAGTTATAGCGCCAGCTCATTTTAGTCGGGTTCACACTATAGAGAACCCGTGTATGTATTTGGTTGAGTACTTTTCATATTGTGTGTACTCTTATTCTTGTATATGGTGTGTTGAGAGTTGAGTAGAGAAGAAGAAGATTTTAGCCTCTCACCTTGTGTGTTCTCTATTAGGGTTTTGTGAGTGTGTGTGTGTGCTTGCAAGAGCTCAAGCTCTCTTCCCCCCTGCATCTTTTCATGGTATCAGAGCCTGGTTCGTGCTAAGGGCTGAGCTGCAAGCAAGAGAACCACAGGAAGCGGTACGAGGGTAAGAGCTTCAACTACTCTTCCCTATTGTGTTGGTGACTACACCCTTGTCGGGAGCTCTACGGGAGGCACTGGCAAACGGTCTCTGATTGAGGAGCTTTCTTCGCGGGAGTAAAGCTATAGGGCAACTATATAGTCCTATTGGATTGAAATTTTCGGGCCAAAAACACGTTTCGGGTGTGAGATCCCTGTTCCCACCGAGCAACGAATTCGGGGTACTAGCAGCGGAAGTAGCACTTCTCGCGCGGGACAGGGGTCCCACACTTGGGGCCTCGCCCACGGATATCCGGACAAGAGACTAATCCGTCGGTTTGTCCAAAACCGAAACCGGAAAAACTTCCTTTACCCGGAAAGCACGGGCGATTCCACCAGGATAACTCTTTACTCTAACGTAGTCAAGATCATTACTGATCAAACTGATCTGACTGCACCTTTAACGGTACTTGGTCAAATCAAGGAAGAACTTGCACTTGGATCATTGGGATCAACGCTTTTTTCCCCATCAAGAGGCATAGCCGTTGATTCCTATCCATAGAACAATTTCTATCCGGGATTTACTTCATCTATCGTAATAATAGAAATTAAATCTCGATTTACGGATCCATCAGTCCAGCCTAACCCCATCCGATCCCATGGGTTAGCCAACCGCCCAACCACTGTAGTGATGGGATCCAATTTGGAATTTGGTTAGGTTTTGTCCCGGGTACCAAGGAAAAGAGTTCCAAGGCCCCCTAGCCGGAAGTTCATGCAAACATAAAACTAGTCATACCACTTACACACCCAATATGAAATTGCCTTTTTCTTAGCATCAACTAGCTTTAAAACAATCCTTTAATAAAACCATTATGTCACTGATGACAATCCTCAAAGTCTCTGGTTGAATCCTTATTTCCAGTCATTCTTTCATCGGTATACTTATGGCATCATTGGCAACCAAAACGCTCACCACCTGTTCTCTCAGGGGCCTTTTCCATGGTTCCTAGCTCATAGTAACCGACAATATATTCATATAATAGAATGGAGTCTCCGTGGAAGATCAGCAAGATCAACCCACAGATCCATATAAAAGAGCCATGGACTCATCTGTTGAGGACCAACAAGGTCAATCAACCAAATCCATGCCCGGTTTCAGAAAACAACTCTTACTCATTCCAATATCTTCCACGACGCACGTGTGGGTATCTTCGGCGACCCAGAGCCCGAGCACCGTATGGTCAGCACCCTCTAGGATCCTTCGCAGGTGACCTAGTGCTTCACTCATAGGTCGCTTCCTTGGTCCCTCATCCACCGTACCGGAAGCTCACCATTTAAATCGAGCTGAGGCTGGTCAAGACCTCGATCGACCTTGCTACGCGAGACGTCCTCCATTGACTCTCCGTCAGCAGTTGCAACTTTATCAGTTCAGTCTTCATGACCTTAATCCTCATGACGGTCAAAATGCTTCTCCAGCATTCTTGACATAAAACAGTCATTTACAAACAGTCACAAATACAGTTTCTATAACGAACTCTTGTCTTTCCATATTATCCACTCTCGGACCACATTACTTATTCTACATTCCATTCAGTGTGTACTCGTTCTCATCCATTCACTCATATAGACTACATTATCTCACATACATCTTCTTATTCATTATTCTACATACATATCCATGTTCGTACGTCCACATCATACATCCAATTTCACATTCATACATACGCATCTACATGCATACATCCACATCTACATTCATACATCCATACCTCCATTTCCACATCCACACATCCACATTCATATTCATACATCCACATTCACATGCATACATCCATTTTCACATCCTCATTCATACATCCACATTCACATACATACATTCACATCCGTATCTACATCCATACATTCACATCCACCTCTTCATTCACAATCACATCCATACATCCACATCTACATACATACATCCACATCTGTATCTACATCCATACATTCACATCCACCTCTTCATTCACAATCTCATCCATACATCCACATCTACATACATACATCCATACATCCACATCTATATACATACGTCCATTTTTACATCCTCATTCATACATACACATCCACATACATACATACACATCCGTATCTACATCCATACATCCACATCCACATCAACATTCACATTCATACATATACATCTACATGTATACATCCACATCACATTCATACAACCATATTACATCCATTCTCATCCTAACACATCCCATATACATCTTAACACATCCTAACTCATCTTAACACATTCTATCACATCTCATACACATCTTATCACATCTTTTTACATCTCATACACCTCTTATCACATTCTATCACTTTCCATACGCATCTTATCAAATCTTATCACATCTCATACACATCTTATCACATCTTTTTACATCTCATACACCTCTTATCACATCCTATCACTTTTCATACGCATCTTATCAATTCTTATCACATCTCATACACCTCTTATCACATCCTATCACTTTCCATACGCATCTTATCAATTCTTATCACATCTCATACACCTCTTATCACATCCTATCACTTTCCATACGCATCTTATCAATTCTTATCACGTCTCATACACCTCTTATCACATCCTATCACTTTCCATACGCATCTTATCAATTCTTATCACATCTCATACACCTCTTATCACATCTTATCACATTTCATATCTTTTTTTTAAAAGAGAATTCTTATATTTGATATAAGATTTCTCTACACATTTATTTATACATAAATTCCATTTAAGGAGACTAACACTTTCGAAATTAAAATCAATCTTTTATGCATCTTCTTATGCATAATTTCAATTTGGTAGGGAATTACACTTTTAGAATAAAAGAATTTCTCTTATGCATCTAAGTTAAGCATAAAATCCATTTATGAGGAAAATCACACTTTTAGTATAAAAAGAATATCTTTTATGCATACCTATATGCATGAAATCCAATATGATAAAAGTAACACTTTTGATATAAAAATTTTCTTTTATGCATACTTTTATGCATGAAAATTAAAAATGATAAAAGTAACACTTTTGATATAAAAAATTTTCCTTTATGCATACTTCTATGCATGAAAATTAAAAATGATAAAAGTAACACTTTTGATATAAAAATTTTCTTTTATGCATACTTTTATGCATGAAAATTAAAAATGATAAAAGTAACACTTTTGATATAAAAATTTTCTTTTATGCATACTTTTATGCATGAAAATTAAAAATGATAAAAGTAACACTTTTGATATAAAAAAAATTTTCTTTTATGCATACTTCTATGCATGAAAATTAAAAATGATAAAAGTAACACTTTTGATATAAAAAAAATTTTCTTTTATACATACTTCTATGCATGAAAATTAAAAATGATAAAAGTAACACTTTTGATATAAAAATTTTCTTTTATGCATACTTCTATGCATGAAAATTAAAAATGATAAAAGTAACACTTTTGATATAAAAATTTTTCCTTTATGCATACTTCTATGCATGAAAATTAAAAATGATAAAAGTAACACTTTTGATATAAAATTTTTTCCTTTATGCATACTTCTATGCATGAAAATTAAAAATGGTAAAAATAACACTTTTGATATAAAAACTTATCCTTTATGCATGATATTAAAATTCAATTTCTCCATGATTGTAATGAAATTCTTTCAATTAATCTAGGATGATAATTCCTAGAATATGGTAGGAAGTCCTCTTTTTATGCTTTGAATGAAATTATTTTATGTATAATTTTTATAAAAATTTTGCCATAGCTCCGTTGCTATGACTGATAAATCTCAATTTTTCTAAGGGATAATGCTTATCATTAAGGAAATAATTAAAATGATCTCTAATTGGATTATTAATCCATAATGGATTGAATCATCAATATACATAAACTAAAAGCATAGAAAAAAGCCATTAATTTGACCTCAAGCATAGCTTAATCTTGGGTTAAGGAAAAGCTTTATGAAAAGCTTGATTTGGATTGAGAACGGGTCATGAGTATGACCATTTCTTGAGTGAGAGAGAGAATTTACATAAAAATCATTAGAATTTAAACGTAAATGAAAATTAACTTCAATAGCATTTATTAAATTATGTAACTCTTCACTACTATTCAAACTTCAATAGCATTTAAAAAACCATACCAATTAAACTTCTCAAGCTTGAGAGGGGTTGAGAAGAGAGAAACATTGAGAAATTATAGAAAGATCAATATTCACTAATTACCTTACAACTTGCTTGATTCTTTGTTCACGGTAGAGGCCCCCAACCAATCAATTGGTTAAGTATGTTGATGGAGCCACTAATGGGGATTGAAGAAAGAGGGAAGCTCCAAAAACTAGTGAATTATTAAATGAATTCACAGTTCTTGGCTTAGGTGGAGTAGAGTAACGATGCATAAACACTATCTATTTTTCAACAAGGGGGAGGCTTCTATTTATAGGAAAAATTGAGCTCCTAACCAAACAAACTGATTCTAGAATTTTCTAAATCAGTTTGGTCAATATTTGACCATTTTTAGGTCAGTTAAGCTAACTTTTTGGAACTAGACTTGAATGAGGAGAGATGAAATATCTCAATTTTTATGAGTTTAAAACTCATTCAAGCATGTGAAATATGCACCTCCTTTAAAGAACTCCCCTTCCTTACATATGTGTCATAATGGAATCATTTTAATATTGCTCATAGTTTTTTACTAATAAACCTTGTACATTTTCAACTCTTCATCTTATGTGAAATATACACCTCCTTTAAAGAATTCCCCTTCCTTACATATGTGTCATAATGGAATCATTTTAATATTGCTCATAGTTTTTTACTAATAAACCTTGTACATTTTCAACTCTTCATCTTATGTGAAATATGCACCTCCTTTAAAGAATTCCCCTTCCTTACATATGTGTCATAATGGAATCATTTTAATATTGCTCATATTTTTTTACTAATAAACCTTGTACATTTTCAACTCTTCATCTTATGTGAAATATGCACCTCCTTTAAAGAATTCCCCTTCCTTACATATGTGTCATAATGGAATCATTTTAATATTGCTCATAGTTTTTTACTAATAAACCTTGTACATTTTTAACTCTTCATCTTATGTGAGCATTTACTCATTTTTGGATACCCAAAATATCTCATATTTTTAATATTGCTCATAGTTTTTTTACTAATAAACCTTGTACATTTTCAACTCTTCACCTTATGTGAGCATTTACTCATTTTTGGGTATCTTCTTTTTACAAATTTGGATTTATCTCTTCCCTACACATGGATTGATGCTATTGGCCCATAGGAACCTTAATTGGACCATAGTCTAAAGATTTCTGAAAATCTAGACCCTTAGACTAAGGTTCTTTATACCTATTTCCAATTAATTCCAATTGCACATTGGAAAATTCTTTTTGAATTTCTGTTTCAGGGAAACTCATCTGAATTATAAGAGATATTTTTCTATCCAAAAATATTCAAAATCTGAATATTCTCTCTCTAGAATAATTTTCCTCTCTCTAGGCTAAAATAGTTAGCAACAGGGTCTTTATATTTCTGAAGAGGGTTGATTACAGGGGAAGATACTAGACATCAAAAAGGGATTGGGGGAGGAATCTTACATTCTACCCCACTTAAAAAAACGCGAGATGTCCTCATCTCGCAACTTGTGATAATTTCGCAAGATTCACGAATATGAGACTTAGAGAAAAATTTTAATCAAGATTAACCACCAAGATAAGTCTTAAAGAGAGCAAGATTCAAAATACGAACAAGATTTAAACTTTATTTATTCTCGGAACTTATACAGTAAAGATAGAGGTACTCTTTACACTTCCATAAGGCCGTCCATCATATGGTCACAAAAGCAGTCCTCACAAGCTGCACAAGTATAAGGTAACTCATCTATGGGAATGATTCTGTGGGTTATTGCTGCGCCTATCTCAGTGGTATGAGGTGTTCTAACAAAAGGACCTCTGAGAGGCAAGCCAAAAACGGGGTAAAGGCATATCTTCTCATGAGGAAGAAAACATGCCAGTAAGAAGACCCGCTCAGAAAACCCAAGATGTCTTGATCTCATGACGCAGTAGTGTCGAGGACCCAAACCCAAGGCTTCGATAACCATGGCCAAGCGGACATTGTTACGAAAGTGCTGCTGAC
Organism: Cibotium barometz; assembly: GCF_041138505.1. NCBI lineage: Eukaryota > Viridiplantae > Streptophyta > Polypodiopsida > Cyatheales > Cibotiaceae > Cibotium > Cibotium barometz. The sequence continues at coordinate 27,403,941 of NC_141083.1, forward strand.
CCCAGGGTGTTACCCTAGTTATGTCTTGATAGGTCCGCCATTTGGTCTGCGCTACAGAAGTTCCTAGGTGAGGAAAAAGTGAGCGCTCATACTGTTCTATAAAATCCTTCTTCACAGACTCACTTGCGTCTTGAAGGTGAGGAATCATTATGGATAAAACTAATTCTTGTTGCCAAGCCATGAAGGAGATTAAGAAAGAAAGGAGATTGATGGGAGTAAGATTACTGTGAACGACAAGTAAAAGTTACGACTTATATAAAGGAAGGAGCTAGCGTAACTTAGAAGCCAACGGTAACTTGCCACTGAAGTTTTACCGTCTTTCCATGATTTGGGTTTGGCATATTTTTCTATAGAAGGCATTTAGAACTTTGAGATGAGGAGATAAAAGAAGTTCGTAAGCTAAATCACCTACTTTCTTTGGTCCACAATATCTGGGAGATAACTTCTTATACTTCCCAAGAGATAAAGAACTTCTTTTGGGCCGTACTCGAATGAAGACCAAAACCTTGATATCCAAAACATCGATTCTCACTTCTGAACTCATTGTTCTGAATCTTAAAACAGGTGGGACTCTTGAGAAGTATTCAGGGAAAAGGTTCTTCCTTTTTTAAACAGAATCTTTCTTTTATTTTAGAGAGAGAATAATTATAAGATCAGAAAGGGAGATTCTTACTGCTGTATACCTCGAAGGCTGGGGGAGAATCTTACATTCTACCCCACTTGAAAAGTGCGAGATGTCCTCATCTCGCAAGGTAGAGGACAACTCTTTTTCTTAAGATCCAATTTATTCTGGGGTTCCTTATATTCTGGTCAACCCAACAGAATACGGGGATAATTATCCCTTATATAGAACTCATCATTAAATAACAATTCATTCAGATCATATCATTCATATCTTTAACACGATAATGGTCCATTAGACTGAAAATTTTCCTTCTGAACATTCCTCCACAGGAATTTTAGTTAAGCAAGTTCTCAATTTGTCATCCCTTAACTTAATCTACCGTCTCAAGTGTTAACAGTAGCAATCTGACAGCACAATCCACTAATCTCATAGTGATTTGGTGAAATCATTATCATCATTCCAGTTATGAATATCATCACTGGGACTCGTCCCATTCATCCTCATTGTGGTTTCGCTCAGCTTATTACATTTCAACTAAATTTCAGAAATCGTCATTTTTCAATCAGAATCCAATTCAATTCATCAATTCTCAAACAGAATTAAAAATCATATCAACCACATTCAAAATCATCATCTGGATAGCATTAACGCTTATAATTTCAAGTCTTAGATTTACTCGTATATACTGTCAGTAAAGAGCTGCAGTTATACTCTCGGTATATACGGGTAGTCATGATACTTGGAACTATAAGATAGATACCATCATGTCTAGGCCTCAAGCAAGTCAGGGTTCCATACAATTGCGGCATCTGAAAACCCAATTACTAAATTATAAATTTTTCAGTTTGAATATCAATTTGTATGAATTATATCTCACAATTACAACCTTTTTGTGTTTCTTGATAATTTTTTGACATATTTGGCTTCTCAGTTGATCTTTATTAGCCAATTGCTCTGATGATTGTATCCTGTGACATCAAAATACTCTTCCAAGGCTTCCACCCATTTCTCCACAGCCTCACCCAAGTTCTCCCCTTCTCCTTTGAAGGGTCCTGGCTGAGACCTATGAAGAGCTTTGCGAACATTAAGGTCAAGCTCGTCATCTTCAGAGACAGGGTCTGGCTGACGACCACGGTTTCCTCGTCTCATGATTTTGCCAAAATTTATATATTATTAAATTTTTATTTTGATATTATTCACGAGATCCTAAGACTTAAGAGTTCGGAAAACAATTTCTTATACAAGACAAGATCTTAATGGAGATCTATGGCATATGTCCGATAACAGATTTTTTTTTCTTTATCAGCAGTAGATCGTTCGCCATAAACAATCATTTATTCAACAGGAATTTTTTAACCGGAAAACGTTTCTTTATTTATATGAAAGTTGCAATATATACATAGAGCAACTCGGCTCTGAGTTCAAAATCTCCTCGAAAGACATATAAGAGGACCGTACTGGGCCATAGTCATGCCCTGTTACATAAGTTCTCTAACTGCGAAGGGAGCTATTATTTTCTCCTTAGGGATAAATCGACTAAGGAGTCTATAAACTCGGCAAGCACGTCTGAAATTTTGAGGCGTTGAAAGATATAGAATGACACCACGCGTCATTTTCAGCTTTATCAAAATCATGGCCAATGAGAGGTTCTGTCTCAGCATTGCACGCCGGTTATAAGAGGCGTGGATATATAGCCCTGCAACCCACTTATGCTGTTGTCTCTGCACTGGGTTAGGAAAATATAATTCCTCGAAATGGCGTGCGAGTCTTGCTCGGCTTGTTCGTGTTGAAGCGGAAGAGATGAGATGCTCGAAGGCAAATGCAATCATATCTTGAGACTGGGTGAGGTCGGGAATACCAGATAAATGGAAAACTTCCATCTATAAAAACAATTTCTTTGATTAAAATTTCTTCATTAAAGAAGCTTACGGAATGAAAATACATTATGAAAATGCTGTTTTTGAATTCTTATTACCAATTTCAGATAAGAATTTAATTATCTTTATTAGCTTTCAAAACCTGCTCTGATACCAACTGTGAGATCCCTGTTCCCACCGAGCAACGGATTCGGGGTACTAGCAGCGGAAGTAGCACTTCTCGCGCGGGACAGGGGTCCCACACTTGGGGCCTCGCCCACGGATATCCGGACAAGAGACTAATCCGTCGGTTTGTCCAAAACCAAAACCGGAAAAACTTCCTTTACCCGGAAAGCACGGGCGATTCCACCAGGATAACTCTTTACTCTAACGTAGTCAAGATCATTACTGATCAAACTGATCTGACTGCACCTTTAACGGTACTTGGTCAAATCAAGGAAGAACTTGCACTTGGATCATTGGGATCAACGCTTTTTTCCCCATCAAGAGGCACAGCCGTTGATTCCTATCCATAGAACAATTTCTATTCGGGATTTACTTCATCTATCGTAATAATAGAAATTAAATCTCGATTTACGGATCCATCAGTCCAGCCTAACCCCATCCGATCCCATGGGTTAGCCAACCGCCCAACCACTGTAGTGATGGGATCCAATTTGGAATTTGGTTAGGTTTTGTCCCGGGTACCAAGGAAAAGAGTTCCAAGGCCCCCTAGCCGGAAGTTCATGCAAACATAAAACTAGTCATACCACTTACACACCCAATATGAAATTGCCTTTTTCTTAGCATCAACTAGCTTTAAAACAATCCTTTAATAAAACCATTATGTCACTGATGACAATCCTCAAAGTCTCTGGTTGAATCCTTATTTCCAGTCATTCTTTCATCGGTATACTTATGGCATCATTGGCAACCAAAACGCTCACCACCTGTTCTCTCAGGGGCCTTTTCCATGGTTCCTAGCTCATAGTAACCGACAATATATTCATATAATAGAATGGAGTCTCCGTGGAAGATCAGCAAGATCAACCCACAGATCCATATAAAAGAGCCATGGACTCATCTGTTGAGGACCAGCAAGGTCAATCAACCAAATCCATGCCCGGTTTCAGAAAACAACTCTTACTCCTTATTCCAATATCTTCCACGACGCACGTGTGGGTATCTTCGGCAACCCAGAGCCCGAGCACCGTATGGTCAGCACCCTCTAGGATCCTTCGCAAGTGACCTAGCGCTTCACTCATAGGCCGCTTCCTTGGTCCATGCTTGGAGGTTCAGGTTGACGAATTTCCTGATGGGAAAAGGCTATTGGGACTACATAGAAGGTGAGCATGAAGAGGCACCAGAGATACCGGATATAAATCTGACTGCTGCAAATGTGAAAGAGTTTAAAGACTGGAACCAAGGAGCCAGGAAGGTTATGTATTGGCTCTCCATTAGTATATAGGACACCATGATTGGGCACATTCAGGATGCCAAGTCCCCCAAGGAGGCATGGGACACCTTGGTAAAGCTCTATGAAACAAATACCAAGGCACGTAAGATACAGTTGAAGAATGAACTTCATACTGTGGAGAAAAAGAGCATGTCTGTGAATGACTATGCGCTGAAGATAAAGGGTATTGTGGAATCCCTTGCATCTATTGGTGTGTCAGTAGATGATGATGATAAGGTGGAAGTCTGTCTACGTGGTCTCGGGCCACAATACAAGGCGTTCAAGACGTCCATTCAGACTCGAGAAAACATTCCTAACTTTACAGATTTGGTGTCTATGTTGATTATCGAAGAGAAGAGCTTGGGTGAAGACTAACAGTCTTCACAAAGCAAAAACAGTTCAGAGCAGCAAGAGGCCTTCTACACGAGTTCAGAGCAACAGGCCTTCTACACGAGTTCAGGAAGAGGACGAGGTAGAGGAGGCCGTGGACGCGGTCAAGGAGGTGGCCAAACAGGTAATCAGAATTATGGTCAGCAGCAGCAACAACAACAACAGTCCTAGAATCAACAACAACAACAACATGCAGGTGGAAGAGGCAAATTCAGAGGCACGGGGAGTCAAAGAGGCCGTGGAAATTGGCAAAGGCAATATAATGATGCACGTGAATGCTATTATTGTGGTAAGCCTGGACATGTGCAGGCAGAATGTTATAAGAAGCAGGCTGACATGCAAAATGGGAAAGTGCAGCAAAACAACTATGCATCCTCAAGCAGAAATAATGAGGATAATGAAAGGTTGTTTGTTATGCAGCATGTAGTGAATGCCATGTCTGAAAATGTTGATGCAGCACAAAAAGATAATGTATGGTATGTGAATTCAGGTGCTTCGAACCACATGACGAGTCATGGGGAGTGGTTCAAGGAGATGAAAAACCCGGAAAGACCAGGTTTTGTGGAAACAAGGGATGACACTACTCATCCAATTGCCCACGTTGGAGATGTGCCATTGTCTATGCAGGATGGCAAAGTGAAGTACCTTGCAGATGTACTTCATGTACCAAACATAACAAAGAATCTGGTTTCAGTTGGCCAGATGATTGAGCAGGGTTTGCAGGTTCGATTTAACCCTGATGGGTGTTATGTTGAAGATTTCAAAGACAAGTGCAGGTTGGTTGCAAACAAAAGGTAACAGAGTGGGCAGAATGTTTACGTTGAATGTAGACATGCCTGAAATGAGTGCTGCGATGTTTGCAAATGGTTCAGGAATTGTTGCAGACACAGACATTTGGCATAAAAGGATTGGACATGTGAATGTGCAGAGATTGAAGTCTATGCAGACTAAAGGAATTGTGACAGGGCTGCCAAAATTTAAAGTGGAAGGTATGCAGAAAATATGTGAAGCATGCCAATTTGGGAAGCAAAGAAAGCATGTGTTTCCACGTAACAGATATGTGAGCAGAAATGCACTAGATATTGTGCATTCAGATGTATGGGGTCCTACGAAGACCATATCTATGGGAGGCTGCAGGTATTATGTGACTTTCATTGATGAACACACAAGGAAAGTGTGGGTATATTTCATGAAAGAGAAGAGTGAGGTGTTCACTCACTTCCAGAATTTCAAAGTTTTGGTTGAAAAGCAAACAGGGAAATATGTAAAGTGCCTAAGGTCAGATGGAGGGGGAGAGTACTTCTCTAATGAGTTCTCTGAATTTTTGAAGAAGAATGGTATTCGGAGACAGTTTACATGCAGATACACTTCGCAGCAAAATGGAGTTGCTGAGCGGAAAAATAGGCACATTGCTGAGATTACGCGGGCATTGATGGAAGAGAAGAATATGCCGCATTGCTATTGGGCTGAAGTTGTTTCTACAGCAGTATACATCATGAACAGGACTCCAATTGCAGCCATACATGATGTAACTCCAGAGGAGAGGTTTACTGGCAGAAAACCAGATTTGTCTCATCTGAAAGTCTTTGGATGCATTGCATATGTGCATGTGCCAGATGAGCTAAGAACTAAGCTGGATCCGAAAGCTGAAAAATGTGTGTTTATTGGATATTCCCTTGAGCAAAAGGGATACAGGTGTTATAACCCTGCCTACACGTGAGTTGAGGGTAAGCAGGGATGTTGTGTTTGATGAGATGAGCAGCTGGTATGTTGCTGAAAAAGAAGTTGTTGGGGCTGATGTGAGTGGAAGTGTGGTTGCACAGAATGCAGGTCAACAATCACAGTCTTTGAGTGGACCAAGAGAGTCCTCATCTAGTGGGTCTATTGATAGACCATGGAGTGGCAGGCTGCGTCATAATACCAGTCCTGCAAATGTGATTAGTACATCACGTAAAGGAAAAGAGAAAGTGGTTGAGCCCCTTGGTATGCCTGACATTTCTCCAGGGCATTCTAGTGGCTCAGATATGAGCCTTGATGAGGAGCTTGGGATCCCAGCTATGAGAACACCTGGTGTAAAGAAGGCTATGGAAGCCATGAATGAAAAGCTGCGAAGATCAGGGAGAGTGAAGAACCCTGTGCAGAGATTTACATATGATGGTTATGTGGCACATCACTATGCGTATATGGCAAAGGTTGTGCAGGTTGTTGAGCCCACATGCATTGATGAGGCTATTGGAAATGTGTATTGGGAGAAAGCCATGGATGAGGAGATGGATGCACTATATGGAAATGAGACTTGGGATTTAGTGCAATTGCCTGAAGGCAAGAAAGCCATTGGATGCAAGTGGGTGTACAAAGTTAAGATGGAAGCATAAACAGGTACAAGGCTAGATTGGTAGCCAAAGGATATGCGCAGACATATGGGATTGATTATGAGGAAACTTTCAGCCCAGTTGCCAAGATGGCAACGGTGAGAGTTGTGATAGCAGTGGTTGCGTCAAAGCAATGGTCTTTACATCAGATGGATGTAAAGAATGCATTCTTGCATGGGGATTTGCAAGAAGAGGTGTATATGCTGCAGCCACCTGGTTATGAGGATGTGGGTCACCCTGAGCATGTTTGCAGGTTGAAGAAAGCCTTGTATGGCTTAAAGCAAGCACCAAGAGCATGGTCTGACAAGATTTTTGAATATCTTGTCACTATTGGCTTTCATGTAGCCAATGTAGATTTCTCGCTGTATGTGAGACATGGTGATAGAGGAGTTGTGCTTGTTGTCATCTATGTAGATGACTTGATCATTACGGGGGACCATGATGCAGAGATCTTTGATGTAAAGATCTTGCTAAGACAGAAGTTTGAGATGAAGGATCTGGGGGAGCTTAGATATTTCTTGGGCATTGAGGTGATTAGGTCACCACATGGTATTGGATTACTGCAGAGACAGTATGGCTTGGACATGTTGTCCAAGTATGGTATGACAGGCTGTAAGCCTATTTCTGTGCCATTGGATCAGAATGGCAAGTTGAGTGTAGATTCAGGAGAGATCTTGGAGGATCCTACTATGTATAGGCGCATAGTAGGAAGTTTGATCTACATGACGATCACCAGACCAGATTTGAGCTATGCTGTTGGGTTGGTGAGTCAATTTATGTAGGTTCCACGAAAATCGCATTTGGATGTAGTGAGACGCATACTGAGGTATGTGAAGTCTACTTTGCATTGTGGACTATTCTATGAGACTGGGACAGAGATATGTGTACATGGGTACACAAATGCTGATTGGGCTGGTAGTATCTCAGACAGAAGATCTACCAGTGGCTTCATGTTTTCTTTGGGGAGTGCTACTGTGACTTGGAGCAACAAGAAGCAGCCTACGGTTGCTTTATCGAGTACAGAGGCCGAGTACAGAGGAGCTGCTATGGCAGCATGTGAGGTAGCTTGGTTGAGAAAGCTACTTGCAGATTTGGGTCTATCAGTGGATAGACAAGTTGTAATTTTCTGTGACAACATTAGCAGTATACAGTTGGCTAGGAACCCAGTCTTTCATTCTCGTACGAAGCACATAGAGGTCCACTACCACTTTGTCAGAGAGAAGGTCTTGGCAGGAGATCTTGACCTTGTTTATGTCAGCACACAGAGGATCAGGTAGCTGACATCTTCACCAAAGCATTGGGTACAGAGAAGCTCCGCAGATTCAGGGCTTCGCTTGGTGTACATGAGATGGAGTTGAGCTCGAGGGGGTGTGTTGAGATATCGAGCTCGTCTAGTGAGGCGGTGGCCACTGATGACCCGCCTGGGGGATAGGCCCCACACTTACACCACTGGCATGGTTGGTGAGATCTTGGGTGATATGCGGCCAGTGGGATGACAGGCTATGTGACAGCCATTCTAGAGACTGGCATAGTTATAGCACCAGCTCATTTTAGTCGGGTTCACACTATAGAGAACCCGTGTATGTATTTGGTTGAGTACTTTTCATATTGTGTGTACTCTTATTCTTGTATATGGTATGTTGAGAGTTGAGTAGAGAAGAAGAAGATTTCAGCCTCTCACCTTGTGTGTTCTCTATTAGGGTTTTGCGAGTGTGTGTGTGTGCTTGCAAGAGCTCAAGCTCTCTTCCCCCCTGCATCTTTTCAATAGGTACACCGATGAAGGAAAAATCAGAAATTAGGATTCAACCGGATATTTAGGAGGATTATGATCAGTGATACTATAGTTTCATTAAAAGATTGTTTTAAAGACAACTAAATCTGTGAAAAAGGCAATTTCATATTGGGTGTGTAAGTGATGTGACTAGTTTTAAGTTTGCATGAATATCTGGCTAGGGGGCCTGGGAACTCTTTTCCCTGGTACCTAGGACAAAACCTAACCAAATTTTAAATGGATCCCATCACTACAGTGGTTGGACGGTTGGCTAACCCACAGGACTGGATGGGGTTAGGCTGGACTGATTGATCCCTAAAATGAGACTCAATTATGTTATGGTATGATAGATAAAGTAAATCCCAGATAAAAATTGTTCTATGTAAAAGAATTAACGGTTGTGTCTCTCAATGAGAAAAAAAGCGTTGGTTTCTATGATCCAAGTGCAAGTCTTTTCCTTGATCTGACTATGATACTAACGTGTTCGGTTAGATCAGTTCAGTTAGTTAAGGCTCTTGACTACGTTAGAGTAAAATTATCCTGGAGGAATCGCCGGTGCTTTCCGGGCGAGGGAAGTTTTTTCGGGTTCCGTTTTGGAAGAACCGAGGGAGTAGTCTCTTGGATATACATGGGCAAGGTTCCGAGTGAGGGACCCTACCCCGCACAAGAAGTGCTACTTCCGTTGCTAGCACCTCAGAATTCGTTGCGCGGAGGGGACAGGGATCTTTCAGCTGGTATTAGAGCAAATTGGCTAAAGTGGATCAACCGAGAAGCCAAAAATGTCAAAAATTTATGAAGTAGCAGTAAAAGGTTGTAATTGTATGATAAAATTCATATAAATTGATATTCAGACTAAAATTCATAAATTAGTGATTGGGTCTTTAGATGGAAGTACCGAAATTGCATGGAATTCCTGACTTGCTTGAGGCCTAGACATGATGGTATTTACCTTAAAATTCCAAGGACCGTGACTACCCGTATATACCAAGGGTATAACTGCAGCTCTTTACTGGCAGTATATACGAGTAAATCTAAGACTTAAAATTATAAGCAAAAATGCTATCGAGATAATGAATTCGAATGTGGTTGATATGATTTTAAAATTCTGGTTGAAAACTGATGAGTTGAATTGGATCTTGATTGAAAAAATGATGATTCCTGAATTTTGGTTGAAAAGCGATAAGCTGAGCAAAACCACAATGAGGATGAATGGGACGAGTCCCTATGATGATGTTCATAATTGGAATGATGATAATGACTTCAGCAAATCACTATGAGACTAGTGGATTGTGCTGACAGATTGCTACTGTTAACACTTGACCTAGTAGATCAAGTTAAGGGATGACAAATTAAAAACCTGTATAATTGAAATTCCCATGGAGGAATGTTCAGATGAAAATTTTGGTCTAATGGACCATTATTGTGTTAAGGATATGAATAGTATGATCTGAATGAATTGTTATCTGATGATGAGTTCTATATGAGGGATCTTTATCCCAGGATTCTGTTAGGTTCACCAGATATAAGGAACCCCAGAATAAGTTGCAAACTTTCCATCCCCAAAGAGGCAGCAAGGCCCAATTCAAAATCAGGATGCGGGAAGATTCACAAGTGAAGGAAGACCCTTCCCCCAGAACACTTTCCCAGGAGCCCCATCTCTTTCAAGGATTTAGAGGGATGAGCTCAGAAGTGAGAACCGGTGTTTTGGATGCCAGGGTTTTGGTCACCAATTGAAAGACTGCCCGACTCCTGCCATGTCAAGGTAGGGGACAGGGAAGTCAAGGACCCAGAGTGCATAGACCAATCCCTTCGTATCACTCAAATCAAGGTCCGTCTTGCCCAAATCAGGGAAATACCAGGAGAACTCTAGCTCCCAGAACTCGGGCAACCAAAGAGAAAGAGTTTCGCCTCAGATTGCAGTAGCCAGAGCAGTCACAATAGCTGAGGTAGTGGAAGAGGAAAGAGGGCAGATTTATGCTGCATTGAAAACCAAGGGCCAAATCGCCAATTCTCAGTCATCCATACTCTAGCTGAGTATCAAGGTAAGTCTTTTAAGCTTTTGATTGATTCAGGCAGTACTCACTCTTTCATTTCCCCAGGATGCTTGCGTAAGCTAGTCTTAGAACATAAATCAGGGAAACCTATGCAAGTTGAATTGGCCAATGGGAAGATTCTTTTCACTCACCTTGAGACAGATCATATTTAGTTCAATCCAGATGGGAATTTAACTGACTGTCAGTTCAGAGTTATACTTTTGGGAGTTTTTGACGGGATACTTGGAATGGAATGGCTCCACAAAAATCAGGCTGACATTCACTGTCATAATGGAACCATTTCCTTCCGTGACCTTCACGGAAATAAAGTTCAAGGAACCAGAATTTCAAGATCCCCAAGTCTGCAATTAGTAAAAGCTTCTAAGTTACTAAAAGGACTTAGAAAGAAGCAGCTCATTTATGTTGTCAAAATGAATCCAGTAGACTTAAAATTATAAGCTAAAGAACCTGAATGGTTAAGTGATTATGATGATTTATTCCTTGCAGAATTAACTGAGATGCCTCTGATCCGAGAAGTAGATCATGAGATAGAATTGACCCTCGGAGCTCAGCCAATAGCCCTACGCATGTACAAAATGCCAGTTCTTGAAGCCATCGAACTTAAGGAATAGCTTAGATAGCTGTTAGAACAAGGTTTTGTAAGACCTAGTGTTTCACCTTGGGGTGTGCCAGATCTCTTTCAGAAAAAGAAAGATGGAACGCTAAGACTCTATGTGGACTACAGAGGTCTCAACAATCAGCTGACAGTTAAGAATAAGTATCCTATCCCCAGAATTGATGAGCTATTGGACAGGCTAAGTGGAGCCCACATCTTCATAAAGATAGATCTCAAATCAGGGTATTATCAGATCAGGATTAATGAGCAAGATATCCTGAAGACAGCCACCCATCAATACTCGGTATGGGCATTATGAATTCACTGTCATGCCGTTTGGATTGACAAATGCCCCAGATACATTCAATCGCCTAATGCAGGACATTCTCAGAGAATACTTGGATAATTTTGTTCTTGTTTTCTTTGATGATATTCTGATTTACTCAAAGAATGCAGCTCACCATGAAGCTCATGTCAGAAAAGTTCTGGAGATTCTAAGGAAGCACCAACTCTTTGCAAAAAAGAGCAAATGCACTTTCTCTGCCGACCATGTTGAATACTTGGGCTTTTTGGTATCCAAAGATGGAATTTCTCTAGATTCTACAAAAGTCCAAGCAGTCATAGATTGGCCTGAACCAAAAACAGTGAAAGAAGTCAGGGGATTCTTGGGATTGACTGGTTGGTATAGAATTTTTTTACCAAAGTATGCTCTCAAAGCTTCCCTCCTAACTAATCTTCTCAAGAAGAATACCCCATTTCAATGGTCCCAGGCGCCAGAATGCTTTTGATAAGCTGAAGACCGCCTTGGTAACCAATCCCGTTCTGAAGTTGCGAGATTTCTCTCTACCCTTTGGGGTATTAACTGATGCCAGTGGTTTCACCCTAGGAGGTGCACTCATGTAGGAAGGTCATGTAGTGGCCTATGAATCCTGAAAACTCAGAACGCATGAGAGGAATTATGTTGTCCATGACCTGGAACTACTTTCCGTAGTATATGCCCTGAAGTTGTGGAGACATTACCTACTACTGGGTCAAAGATTCACCTTGATGACAGATCATCAGAGCTTAAAGTGGATCCTATGAATTCTGGGGATAGGATACTTATTCTTAACTGTCGTCGCTGATTGAGACCTCTGTAGTCCACACAAAGTCTTAGCGTTCCATCTTTCTTTTTCTGAAAGAGAACCGGCGCACCCCAAGGTGAAACACTCGGTCTTACAAACCCTTGTTCTAACAGCTATCTAAGCTATTCCTTGAGTTTGATGGCTTCAACAACTGGCATTTTGTACGTGTGCAGGGCTACTGGCTGAGCTCCGGGGGTCAATTCTATCTCATGATCTACTTCCCGGATCGGAGGCATCTCCGTTAATTCTGCTGGGAATAAATCATCATAATCACTTAACCATTCAGGTTCTTTAGCTTTTAATTTTGAGTCTACTGGTGAAAATGGAATCGTTCTCTAGGATAGCTTGTGGAATACTTGAGAAATTTAACACATAAATTCAACCATGAAAACACATGCTTTGCAGGTTTCAACAAAATTAAATAAATTGAACAAAAGCATAGCAAACATAATACTTAGCTCCAAGACAAACATGCTGGGTGCAATCTTCCCCCCCCCTTGTGCGTGGCCTTCCCCCACACAAGAGTATTTTTATTAGCTTTCCACCAAAAATAGGCCATAGCCCCCAAAAATATACAAAGTGTGCTTTTAGAGAGCACGACACTCTTCCACAACAAAAATAGAGTGTCCTAAAAATTGGGGATAGGGTAAAGCCTTTAGGCTTTAATAAATTCAACATTATAAATGTATTTTTCCCAATGTATCAAAATGGAAAAATCAACTACTAAGGTTACAAGCTATGCTTGTAAAAATAAATATGATGCGCATAAGAAACATTCTCCTCGACATTATTCATCAATCCTCATAATCTTCTTCACTTGAAAATATAAGCCCAATTAATAATTAAATTAATCCCACAAATATTAAACAGGCACAAACCATCACCAACTCATGACTACCAGGCGTAAGTACCCCAGGAATCACCCTGCCATACAAACCTAACTGAAATAATCATAGACAGCCCCAAGCATACGTCATATACCGCACGTATTAATATTTATAGTGGTGTCACCCACGATATTAACCTAGCCGGCATGACGCAAGAGTAACCTAGGCATCCCCAAATTACTCAAGAGGGGAAAATAATATTCTTAAAGAGGACTTAAAATATATTCTCATGACATCCATCTTGCTTGAGTTTGTAATTGCTCTCAATTGCAGGTTTGCTGGGTTTGAAAAGAACGAAGGATCTCAGGATAAGCTCAGAAAAATTTCTCGGGCATCCATTTTGCATCTTCTTGAGGGAGGATGGTTTTTAAATGTCAAAAGATATTTGATGTATTGGTTCCCAGTTCTTGTTGTTGTCGTCTCTTGATCAATAATAGCATCAGGAACTAAGACTTCTTCCTCTCCTTCAACAAGAGGTAGTTCCTCATAAATTGGGTGAGAAGGAAGTGTTCCTCGAAAGGGTTTCAAGAGATGAATATGGAAAGAGTTGTGGATATTCCAATTATGGCAACTCTAGTCTATAGGCCACATCGTTAATCTTTTCAATAATTTTAAATGGTCCATAGTATCTAGGTGCAAGTTTAACTGCAGGGAATTTTTCCACACTCTTCAATTGTCTCTTCTCAATTCTCAAAAGTACATAATCACCTTCTTGGAATGAAAAATCTTTACGCTTCCTATTTGCTTGAAATGTATACTTCTCTTGAGCTCTTGCAATACAATCACGCACTTCAGATAAAATGCAATCAAAGTCTCGAGTATATTGGTCAGCAGTTTCAATCTTATGGGAGAGTCTAGTAGCCGGAATAGGCAAAGCTCTACCATAGATAATCTCAAATGGTGCTCGACCAGTAGCAGAATGAGGAGTATTATTATAAGCAAATTGGAGTAGATGTATGTACTTATCCCATGAACTAGGTTGCTAGGAAACATAGGCTCTAAGCATATCCAAGATAGTGCTATTCGTGACTTTGGCCTGTCCATTTGATTCAAGATAAAAAGCCGTAGAAAAATCTAACTTAGTGTCTAAGTTTGAGAAAAGAGGAATCCAAAAGTGACTACAAAATTTGGAATCTCTATTAGAAACTATCACTTTGGGTAGACCATGATGAACAAAGATTTGCTTGACAAATATGGTCGTAGCTTGCTGAGAGAAGTCAATGTCTTTTTACATGGAATGAAATAGGCTTGCTTACTAAACCTGTCCACTATTGTCCAAATTATGTCATGATGACTGGAAGTAGTAGGAAAGCCTGTAATGAAGTCCATAGACACTTGTTCCCATGGTCAGTCTGGAATGGGTAAAGGCATAAGGAATCCCAAAGCTTTGCCTTTGTAGCTTTTAATTGCTTGACAAATGTTACACTTAGCTACAAATTTTGCTACATCATTTTTCAAATGAGGCCGAAAGAATTCTCGAGAAACTACTTGAAGTGTTGCGGAAACTCCTCTATGTCCCATGAATGGTGGTTGGTGCATCTCTTCCAAGACAAGTTGTCTATAGGGTTGAGTAACACATAATCTTTTCTCAAAGAAACGATAGCCATCATTATGAGAATAATTTCCTTGAGGAGTCCAATTGTTTTCACGCAATTTGATTCATATCTCAGAAAAATCTAGATCTACTTCATAAGTTTCTTTCATAAGTATAAATGGTTCACTTTCAATAGCGGAAATGTTGTTGATATGAGGTCTTCTACTTAAAGCATCGGCAACAACATTTTCCTTTCCAGGTTGGTATTGAATCATGGGTTGGAAACTTTGTATGAAAGATGCCCATTTGATGTGCCTATCTGAAATACGGGGTTTCAAAAGCAAATGCCTAATGCTTTATTGATCAGTATTAATAAGAAATTCTGAACCCATTAGGTGATGCTTCCAAATCTTCAAGGCATGCACAACTACTCTGCTAATTCCTTGTCATATGTACTATAATTTGTTTCAGCAGGTTTTAGCTTTCGACTTTCGTAGGCAATAGGATGGTTGTCTTGTATAAGCACAGCACCAAAACCTTTGCCACTAGCATCAGTTACTACCACAAAGAATGGTCTTTGAAAGTTAGGTAGTGTAAGAACTGGTGCATGAGTTAATGCATTCTTGAGTACTAGAAAAGATTTCTCTTAACTTTTGGTCCAATGGAAAAATGTAGTTTTCTTGAGAAGTTCCGTCAAAGGATGTGCAATATAAGCGAAATTCTTGACAAACTTCCTATAGTAACTACATAGACCTGAAAAAGATCTAAGGTCATGAATGTCTCGAGGTGTAGGCCAAGAGACTATACACTCAATCTTCTTAGGATCCACACGTTCCTTCAGCTGACACTATATGGCCTAAGTATTCAATCTCTTTTTGAAATAAAGAACTCTTTTCAGGATTGACATACAATTCATTTTCTCTCAAAAGGTTAAACACTTGCTCTAAGTGTTGCTCATGCTCTTGACGATTCTGGCTGAAAACAAGAATATCATCAAAGAACACCACAACAAAGCTTTGAAACTTTAGGAAAATGCGATTCATCATACGACTGAATGTAGCTGGAGCATTGGTCAAACCAAATGGCATAACCAAAAACTCATAATGGCCAGTCTGTGTTCTAAATGCAGTCTTGAATATGTCTGACTCAGTCATGCATACTTGATGATAACCAGACTTTAAGTCAATCTTGCTAAAGACCTTTGAACCTCTAAGATTATCAAGTAAGTCATCTACCCTAGGGATAGGGTATCTGTTCTTGACAGTGATTTTGTTCAATGCTCGGTAGTCAACACACATTCGGAAAGTTCCATTCTTCTTCTTAACAAGAAGGACTGGAGCTCCAAAGGGTGAACTACTAGGTCTAATAAGGCCTCTTTCTAACAAATCCTCGATTTGTTTTTGGATTTCTTTTTGCTCTAAATTGTTGACTCTATAAGGAGCTTTACAAGGTGGAGAGTTGCCTGGCAATAAGTCAATACTATGGTCTTCAGGCCTAGACTTAGGTAATCCTGGAGGTAAATCTTCCATAAAACAATCCCTGAATTTGGAGATATAAGGATCAAGTTTTGAGCTTTTGGATGTGTTAAACTCAGCGCTAAGCTGGTTAACCCAAACCATATAAGTCTTCTCCCTTTTCCTAAGAGCTCGCTTTGCTTGAGTATGACTCAATAAAGGGCTCGTCTCTCCTTTGACTAGACATTGGAGGAAAATATTTTCATTGTCCTTCCTTACACAAATGCTATGTGTATCATAGTCTATGATAGGGTTGTACATATGTCTCCAAGGCATACCCAATATTACATCTACGCCTTGTAAAGGTGCAACTAAGAAATCCCTTTTTTCTGTTGCTTAAAGTTAAACCTTTCACCTCTTGCATGCAGTTATACTTGGTTCCAGTAAATGCAGCTTTAATTCTATAATGTGTAGGTGAAGGTTGAATGTTTAAAGCTCTAACTGCCTTTTCAGAAATAAAATCATGAGTGCTACCATCGTCATGCAAAACAATAACTTCATGCTCATTAATTTTTCCTTTTATTTTGAGAAGGGAATGAGCTTGAGGCTTACCTTCTGCTTCTGAATAGTCGGGGTCAGAGTTACTCTCTTGCTTGAGCGATTCATCTTCATTGTCATCCCCTTCAAGCATATTGACTCATGCCACAGGTGTCGGATTCTTTGCACGTTCTAGGCAATTTAGTGCTATATGTCCTTCTTTATGACATCAAAAGCATTTGATTGGAGGACCTTTGGGCTTGCCACCGTTGACTTCCTTTGAATTTGATTTGCCTTTGACCATCTCCTTGCCTTTGTCAAACCCTGGCTTATGAAAATTTCTTGAAGCATGAAAAGGTTTAGATTGGTTACTCTCAAATGACTTGGCCTCTCTAGGAAAACCATTTTTGCGTTCGGAATTTGTTGCCAAAGATATAGCTGTAGAAAATGAATGAGGTCTAAACATATTCACATTGGCCCAAATTGTAGACTTAAGGCCCAAAATGAATTTCCTCTTTTGGTCCTTCTCATTGACTTTCTCCACAACCTGTACCTGGAGTAATGTATTCCAAAACTTTTCCACATACTGAAACATGCTTTCTTTTTCAAGTTGATGCAATGTATCCCATTGATGCCTAGCTTTAGATTTAAATTGTGAAGGTAAGAAATGCTTTTTCACTAGCCTTTGAAACCTTTTCCATGAATCCAGTTTGTCATGTCCTTGCTTGATGACGCTCCACCATAAAGCTGCGCTATCCACCATGTGATTAGCTGCACATTTGATCTTGTCCTTCTCGAAAAATTTCTCCCCCGAAAAGTAGTCATCCAATTAACTAAGCCATGCCAAAAGGACTCGAGCATCTTTCTTGCCATCATAATTCAGAAATGAAAAAGCTTTACGCGACTGATTTTAGAATCTTTCTGTGAATTTTGTGCTTGAAGTGTAGCATTGACAGCTCTTTGGATGGTGTCGTCTTCGTCATTCATAAGATGGCAAAGAGTCATGCTTATGCCTTTGACTCGTGAGCTGTCGCTCCAATTCAATTCGCATCTCTCTCTCTCTCTCTTCTACAATTTTTTGTTGTAGAGATTGGAGTTGCTCTTGAATTGAAGGTAAAATAGGAAAATTTGCCATAGTGCTCATGCAAACAATGTAAATAAGTAAAATTGATATTATTTGATGTATATAAATAAAGCAAATGATTGTACTTATCTCAATTCTCCCACAATTTGATTTGTTTTGAAACTGAACAAAGACTTTGGTTCAATGGTTGGGTCGAATTCCCTTCGTTTCGCACAAGTCCCAAGCAATTCCGAGTGATTTAGGAGACTTGGGCTAGTTGAAATACTAAAGAAATAATTCTCTGCACCTTGAACACTGCTCAAACAATTTTGAAAACTTGGCCAAACCTCTGTAATAATTTTTGAGAATTTTTAGAATTTTTTAAAAATTGTTTTAGATTTTTTTGGCATTTATTTGGCTTTTTAAAGCCTCTTTGAGCCTTGAAAAATCAAATTTCTGCATCCAAAAATCTGAAAATTGCAATTCTTTGGAATTTTTCCTTGAAATAGGAAAATAGGTAGTGTGAAAGCTCCAAAAGTTGATGTGACATGCATTGGGCTTGGGAAAAGTAGAATTGGGTTAAGATGAGGATTTGGCTTAATTGAGATTAAGTAATTAGTAGCTTAATTTATTTTTGGTGGTCTTCTTCTCACGTTTTTTCGCCCGTGAGGCTGCAAATCGGCGCCTTAATTTTCTTGATTTTATTTATTTTTCATGGCTCAAAACTCACACAGCATGCAGTCCGTCCATTATAGATTGCTTCTACCTTGAACCTTTGCAAAAACTGAGCAAATCACATGAGGTTTTTGGCTATGGGGAATCTATCTATACTTTTTGATGAAGAAGAATGGTTTTGGAAAGAGGTAAGTGGGTTTGAGAAGTAGAGCTAGTTTGAGAATTTGAATTTTTGGTTAAAGACCACAAACCCTTCTTTTGCCCACGGGTTAAAAGCCTGCAACTTTCTTGAGAGTTGTGTTGATGAAGACCTTTCCCACCTTTCCACAAATCTCCTAGCCCAAGCTCTAATACCACTGAAAACGGAATCGTTCTCTAGGATAGCTTGTGGAATACTTGAGAAATTCAACACATAAATTCAACCATGAAAACACATGCTTTGAACAAAATCAAATAAATTGAACAAAAGCATAGCAAACATAATACTTAGCTCCAAGACAAACATGCTGGGTGCAATCTTCCCCCCCCTTGTGCGTGGCCTTTCCCCACACAAGAGTATTTTTATTAGCTTTCCACCAAAAATAGGCCATAGCCCCCAAAAATATACAAAGTGTGCTTTTAGAGAGCACGACACTCTTCCACAACAAAAATAGAGTGTCCTAGGCTTTAATAAATTCAACATTATAAATGTATTTTTCCCAATGTATCAAAATGGAAAAATCAACTACTAAGGTTACAAGCTACGCTTGTAAAAATAAATATGATGCGCATAAGAAACATTCTCCTCGACATTATTCATCAATCCTCGTAATCTTCTTCACCTGAAAATATAAGCCCAATTAATAATTAAATTAATCCCACAAATATTAAACAGGCACAAACCATCACCAACTCATGACTACCAGGCGTAAGTACCCCAGGAATCACCCTACCATACAAACCTAACTGAAATAATCATAGACGGCCCCAAGCATACGTCATATATCGCACGTATTAATATTTATAGTGGTGTCACCCACGATATTAACCTAGTCGGCATGACGCAAGAGTAACCTCGGCGTCCCCAAATTAATCAAGAGGGGAAAATAATATTCTTAAAGAGGACTTAAAATATATTCTCATGACAACTGGATTCATTTTGACAACATAAATGAGACTCAAAATTTCCATCCAGTTCCTCAAAAACAGGTATCACTCTGGACTCTCCGTTCGAGACCAGCTGGTGGTCATCAGCAAAATGAGATCCAGTAATAGATTACAATGATTTTTCGTCATCATACATATATAACTTCCACGACATATGCATGGGTGTCCTAAGCACTGCGAGCCCATGCATCACCTAGTCAGAACCCTCTAGGATCCTCCTGGCACTTCACTCAAGGACCGCTTGATCGGCCCTTGCCCATTGTACCAGAAGCATACCATTTTTCACCATAACAAGGCTAGTCAAGACCTCGGTAGGTTTTTGCCACATGAGTTGTCCTTTGAACACTCCCCGCCAGTAGCTGTTACAACCAAACTTCCCTTAGAAAAACACATATACCAAATGCTCCCTCCAGCATTCTAACGTAAGACAATCCTTTAAGAAAATAGGGTTTCTATGCAAGTTTTCATTTTTGATTTTCTTTTGAATTTAATGAGTATATTCCTATCCCACTAGATTGGAGGTCTAAATTCCAACATAATTTTATGAATTCTATAACCTTGATCCTCAGACCCGAATCAAAGGGTCTTAACTTGATTTCAGATTCGATGGGTGATTTGAGTGAATTTTCCTGAACTGGTCACATCGTCTTTTCTTGAAACTGACGAAGGAGTTATGTCTTGGTCATAGTCTGATTCAGGGTTTGAGTCTGAAAAGGTTCTCCCTGAACTATCTTTCTCGAAGGGTGATATTTCAATTACTACTTTACTGAATTTCATTCATTAGGTATTTGCTTAAGTGATGAAGGAGTGATGTCTTGGTCATAGTCTAATTCAAGGTTTGAGTCTGAAAAGGTTTTCCCTGAACTATCTTTCTGGAAGGGTGATATTTCAATTACTACTTTACTAAATTTCATTCATTAGGTATTTGCTTAATTGAATTCTAAACTAATCACGAATTCCTATGAGGAATAAATTAATCATTTATCTAAAATTCTGACTTCGATAGTTTTTCTGAGTTTTCTCATTACCATCCTAGAGAATATGAAACGGAAGAATTTTCTCTCATAGAGTATTTACTTATTCATTTACCAATATTCATGGGATTTAAACATAGGATTAAAGAGAACTCTTATTTTGATATAAAAATTCTGTATGCATCTATTTATGCATAAAATCCAACTTCTATGGAAATAACACTTTTATATAAAAGAAAATCCTTTTATGCATAAAAATCAATTTTGATGAAAGTAACACTTTTATAATTAAAAAAAATCTTTCGGACAAGAGACTAATCCATCGGTTCTTCCAAAACCGAACTTGGAAAAACTTCCCTTGCCTGGATGCATCTATTTATGCATAAAAATCAATTTTGATGAAAATAACACTTTAATAATAAAAAAAATCTTTTACGCATCTATTTATGCATAAAAATCAATTTTGATGAAAGTAACACTTTTATAATTAAAAAAAAATTCTTCTATGCATCATTTTATGCATAAAAATCAATATTGGTGAAAGTAACACTTTTATAATTAAAAAATTCTTTTATGCATAAAAATCAATATTGGTGAAAGTAACACTTTTATAATTAAAAAAAATTCTCCAATATGCATCTTTCTATGCATAGAAATTAATTCTAATGGAAATAACACTTTTATAATAAAAATATTTCCAATATGCATTTTTCTATGCATAGAATGAAAATAACACTTTTAGAATACACAAACGGTGGGGATTACTCTTTTTGAATAATAAAAGATAAAACTTATTTCACGAAATTTAAGAAAATTTTACCATAACCTCCTTTGTATGACTGACCATTTTTTATTTTTTTTCATTCTCAAGTTACTTAGAAATTATCCCAAATGGTTTAAAGCATTCTAAACTAATCAAATTTCACTTTTTAAAGAGAAACAATATGAAAAGTTTAATTCTAAGAGTTTGATTACATATCTAGGATAAAGAAAGGCTGAATTCAAGAATGAAGAGAGGGGAAAGCCTTTCCAACAAGGCATAACATCATTTTTTATTTTAAAGAAAACAAAAATTAGAAAACCATTAAATGGAATAAAGAAAAAGTAGGATTTCTAGCTTACATGAATTTTTGTGAGCTTTCCTTTGGCTTGATGGTTTGAGGGATCTACTCTTGTTTGCAACAAGAGTGGCCACCAATTCTTTTGAAGAGGAAATAGTCAAAAACTAATGAATTATCAATAAATTCACTGTTTTTGGCTCTGGGAAAGAGTAGAGTATTATTCCATAAAACACTATTAAGCTTCTACAAAGGGGGAGGCTTCTATTTATAGGAAAAAGTGAGCTTCTAACCAAGCAAACTGATTCTAGAATTTTTTCCAGATCAGTTTGGTCAATTTTTGACCATTTTTGGGTCAGTTTAGTTCACTTTTTGGATCCACTTTTGAATTAGGAGAGAGGAGAGATGAAATATCTAATTTTATTGATTTAATTTAAAAAGCAATGATGGGAAAAGGTGCCTACTTTATGAGGGGGAATCCCCACTCTAAGGTGTTAAAAATTCTTTTTTTTAGTATTTCCTTTGGTCCTTAGTCTGCTCTTCATCTTATGTGAGTATTTACTCATTTTTGGGAGGATTTTCTTTATTTCTTCAATTTACCTCCTCCCTACATTTGGATTAATCTTATCAGTCCATAGAAACCTTAATTTAAATTTTTTTAAAAATCTGGACCCTTAGGATAAGTCCTTTTGAACAGATTATAATTTATTTCTAATGCACCTTCTGAAATTCTTTTTGAACTTCTGTTTCAGGGGAATTTATTTTAATAAGATGAGATATTTTTCCATCCAAGAATATTTAAAAACTAAATTATCTCTCTATAGAAGATTTTCTCTCTCTAGGTCAAAACAAGTAGAAACAAGATCTTTTATATTTCTGAAGAGGGATTTGATTACAGGGGAAGATACTGGACTTTTTGAGAGGCTGGGGAGGAATATTACATTCTCTCGCTTTTGAAAAACGCGAGATGTCCTCATCTCGCAAACTGGGGGTAATCTCGGAACAATTCGGCTTCTTTCTCCCACGTGGCATCTTCAAAAGGATAGAACTTCCATTTAACCAATAATTCTCTCAGAATTCTATTCCTGAGAACCTTCTCTCGAACATCAAGGATTTCTTCAGGTTGGAGTTTCATCTGTCCTTGGGTTGAATAAGTTAAGATTTCATCTCATCAAGCACATGATTCGGACTTGGTACATACTTTTTAAGTAGGCTGACATGAAATACATTTTGTACTTTGAGATGAGGAGGCAGAAGAAGTTCGTAGGCTAAGTCACCTACTTTCTTTGTAATCAGATATGGCCCACAATATCGGGGGGATAACTTCTTGTACTTTCCAAGAGATAGAGAACTTCTTTTGGGGCGTACTTGAATGAAGACCATATCTGCTTCTTCGAATTTTCTGTCTGTCCTCTTCTTATCTGCATACTATTTCTGTCTATCCCGGGCAGCTTTTATATCTTTGCGAATTGACTGCGTCTGCTACTCCATGTCATCAAGCATCTGTCTGGACATCTCGACCCTAATCAATGGGTCGGACCAAGTTAATGGAGTTAAGCAATCTTGTCCACACAGAGCTTTGAAAGGGCTCATCCCAATACTTCGGAGAAGCATTGTAGGCAAACTCGACTAGGTGCAGATAACTTAGCCACTTCTTGGATTCCCTGCCACACAGCATGAACGAAGTATATCTTCAATTACTTGGTTTACCCTTTCTGTTTGACCGTCGGTCTCAGGGTGGTAAGCTGTGCTGAGATCCAAGAAAGTTTCTACTGCTTTGAAAAATGCAGTCCAGAATCTTGACGTAAATTTGGGGTCTCAATCACTTACTATTCTTCTGGGTAGGCCATGCAATTTGAAGATTTCCTTGAGGAACACTCTGGCCACATCCACTGCGTGTAGGTTTCTTTTACTGGAATCAGATGGGAAACTTTGGTTAGTCTATCAACTATCACGAAGATGGAGTTGTAACTTGATTGCACTGAAGGTAATCCAGTAATAAAATCCATACTGATGCATTCCCCCCATCCATTTTTACTCTCTCGGCCTTGACTTTCTGACATGTCAGACATTGACGTACATGATTAAGTACATCCTTTTTTAGTCCAGGCCAAAAGAAGCTTTTCTTCACAGACATGTAGGTTTTGATGAAACCTAGATGTCCTGCAATAAGGCTATCATGGGTTTCATTTAGAATTTGACCCTTAGTTCCCTCATCATTGGGAATGCATAGCGTGCGATTATAATACATAATTCCATCATCTAGGCTGTACCCTTGAACTCGGTTCAACTCTTGTGGAGTTTTGATTTCCTGCATAAGTAGGGTCGCAATAGGGCCAAAGAATCTATCCTGCATGATCTTCTCTCTTGCTTCAATAATCAAAGGATTTGACACTACAGTAATTGCAAGCAAGGAGGCTTTTCTGCTGAGGGCATCTACTACCACAAATCAAATTCCTGCAGGGTCTGCATCCACGAGCTTCTGGACAGGCTAAGTGGAGCCCAGATCTTCACAAAGATAGATCTCAAATCAGGGTATTATCAGATCAGGATTAATGAGCAAGATATTCCTAATGCCACCCATCAATACTCGGTATGGGCATTATGAATTCACTGTCATGCCGTTCGGATTGACAAATGCCCCAGCTACATTCAATCGCCTAATGCATGACATTCTCAGAGAATACTTGGATGATTTTGTTCTTGTTTTCTTTGATGATATTCTGATTTACTCAAAGAATGCAACTGACCATGAAGCTCATGTCAGAAAAGTTCTTGAGATTCTAAGGAAGCACCAACTTTTTGCAAAAAAGAGCAAATGCACTTTGGACCATGTTGAATACTTGGGCTTTCTGGTATCCAAAGATGGAATTTCTTCAGATTCCGCAAAAGTCCAAGCAGTCATAGATTGGCGTGAACAAAAAACAGTGAAAGAAGTCAGGGGATTCTTGGGATTGACTGGCTAGTATAGAATTTTTATACCAAAGTATGCCCTCATAGCTTCCCCCTTGACTAATCTTCTCAAGAAGAATACCCCATTTCAATGGTCTGCTAGGTGCCAGAATGCTTTTGATAAGCTGAAGACTGCCTTGGTAACCAATCCCGTTTTGAAGTTGCCAGATTTCTCTCTACCCTTTGAGGTAGTAACTGATGCCAGTGGTTTTGTCCTAGGAGGTGCACTCATGTAGGAAGGTCATGCAGTGGCCTATGAATCCCAAAAACTCAGAACGCATGAGAGGAATTATGCTGTCCCAATGATGAGGGAGCTAAGGGTCAATAGGAGTTGAACCGAGTTCAAGGGTACAACCTAGATGATGGAATTATGTATTATAATCACAGACTATGCATTCCCAATGATGAGGGAACTAAGGGTCAAATTCTGAATGAAGCCCATGACAGCCTTATTGCAGGACATCCAGGTTTCATCAAAACCTACATGTCTGTGAAAAGCTTCTTTTGTCTTGGACTAAAAAAGGATGTACTTAATCATGTACGTCAATGTCTGACATGTCAGAAAGTCAAGGCCGAGAGAGTAAAAATGGATGGAGGGAATGCATCAGTATGGATTTTATTACTAGATTACCTTCAATGTAATCAAGTTACAACTCCATCTTCGTGGTAGTTGATAGACTAACCAAAGTTGCCCATCTGATTCCAGTAAAAGAAACCTACACTGCAGTGGATGTGGCCAGAGTGTTGTTGAAAGAACGGTAGAGGGGGAGGAGAGACACACACAGGACCAAACCCTAATGTATATTGCAAACCCTAACCATAGAGGGAAGCCATGTCCACTCTCACACAAAGCATAATGCACTAATCCATAATCCACACAACACACAATGAGTTGTGTCCACACTCTACTAACCCTAGCTAATGTCCACACACTATGACCAGCTGGACATGCGGTCATTTATGTCTCACACATGTTCCTACCTAATCTGCCAGCACATAGCATAGCTGGCTCACACTGACATCGAGCTTGAATCTCAACAGCCCCTCTCAAGCTCATGATGTACTGCCGATGAAGATGTAGATGAGCTTGGGATATCAAGACTCTCAAGACTCCCCCTCAAGCTCATCCCATGTACTCCCAACATAGTCCAGAAGTACTCAAACTTCTCCCTGTTTGTAAAGATATCAGCCACCTGCTCATCAGTCTTTACATACTGAAGATCAACTGTACCATCCAGCACCTTTTCTCTGACAAAGTGATAATGGACCTCTATGTGTTTGGTTCTCGCATGAAACACTGGATTCTTTGCCAACTGTATACTGCTCATGTAGTCACAATGAATGACAACTTTGCCTTCAATAGGCTCACATAAATCTGTCAAGAGACTCTTTAACCATATAGCCTCACAAGTAGCAATGGCTGCACCTCTGTACTCAGCCTCTGTACTGGATAAAGCAACTGTAGGTTGCTTTATGCTACTCCAACTCACCACAACACTTCCAAGTGTAAAAGCATATCCACTAGTAGACCTCCTGTCATATGCACTACCTGCCCAATCAGCATCTATGTAGCCATGTATGTCCAAGCTTTTACCACTCTCATAAAATAAACCATAATGTGCTGTGGTCTTCACATATCTCATGATGCATCTCACTACATCCAAATGTGGTTTCCTGGGGCTCTGCATAAACTGGCTCACTAGCCCCACCGCATAACTCAAATCCGGGCGTGTGATAGTCATATATATGAGACTACCAACCATCTTCCTGTACATAGAAGGTCACCAATTCCTCGCCATAATCAGTCCGCAACTTCACATTTTGCTCCAATGGTGTACTCATAGGCTTACACCCTGTCATGCCATACTTTGCCAACATATCCAATGCATATTGGCGCTGTACTAACCAAGTACCTGCATGATCTTTCACCACTTCAATTCCAAGGAAGTATCTCAACTCACCAAGATCTTTCATGTCAAATTGCCCACTCAAAGCTTTCTTGACATGCATCACATCTGCACCATGAACACCTGTGATAATCAAATCATCCACATAGATGACTAGTAAAACAATCCCATGCTCTGTCTTCTTCACATAGAGTGAAGAATCTGCTGTAGAAATCTGAAAACCAAGTGAGATAAGATATCTGCTCATCTTATCACTTCAAGCACGTTGTGCTTGCTTCAGACCATATAATGCCTTTTTCAACCTGCATACGTGAGTGGGAGAAGAGTGGGATATCTAGGGTGTACATACCCTTTTGGCTGTGCCATGTACACTTCCTCTTGTAGTTCTCCATTTAGAAATGCATTCTTGACATCCATTTGATGCATTTCCCAGCCATTAGCTGCAGCCATAGCAATGACTGCTTTCACTGTGCCCATCTTAGCCACTGGACTAAACGTCTCATCATAATCCAATCCTTGGGTCTATGCATAACCCTTTGCTACCAATCTTGCTTTATGTCTCTCAATAGAACCATCAGATTTGCACTTCACTTTGTAAACCCATTTACATCCAATAACATTCTTGTCCTTTGGTAATGCAACCAAGTCCCATGTATCATTATGGACCAATGCGTCCATCTCAACATCCATTGCTTTTTCCCATACATGCTCTCCAATAGCCTCTGTATAGCATGTAGGTTCCACATGCTTCACCATAGATGTCATATATGCATAGTGCATAGCAAAATCTCTATATGTCAATCTGTCAACAGGATATCTGACTCTCTGGGATCTCCGCAATGCCTGCGGGTCACTCTGTACACCTGTAACTCTAGCATGTGGTGGCACATATCTATCCTGTCTAGCACCAGGTGTGCGTAAAACAGGTATGCCAAGCTCCTCATCCAAACTCTCTGAACTAGATGACTCATAACCTGTGATTCCAATTCCTTCGACTTTTTTTTACCTTTATCCATAGCACTACTCCCAGTGCTCACACTCTCATGCCTCAAACGTCCTGACCATGGACGTACACTGCTACTCTCAGCTTCTGCTCTGCTGGCCCAGACATAGTAGTAGAACTAGAACTTGCTTGTGATGGCAAGTTCACAGGCACATCAGCCTCAAGTGACTCAATAACACCCTCATCTTTTGCTTTGTACCAACTAGCAAGCTCATCAAACACCACATCTCGTGAGATGACCACTTGTCTAGTTTGAGGGTTATAACATTTGTAGGCCTTTCGATCCTGTGCATATCCGACAAATACACATTTCTCTGCCTTAGGATCCAACTTCCTTCTTCTTTCATCAGGCACATGTATATAAGCTATGCATCCAAAAACTTTAAGATGTCCAATGTCTGGCCTGTAACCTGTGAGCCGCATCTCTGGCGTGCTTCCATGAATGGTTGCTGTAGGTGTTTTGTTCAATATATACACTGCAGTAGCACATGCTTCTGCCCAATAGTAATCTGGCATGCTCTTTTCATTAAGCATTGCCCTTGCCACTTCACATATGACTCTATTCTTCCTCTCAACCACACCATTCTGCTGAGGTGTATACCTGCAAGTCAACTGTCTTCTTATTCCATGCTTCCTCAAGAAATACTCAAAAGCTTTTGAGGTGTATTCACCACCTCCATCTGTCCTCAGACATTTAATCCAACAGCCATATTGCTTTTCTGCAAAAGCTTTGAAATCCATGAACTTTTCCAACACTTCACTCTTCTCTTTGAGAAAGTATATCCATGTCATCCTGCTAAAATCATCTATGAATGTAACATAGTATAAACTGCCTTTGATAGATGGGTTTTGTGCAGGACCCCATACATCACTATGTACGATCTCAAGTGGCCTATTACTCATATTTCCTTCTCTAGGAAACCTCAACCTTGCCTGCTTCCCAAACTGACAGGCTTCACAAACATGCATATGTCCATCATATTTGAACCTAGGCAATCCATTGACAATGCCTCTTGTTTGCATGTTCTTTAATCTCTGTATATTGACATGTCCAATCCTCTTGTGCCACATATCAATGTCCTGTACCACATTCCTGCTCTTTGAGAACATGGCTGATTTTAGCTCAGGAATTCCAGCATCAGCTTAAACAATCTTCCTTCTTTCTTGCCTTTAGCAATCACTCTACATCCATGTTTGAAGTCTTCAACGAAGCATCCATGCTCGTTGAAACGAACCTGTAATCCCTGTTCCACCATTTGACCAACTGAGGCCAAGCTTTTAGTGATCGAAGGCACATACAGCACATCTGACATAGACTTTGTCTGACCATTATGCATGACCAATGGTACACTTCCAACATGTGTAATGACATGCTGGGTATCATCACCTGTTTCCACATAGCCTTTTATTCCATAGGCTTCATATGCTCAAACCATTCACCATGACATGTCATATGGTTTGATGCTCCTGAGTCCATATACCATGTGTCATCATTCTCAGCATTTGTTGTCATAGAACCCACAACATGCTTCATGGCAAACAAATGATTTGCAATGCCATCATTGCTGCTTGATGCATAGTTACCACCATGTTGTGCATAGTTTCCACCATAATGACCACCACGCTGTGCTCTTCCCCCTCTCAAATCATTCTGTTTGTGGAAACAATCTCTCGCCATATGACCATATTTGCCACAATAATGGCATTCCACATCTTGCATAGAATTTTGTTGGCCTTGCCAACGTCCTCTACCACCCACGGGGGTTACCACGACCTCTTTGAGGTGCATATCCGCGACCACCTCGAGCACCATATGAAGGCTGAAAATTCTGTTTGTGGAGGCCTATCCTGCCATCCACGACCATTACCACCACGTCCACGTGATGCGAATCTCCCCCTGCCTCTAAAGCCTCTCTGCAAGTAGAAAGCCTGATTTCTGCCATCATCATGGCTAGTAGATGCATCCAGAAATGAATCACTGAGCTTGATTTCCTCAACCAATAAGAGTGAAACCAACTCATCAAAGTCGGGTAGACCTGTACTCCTCACTGAGATAGATGTATCAAAAGATTTGTATTCCTTGCCAAGACCACGCAAGGTAATATCCACCAAATCATCATCAGGCATGGGGGCATTTATTGTGGCCAATGCATCTGCAAACTTCTTGATTTCTTGCACATAATCATGTATGCTCCTTTTATTCCTTTTCACATTGTGTATTTGCTGTCGTAAACTGAGACTTGCGAGCACTCGTATCTGTATCAAACATCTTGACCAAAGTATCCCATGCATCTTTGGGATTCTCAGCATCCTGAATGTGTATGAGCATAGCATCAGAAATACATATAGACAAATAATGCAGCACTTTGAATGCTCTCTCTGACCATTGCTTATGAGCAATAAGCTGCTGCTGTGTAGGTTGTCGAGGTAGCTCAGGCTCAGGCTCAGCACCTGTAATGAGATTCCAAAATCCTTTCCCTTTCAAGAAACTCTTTATCTTGTACTTCCATGCCTGGAAGTTCTTCCTATCCAGCTTTTCACCAACAATCTGAACTGGATTGTCCGACATGTTTGCTCAATGCATACACCTTCCGCACACTTCAAATCTATAAATGAGCCTTCCTCAGCTCAACCACACTCCAATGAATGTTCCAGATACTCCAAGGTAGCCAACAAACTCCAAATTTGATGTAGAAAAACAACCTGTAATCATCCAAGATGAACTGACTCACTCAGTGCGGGATACCCTGAATTGACACGCCTTCCAAGGCTCCAAATCACAATGTAATGGTGCAATCAAGTATGGGCAACTTGCATTGACACCTAATGAACCTCAATGTTGAGTTTCAACACCATCTGACATGTGTACATATCAATTTTTGAAAACCCCTTTCTCTGTTTTTGGAAAAACCAGAAAAAACCAGAAAAACCAGTAGAAAATTTGCTCTAATTCCTTCAATATTTGTCCAAATTGAGCAACCAGGCATTCATTAGCTTAGCATTAGTGTCCATCAAGTCCATGTAAGAGGAATTTGTCCAATTGTAAAACACCAAGGATTAATTGCTCATTTAAAAATGCTCTGTTTCTCTGCAACCAGTGGACAGCCTGTTTTAATCAGCTCATTCCCAGCTCAATTAGGCATCATTGACCAAACAAATCACATAGCCCTCTTCTCCAAAGTGTAAAGCATCCAATTGCTAAAGAAGTTGTGGAAGATGTCAAGTACCAAGTGAGAAATTGATCTCCTCGTAGGCAAAAAACCAGAATTCTGCCCTGTTTCCTCTGTATGGGCTACGCCGCCTGCAATTAGGGGATTTGGGAAGGTTTATAATGTTGTTTGATGATGGTTATAGGTGCCCAACACACCTAAGTACATGTGCAATCCACCAATGCTTGGATTTTTGCAAAAAAACTCACTCCAAATGCTTCAAATTTGGGCTTCTTTTTCACTGTTTTGTGAGAGCTCAAAAACCAGAGATTTTCACACTTTGAAATGCATTCAAATTGCTCCAAAATCACAATAGGGCTTGCATAAGAGTTGCCATTACATCCCTCATTGTCAAATACATATGTCTTTTGCCAGAATCACTTTTATTTCCACCATACATCAATGTTGCCAAGCTTTAATGGAAAGCTTCAAAAACCAGAATTTTGCTTTGCTTTGATTTGCTTTGATTTGCTTTGTTTTTGCCTGTATCACCTGCAATCCGCTCAAGGATGTTTAGAAGACCTTACCAGGTAGGCCAAGCTCTCAGATCTGATAAGATTCGGTGTGCTCCAAGCTTCACAGCTCCAATGGCAAGCTTCACAGCTTCTCTTCACAGCTTCTTCTTTTCCCTCTTCACTCACTCACTCATAAACCCTAATAAACAGCACAAGGCTCTGATACCATGTTGAAAGAACGGTAGAGGGGGAGGAGAGACACACACAGGAGCAAACCTTAATGTATATTGCAAACCCTAACCATAGAGGGAAGCCATGTCCACTCTCACACAAAGCATAATGCACTAATCCATAATCCACACAACACACAATGAGTTGTGTCCACACTCTACTAACCCTAGCTAATGTCCACACACTATGACCAGCTGGACATGCGGTCATTTATGTCTCACACATGTTCCTACCTAATTTGCCAGCACATAGCATAGCTGGCTCACACTGACATTGAGCTTGAATCTCAACAAGTGTTCCTCAAGGAAATCTTCAGATTGCATGGCCTACCTAGAAGAATAGTAAGTGATCGAGACCCCAAATTCACGTCAAGATTCTGGACTGCATTTTTCAAAGCAGTAGGAACTTTCTTGGATCTCAGCACAGCTTACCACCTCGAGACCCACGGTCAAATAGAAAGGGTAAACCAAGTAATTGAAGATATACTTCGGTTATACTATGGTAGGGAACCCAAGAAGTGGCTAAGTTATCTGTACCTAGTCGAGTTCGCCTACAATGCTTCTTATCATCGAAGTATTGGGATGAGCCCTTTCAAAGCTCTGTATGGACAAGATTGCTGAACTCCATTAACTTGGTCCGACCCATTGATTAGGGTCGAGATGTCCAGACAGATGCTTGACGACATGGAGTAGCAGACGCAGTCAATTCGCAAAGATATAAAAGCTGCCTAGGATAGAAAGAAATAGTATGCAGATAAGAAGAGGACAGACAGAAAATTCAAAGAAGCAGATATGGTCTTCATTCGAGCACGCCCCAAAAGAAGTTCTCTATCTCTTGGAAAGTACAAGAAGTTATCCCCCAGATATTGTGGGCCATATCTAATTACAAAGAAAGTAGGTGACTTAGCCTACGAACTTCTTCTGCCTCCTCATCTCAAAGTACATAATGTATTTCATGTCAGCCTACTTAAAAAGTATGTACCAAGCTCGAATCATGTGCTTGATGATGAAATCTTAACTTCTTCAACCCAAGGACACATGGAACTCCAACCTAAAAAAATCCTTGATGTTCAAGAGAAGGTTCTCAGGAATAGAATTTTGAGAGAATTATTGGTTAAATGGAAGTTCTATCCTTTTGAAGATGCCATGTGGGAGAAAGAAGCCGAATTGTTTCGAGATTACCCCCAGTTTGCGAGATGAGGACATCTCGCGTTTTTCAAAAGGGAGAGAATGTAAGATTCCTCCCTAGCCTCTCAAGAAGTCCAATAAATCTTCCCCTGTAATCAAATCCCTCTTCAGAAATATAAAAGATCTTGTTTCTATCTATTTTGGCCTACTACAGAGAGAAAATCTTCTATAGAGAGATTTAACCATGAAACAACAATGTGGCCATGCTTTCTACCATTGAAAGAGTGATGACTTATCTTTGATTCCTTGCATGTGCTTTGGGCTTCAAAAACTGCTTTGAGAATCTTGGTGAGATGATCATCTTCTAGATAATCATTGGCCTGCCCATGCTTTGCATGCTCCAATAAGGATTCCTTGTGCATGCGGTGTTTTTTCTCTTCTTGGAATTGAGCTTGGATCAAATAAATTCTTTGATCGAGTATGGGAGTAGGAAGTGGAGAATTGGTGAAGCCATAAGTATTGTCCATATGCAAATCATCACTTGAAGAAGAATTCATTTTGAATTTAGAAAGTTGGTTACCTCGTTTGTTCAATGCAAATTATGATCAAGTTGAGAAAAGAGATGCTAAGTGTTAAATGTGGGAAGAGGATCACCTTGCTTTGAATAGATCAAGGATGAGAGGTACTACTTCCACAACCAATCTGCTTCAATTTGTAGCTTTTTCACCATAAAATAAAGATTTGAAGGTGTTGTTGAATGAAGCAAGAGGGTTGATTTGAGAGTGAAATTGTTGATGGAGAGGCCGACATTCATAAGCACATTGCTTGTTGCGAAGCTTGCAAATCACTTTGCACATGAATTAACAATGATTTTTTTAAATTGCTATTTAAAATAAAACAGAGGTGTAGTAGCTCAAAACAACAGGGTTGATGAGATGAAGAAGGGGGAATTTACAGAGGTGAATTTGGAGGTGTGATGTGGATTTTAGAACCAAAATAGTAGAATTTGGGGGGAGGTGGGTTTATAAAAAAGTGGGAGGGTGAATGAGGAGAGGGGAGAAGGAAAAGGACAAATCCCATAAGCCAAAACATGGGGATTGGAAGGGGTAAATATAGTGTGTTGGTTTCATTTGTAGGTATCCAAGAGGTTTAAGAGAAGAGAGAGCTTGTGGGCTTTACTCACTCGCTCCTTGATCCTCTACAAGGCCTTGGGCCTTTGTAGGCTTGTGCTAGGATATACCTGGCTATCGTCGAGTGTGCTCGATTATTTTACAAGCTGATCTACCACTCACCACATTTGTTCATCGTGTCTCTGGGATGCTTCTTTGCACAACAGGTGGTGGCATGCTTGAGGACTGTTTTTTTTTTGTTTTGCTGCCTGGACAACTGGCATGATTACCAAAGGATTGGTCATTGTAGCACTTTTGGATGTGGGCCTAGCTCTAATACCATTGTTGCAGGTGGGTTATGGTCCTCATGCACAAATTCAATAAAATAATGGATAAAGTTCACTCTACTTCTCTCAAAAAACCATAGCTTATTGAGAAAATAAACTTGCATGAATATGAAAGAAGGGAAGATGCACAACACACACATTGGGCATAATCTCCGCCTACTTGCTTGATGGCTCATACTTTCAAGAAAGTGTATGTAGAATACTATTTCGTGAGCCAAAAATGACTTTTATACTTCACTTTGAGCCTTGCCTCTAAACTTTAGGAAAGTGTTAAGCATGAAGTAATGTGAACCATCCTGGGGCCTTGACTTCAGTAAAGTGTCATGCATGAATTAATATGGGCCATCTACTAAGGGTAAACAAACCATTTGAATAAATATGTCCCTATAACAAATGTGCATAATAAATACGTGTGCCATTTTATATACACGATAATGATGGCCACCAAGCAAGTACATAAAATGTCGCATACATATAATGTCGCTAAAAATATAATATCTCCATGAACATAGTGATGCCAAAATGTGCGGGCCAATATGCACGGCAAAAAAAATGTGTAACCATCATCACGTCGCCAACCTGCACTAGCCCTGCCACTGATCTGCTATAAAAAACACATGCACAAGATCATATCCAGTGACTATCTACCTAACATGGTGCGACCAGTATACCTGGCACAAGTAAGTCACTGACCATTTGGCAAATAATCAAAAATAAATATTCATGAAAATATACCATAAAAATATTTCAATAAATTCCATAATCCATAATAGAGAGAGGGTCCAATTTATAGATTTGGGCCTCCCATGAGCTAAAATGTCAAGAGAAGACTATAATGACAAGTGGAGAACCACACAATAGCTGAAGTGACAAGTGTAAGGCCACTTGTCTCACTTTGATCCACTTTCTAACAAGTGTCAGGCCACTTGTCTCAATTTGGTCCGCTTTCTTGCAACATGCCCCAATCTAAGAGATGGGTCCTTCCACAAACTCTTTCTAAAATATCCCAAGTGGTAGCCCATTTGTCATAGATACTTTGGTAACTCTTGGTATTTTCTCAATTCTAAATGCAATGACGGGAACATAATTTCCATCGGAGTCGGGCCAAAAATAGCAACTCTCTTAAATTTTAGGAGTGCGTATTGGGAAATGTCCAGGCTGGTGTGACAGAACTCCTAGCTGTGACCCAAGCCCTAAAACATTGGAAACATTTTTTGTATGGGCGCGTGACTTTATAGCTTCTAGAGATCATCAGGCACTAGGACTCGGGTGAGTTCAATGCAATGTGGATCTAGGCTTTGGAAGCCATGGGACCATGCAATTTCACGATACACGGCTGGCTTTTGTATAAAAATCGATTGTGTACTTATATCACATAGGGCAAAACTCTTGCATGATGACATGCATGATGCCATCATTGATGGTCATTAGGGCATGAATAGCACGCTAGAGAAGCTTGAGGGGCATTTTTATTGGCCTGGGATGTGGAGGGATGTGTTCACTTATGTAGCACATTGTCCAGTTTGTCAAAAGGTGAAAGCCTCTCATGGTAAAGAAGTGGGGTTGTTACAACTTTTATTGATTCCATCCATAGCTGTTAGGTACGATACCATACAATTGGTATGATACGATACCATATGGGAAAATACAGTATAATATACATTTTTTTTCTTATTGTATATGTACGATAAAATATGGTGTTTAAAAAAACTAGTGGCTTGACCCGTCCCTGACAGTCAAGAGTATTCTTGCATGCATCCTTGCTGACCACAAATTAGTGCAGTAGAGGGAGGTGTTGCTCTAGAGTTCCAAGGTCACGGATTCAAGCCCTCATTGCGCAAGTGATGGCACGCATGGGTGTGAGTGTTGTGTTGCACTTTCTACTTTCAGCCAGTTCTTTAAAAAAAAGAAACGCTCGTCCTCGAAGGGTACGTAGAGATAACCCTTATATTTGAAGCCCATGATGGGTCCCATGGTCCTTAACTCACCCACCTATATATAAACACACCATGCTTGCCATATATATCCATGTAGAAGCTCCTAAAGCACTTACTTTCTTTGAATAAAGAACCAAACTTAGCGTAAATATACAGGTAGCATTCCAACCAATATAATGTTGACAATCTGAACACACCTGAACAAAGCTTTAAAATAATCTTTGGGCAACTCGATTATCTCTCCTAGGAAGCTTATACTCCTCGCCTCCATTTGGCAAAATAAATTTAATAAATTTTTTTAACTATAGCTAGATATAATATTCGTGGAAAAAAGGAAGGAAAATGACAAAACCTTACAAAACTCATTTGGTGGATTAATATTTGAGGCGAATGGGGTTTGAATAGGCTTGTAGACAGCAAATCAAAAAATTCTATATTGTCCAGTGCCTATGACTCGAAAATCTAACTTATCAGGCTTTTCATAGCCCACAAACATTACATGTACATGAAGTTGATCCACGATCTTTTGCAATCTTAGATTGTAAATTCCAAGGAGCCCAAAGCTCTCGTTTGTAAATGTCTCAACCATACAAACCCATCAATAATCAGGGTTCTAAAAAATAAAGATATTCCTTGTTGCAAAAAGAATGTAGTAATAACAATATAAATTTATCAAATTAAACGCAAAAGCTACATAAAAAGCAGGTTTTTATAAATACCGTAAAACACCAATGCTCTCTAATAGTTAGATAATTAGAGATGTTGTTGCTTATCCTTCCCAAAATGGAGGGTCTACAACTAACCCATGAATATTAAATAGATTATGGAAAACAATAATACCTATATTATAGCAATCTCAAAAAATATTACCTTCAATATCTTGTCCAGGACTATAAACAAATGAAAATGATCTCCTTGCCACCTCCATCCTAAGCAATATACCCCTGATATCAAATATAACACTCACTACACTAATCATTTACATAACACTTTAAGCTCTCTCTCTCTCTCTCTCTCTCTCTCTCTCTCTCTCTCTCTCTCTCTCTCTCTCTATATATATATATATATATATATATATATATATATATGTTCAGTATTTTGTGCCAAGCAAGAAAAATAAATAATGCCATTGTATATAAAAGCAAGTCAAAAGCAAATGTTTTCTTATCCAAATGTTTAAAAAAACAACCATGAACTCACCGACACCCTTTAGCCATCTCAACAATTTAAACCACCTCTTGAGCAATGACGAGGTACTCCCTTTTGTGGATCTACATGGTAGCTTTAGCTCGTTGTGCAGTAGATTTATACAGATGAATTCAATATCACCAAAGAGAGTAGCATCAATGTGAAAGATTGCACAGAAAGATAACATAGATTACACATGTCACAACATTGAAAACATTCTCTTTTCAAATGCTTACTTTATCATAGATATTTATGAATGTAGTCTCTAGCCTTTGTAAGTTGTTGTATCAGTAGCTTGTTCTCTACCTTTTGGGCATAGACTAAAGTTACATTATGTTGCATGCCATTTGGAAAATCTCCTTGTAGACAACATTGGTTGTGAAGACTTCGGTTTTGAACCTTCTATATGCTGCTTTCCTGCTGCATAGTATGCTTTCCTGCTTTCCTGCTCCATAGTATGCTTTACACATACTTTTACTGGATCAGATGATCTAACACATGACATAGCAACGTACAACTGTCCATGTGTGAATACTTGTGTGGTCAGATAAAGTCCCAATACACTCAATGTTTGTCCTTGTTGGGGCTTATTTATTAACATACCAAAAGTTAACCTTATAGGAAATTGTCTCCTTCTCATGTCAAAAGGCAATTGAAGCATAGTAGTAGGTATGAATGTTATCCTGAGAATAAAGACCCTATCTCCAATGTTTGTACTTGTAATGATTTCTGCTTCTATCACCTTTGAGTGAAATTGCTTGCATATCAACTTGGTACCATTACAAAGTCCCCGCCGAGGATCCAAATTGCGGAGAAGCATGATAGAAGTATTAATATTTAGAATCAGGCAATGAGGAGGGTAACCACCACCCAAGTTTAAATTGTTCAAGTACTCAATTGGATACAATATTGCATCATTCTCGGAAGAGGCAACCGAATCGGTATTGAGGTATTCTCTTTCAAGACCGAGCAATGCACTTAAGGCTAGTTCATTAACCTCATCAACCTCTATATTTCGTGGTGCAAGTATAGCATGGTCTTTAAAGAAGCATACATAATCAATCCTCCACTCTCTGAAGATCTTTGTATACCTATTCTATCAAACTCAAAGTGGAGTTTCCATGGATCAACATTCGTGGTGGTATAACACTCTGCCTTTATTGTTTGGATGGCCTATAGAGCCATCTCCAATTTGTAATGTCCATTTGATAAATTCTTGTTCTGTACAATCATACGCAGCACTCTGTCTAACTCGCATGCTTTGGATGAGCTTTAAAACATTCACATATCTCCAAATATGTGACCGGCATAATGTTGCATCAACAATATCCTCATGCGATCCCTTTGGCACAATCGGTAAGATTTGCCTGAAGTCACTACTAAAGAGCATAACTTTTCCACCACCAAACAATGTATCACTTTGCATAATGTCTTTTAATGTCCTGTCTAGTGCTTCATATGCGTACCAATGCATCATTGGAGCCTCGTTCCAAATGATTAACCATGCAAGCTTCAACACCTCAACCAATGGGCTATTAGCTTTGATACCACGTGCTAGAAGCATTGAGCATGTTTTATCCTGTTTTGACCTAGAGAGAGAGAATGTCTCTAGAGGGAGGTAGTCCAAAATTGAGATATTTTTGGATATAAAAATCCTCCTAGTGTCTAAAATGGTTTCCCTTGAAACAAAAATTCAAAAAGAACTTTCCAATGTGCAATTGGAATTAATTAGAAATGGGTATAAAAGACCTTAGCCTAAGGGTCTAGATTTTCAAAAAAATTTGGATTATGGTCCAATTAAGGTTCCTATGGGCCAATAGGATCAATCCAAGTGTGGGGAGGAGATAAATCCAATTTATAAAAGAAAAATACCCAAAAATGAGTAAATGCCCACATAAGATGAAGAGTTGATTGAGTACAAGGTTTATTAGTAAAAAACTATGAGTATTACTAAAAAAATGAGATATTTTGGGTATAATGATTCATTTTTGACACGTGTAAGGAAAAGGGGGCCCTTCAAGGAGGTGCCTATTTCACATGTGTGGTGGAGTTTTAAACTAAAAATTATTGTGATATTTTTATCTCTCCTCTCTCTTGGATCAAACCAAATCAAAAGGGAACCAAAGTAGGTCCAAATCTTGTCCAAATTCAACCAAATTGAACCTGGAAAATTCTAGAAATTAGTTGGACTTGGCTCCCTCACCTATAAATATATCCTTAGCCCTTTGTAAAAAAAATATGAGAACTATACTATGCGAGTATTATGCTGAAATAATGATATTTTCTATTATCCTCTAAAAACCTCTACAAAATTGAAGAGATTGGAGCTTCTCTCTCTCTTCAATCTGCCTTGGTGACTTCTACAACATACCAAACCAATTGATTGGTTGGGGGCTTTTACTCTTACTCCTTATTCCAATATCTTCCACGTGCATCGTGGAAGATATTGGAACAAGGAGTAAGAGTTGTTTTCTGAAACCGGGCATGGATCTGGTTGATTGACCTTGCTGGTCCTCAACGAATGAGTCCATGGCTCTTTAATATGGATATATTGGGTTGATCTTGATGATCTTCAATGGAGATTCCATCTTGAATTTTTTATAAGTGAATATATTGCTGGATACTATGAGCTAGGAACTATCGAAAAGGCCCTTGAGTGGGCCTGGGAACTCTTTTCCCTGGTACCCAGGACAAAACCTAACGAAATTCTTAATTGGATCCCATCACTACAGTGGCTAGGAAGTTGGCTAACCCATGGGGCTGGATGGGGGTAGGCTAGATGGGGGTAGGCTACTGGACTGATGGATCCGTAAAATGAGACTCAATTTCTATTGTAGTATGCTAGATGAAGTAAATCCCATAGTAATTGTTCTATGGAAAAAGGAATCAATGGCTGTGTCTCTCGATGGGAAAAAAAGCGTTGATCTCTATGAT
This sequence comes from Cibotium barometz, assembly GCF_041138505.1. Classification (NCBI taxonomy): domain Eukaryota; kingdom Viridiplantae; phylum Streptophyta; class Polypodiopsida; order Cyatheales; family Cibotiaceae; genus Cibotium; species Cibotium barometz. The sequence continues at coordinate 27,443,911 of NC_141083.1, forward strand.
CCAAGTGCAAGTTTCTTCCTTGATCTGACCAAGTGACTTTAGGTTTGGTCGGATCAGTTTGGTCAGTAATGACCTTTACTACGTCGTCAGAGTAAAAATATCCTTGAGGAATCGCCCATGCTTTCCGGGCAAGGGAAGCTTTTCTGGGTTTGTCGGTTTTGGAAGTACCGAGGGATTAGTCTCCTGGCCGAATATCCATGGGCGAGGCCCCGAGTGAGAGGACCGTGCACTGTGCAAGGAGTGCTACTTCTGCTGCTAGCAACCCCAAGTCCGTTGCGCGGAGGGGGCATGGATCTTTCACATATTGTTGTAAGAGGTCTTGCATTTGCAAAGCAGAGCCTGATTCTTTTCTATAGAGTGACAAACACCAACATCTATACACCCTCTCTACTGCAACAAGGAATGGAAAAAATCATCTGAAATCTCGATGGAGAATTTATTCCAAAGGTGTCGAGGGCATATAGGCTCACAAAAAACCATTATAATGACAAATAATTGACGCAGCTGGAATTCAATTTTCTGAAATGCAGCTTCTTGGAGACATATATACCACTCCTCATTGCTCTCTAGCATTCCTCCTTCACATGCAGCCTTAAAATAGGGATACAAATGTCCATTCATTGTTCGCAAAAGATTTACAGCCTTTGCACACTATAAGTAACATGCGTAAGTAATATTGCTCACCTGCACTTGGACTAACATTATACATATGTCCGATCATATTTTCCCTTTTCCTTTCAGTCCATGATTGAAGAGCTAAATTCCACATCCACTTGCAAGGGAAATCAACATATAGTAAGCTACTTGCATTCGATATTCTTTGGTTTCTGTCATAACTAATCACATCACGCAAATCATCCTGATCATTGAATATCACATTATTCTGCATTAGGAGATGGACATGCAACCTTTGTATATCAGACTTTTCATCATGCAAATCATATTGGTATATGCGCCAACATGCCTTTGACGCACACACGTACCGTGTATCTAAATATTGACTAACCTCATCAATAACCTCGTTTGTGTCTTGCAACTCTATAGTAGCTCTATCATGTCCTTTGTATACATGCTTATACAAATACTTTACGGCTGTAATGGTAGAGCATACTTCTATGTTAATATGGGATTTTTACCTCATAGAGAGAAAAGAGTTATATGGAACAACCCATCGAGTATCCACCCTATGATCCTTTACCTGTATGAAACTACCATCGTCGCTTCGCATGTAAGTTGGATATCCATTGTCATCAATGCTAGTAGTCTTGAAAGAAGTTCGACCGTACTGATGTTTGCACCTCCTGTTAACCATGCAAGGAGAGGGCATATTTAGTTCCCCACATGGTCCATGGACATTACAATGACTAATTATGTTGTGCAACTCAGGAAACATCACCTTATTAGGAAGTTCAGCACATACCAACATATCATAGTGAGCAATCTCAAATGGTTTACATCCACTTTCCAATCTCAAATGGTTTACATCCACTTTCCAATATCAATAATATATGTGCATGTGGCAAGCCTCTTTTTTGGAATTCAATAACAGAAACAAATCCCAACACCCTTTCAAATATTGCTTTTTTCACCAATAAGTGCATCATGTCCTTATGCTTCTCATAAAAGACCCGTGCTGTCAAGTCGGGATGATCTTAGGCAACTTGACTCGGTAGTAAAGCATTGGTTATCTCATCCCACTTATGATTGCAAGTGAAGGTAATAAAAGACCCGTGCTGTCAAGTCGGGATGATCTTAGGCAACTTGACTCGGTAGTAAAGCATTGGTTATCTCATCCCACTTATGATTGCAAGTGAAGGTAATAAATGAAAAGATGCAGGGGGGAAGAGAGCTTGAGCTCTTGCAAGCACACACACACACACTCACAAAACCCTAATAGAGAACACACAAGGTGAGAGGCTGAAAATCTTCTTCTTCTCTACTCAACACTCAACACACCATATACATAAGAGTACTCATAATATGAAAGGTACTCAACCAATACATACACGGGTTCTCTAAAGTGTGAACCTGACTAAATGATCTGGCGCTATAACTATGCCAGTCTCTAGAATGGCTGTCACATAGCCTATCATCCCACTGGCCGCATATCACCCAATACATACACGGGTTCTCTATAGTGTGAACCCGACTAAATGAGCTGGCGCTATAACTATGCCAGTCTCTAGAATGGCTGTCACACAGCCTATCATCCCACTGGCCGCATATCACCCAAGATCTCACCAACCATGCCAGTGGTGTAAGTGTGGGGCCTATCCCCCAGGCGGGTCATCAGTGTCCACCGCCTCACTAGAGCTTGATATCTCAACACTCCCCCTCGAGCTCAACTCCATCTCATGTACACCAAGTGAAGCCTTGAATCTGCGGTGCTTCTCTGTACTCAATGCTTTGGTGAAGATGTCAGCTACCTGATCCTCTGTGCTGACATAAACAAGGTCAAGATCGCCTGCCAAGACCTTCTCTCTGACGAAGTGGTAGTGAACCTCTATGTGCTTCGTACGAGCATGAAAGACTGGGTTCCTGGCCAACTGTATACTGCTAATGTTGTCACAGAAAATGACAACTTGTCTATCCACTGATAGACCCAAATCTGCAAGTAGCTTTCTCAACCAAGCTACCTCACATGCTGCCTAGCAGCTCCTCTGTACTCGGCCTCTGTACTCGATAGAGCAACCGTAGGCTGCTTCTTGCTGCTCCAAGTCACAGCAACACTCCCCAAAGAAAACATGAATCCACTTGTAGATCTTCTATCTGAGATACTACCAGCCCAATCAGCATATGTGTACCCATGTACACATATCTCTGTCCCAGTCTCATAGAATAGTCCACAATGCAAAGTAGACTTCACATACCTCAGTATGTGTCTCACTGCATCCAAATGCGGTTTCCGTGGAACCTACATAAACTGACTCACCAACCCAACAGCATAGCTCAAATCTAGTCTGGTGATCGTCATGTAGATCAAACTTCCTACTATGCGCCTGTACATAGTAGGATCCTCCAAGATCTCTCCTGAATCTGCACTCAACTTGCCATTCTGATCCAATGGCACAGAAATAGGCTTACAGCCTATCATACCATACTTGGACAACATGTCCAAGCCATACTGTCTCTGCAGTAATCCAATACCATGTGGTGACCTAATCACCTCAATGCCCAAGAAATATCTGAGCTCCCCCAGATCCTTCATCTTGAACTTCTGTCTAAGCAAGATCTTTACATCTAAGATCTCTGCATCATGGTCCCCCGTAATGATCAAGTCATCTACATAGATGACAACAAGCACAACTCCTCTATCACCATGTCTCACATACAGCGAGAAATCTGCATTGGCTACATGAAAGCCAATAGTGACAAGATATTCAGAAATCTTGTCAGACCATGCTCTTGGTGCTTGCTTTAAGCCATACAAGGCTTTCTTCAACCTGAAAACATGCTTGGGGTGACCCACATCCTCATAACCAGGTGGCTGCAACATATACACCTCTTCTTGCAAAGCCCCATGCAAGAATGCATTCTTTACATCCATCTGATGTAAAGACCATTGCTTTGACGCAGCCACTGCTATCACAACTCTCACCGTTGCCATCTTGGCAACTGGGCTGAAAGTTTCCTCATAATCAATCCCATATGTCTGTGCATATCCTTTGGCTACCAATCTAGCCTTGTACCTGTTTATGCTTCCATCACTGTTATGTTTAACCTTGTACACCCACTTGCATCCAATGGCTTTCTTGCCTTCAGGCAATTGCACTAAATCCCAAGTTTCATTTTCATATAGTGCATCCATCTCCTCATCCATAGCTTTCTCCCAACACACATTTCCAACAGCCTCATCAATGCATGTGGGCTCAACAACCTGCACAACCTTTGCCATATATGCATAGTGATGTGCCACATAACCATCATAAGTAAACCTCTGCACAGGGTTCTTCACTCTCCCAGATCTTCACAGCTTTTCATTCATGGCTTCCATAGCCTTCTTTACACCAGGTTTTCTCATAGCTGGGATTCCAAGCTCCTCATCAAGGCTCATATTTGAGCCACTAGACTCTCCATCAACATGAGAATGCCCTGCAGAAATGTCAGGCATACCAAGGGGCTCAACCAATTTCTCTTTTCCTTTACGTGATGTAGTAATCACATTTGCAGGGTTGGTATTATGACGCAGCCTGCCACTCCATGGTCTATCAACAGACCCACTAGATGAGGACTCTCCTGGTCCACTCAAAAGACTGTGATTGCTGACCTGCATTCTGTGCAACCACACTTCCACTCACATCAGCCCCAACAGCTTCTTTTTCAACAACATACTAGCTGCTCATCTCATCAAAAACAACATCCCTGCTTACCCTCAACTCACGTGTAGCAGGGTTATAACACCTGTATCCCTTTTGCTCAAGGGAATATCCAATAAACACACATTTTTCAACTTTCGGATCCAGCTTAGTTCTCAGCTCATCTAGCACATGCACATATGCAATGCATCCAAAGACTTTCAGATGAGACAAATCTGGTTTTCTGCCAGTAAACTTCTCCTCTGGGGAGTTACATCATGTATGGCTGCAGTTGGAGTCCTGTTCATGATGTATACTGCTGTAGAAACAGCCTCAGCCCAATAGCAATGCGGCATATTTTTCTCTTCCATCAATGCCCGCGCAATCTCAGCAATGTGCCTGTTTTTCCGCTCAGCAACTCCATTTTGCTGCGGAGTGTATCTGCATGTAAACTGTCTCCGAATACCATTCTTCTTCAAGAATTCAGAGAACTCATTGGAGAAGTACTCTCCCCCTCCATCTGACCTTAGGCACTTTACATATTTCCCTGTTTGCTTTTCAACCAAAACTCTGAAATTCTGAAAGTGAGTGAACACCTCACTCTTCTCTTTCATGAAATATACCCACACTTTCCTTGTGTGGTCATCAATGAAAGTCACATAATACCTGCAGCCTCCCATAGGACCCCATACATCTGAATGCACAACATCTAGTGCATTTCTGCTCACATATCTGTTACGTGGAAACACATGCTTTGTTTGCTTCCCAAATTGGCATGCTTCACATATTTTCTGCATACCTTCCACTTTAAATTTTGGCAGCCCTGTCACAATTCCTTTTGTCTGCATAGACTTCAATCTCTGCACATTTACATGTCCAATTCTTTTATGCCATATGTCTATGTCTGCAACAACTCCTGAACCATTTGCAAACATCGCAGCACTCATTTCAGGCATGTCTACATTCAATGTAAACATTCTGCCCACTCTGTTGCCTTTTGCAACCAACCTGCACTTGTCTTTAAAATCTTCAACATAACACCCATCAGAACCTGCAAACCCTGCTCAATCATCTGGCCAACTAAAACCAGATTCTTTGTTATGTTCGGTACATGAAGTACATCTGCAAGGTACCTCACTTTGCCATCCTGCATAGACAATGGCACATCTCCAACGTGGGCAATTGGATGAGCCGTGTCATCCCCTGTTTCCACAAAACCTGGTCTTTCTGGGTTTTTCATCTCCTTGAACCACTCCCCATGACTTGTCATGTGGTTCGAAGCGCCTGAATCCACATACCATACATTATCTTTTTGTGCTACATCAACATTTTCAGACATGGCATTCACGACATGCTGCATAACAAACAACCTTTCATTATCCTCATTATTTCTGCTTGAGGATGCATAGTTGTTTTGCTGCACTTTCCCATTCTGCATGTCAGCTTGCTTCTTATAACATTCTGCCTGCACATGTCCAGGTTTACCACAATAATAGCATTCACGTGCATCATTATATTGCCTTTGCCAATTTCCACGGCCTCTTTGACTCCCCCTGCCTCTGAATTTGCCTCTTCCACCTGCGTGTTGTTGTTGTTGTTGATTCTGGGACTGTTGTTGTTGTTGCTGCTGCTGGCCATAATTCTGATTACCTGTTCGGCCACCTCCTTGACCGCGTCCACGGCCTCCTCTACCTCGTCCTCTTCCTGAACTCGTGTAGAAGGCCTGTTGCTCTGAACTGTTTTTGCTTTGTGAAGACTGTTGGTCTTCACCCAAGTTCTTCTCTTCGATAATCAGCATAGACACCAAATCTGTAAAGTTGGGAATGTTTTCCCGAGTCTGAATAGACGACTTGAACGCCTTGTATTGTGGCCCGAGACCACGTAGACAGACTTCCACCTTGTCATCATCATCTACTGACACACCAATAGATGCAAGGGATTCCACAATACCCTTTATCTTCATTCACAGACATGCTCTATTTCTCCACAGTATGAAGTTCATTCTTCAACTGTATCTTGCGTGCCTTGGTCATTCACAGACATGCTCTTTTTCTCCACAGTATGAAGTTCATTCTTTAACTGTATCTTGCGTGCCTTGGTATTTGTTTCATACAGTTTTACCAAGGTGTCCCACGCCTCCTTGGGGGACTTGGCATCCTGAATGTGCCCAATCATGGTGTCCTGTATACTAATGGAGAGCCAATACATAACCTTCCTGGCTCCTTTCCAGTCTTTAAACTCTTTCACATCTGCAGCAGCAGTCGGATTTATATCCGGTATCTCCGGTGCCTCTTCATGCTCACCTTCTATGTAGTCCCAATAGCCTTTTCCCATCAGGAAATTCATCAACCTGAACCTTCAAGCATGGAAGTTATTCTTATCCAGCTTCTCAGCCACAATCTGTGTTATGCCATCATTAGACATCTTGCCAAACACACAATTTTACCAGAAACTGCACTCTGGTTTTTCCTACACAAATGCTGTATTTTTTGCACAGCGGTACTGTAGTACTCTTAAATGTCACAACCAGTGACTTCAATGTGCATACATACACCCAATGGCAACTGTAGACCTCTTTGCAGCACCCACAGTGTCTGCACAGTCAATCTGTCTTCCTGCAGTTCTTAAAACAGAGTTCTGCAGAGAATCGATGACTTACCCGCAGTGCTCGAAATCGCTTGCTTTCTGAAAAACGAAGGTCCAGACGCGCCCGAAACGCGTTTTCGGCCTGGAAATATCAGTCCAAAGGGCTCTATAGTTGCCCTATAACTTTACTCCCACGAAGAAAGCTCCTCAATCAGAGACCGTTTGCCGGTGCCTCCCGTAGAGCTCCCGACAAGGGTGTAGTCACCAACACAAATAGGGAAGAGTAGTTGAAGCTCTTACCCTCGTACTGCTTCCTGTGGTTCTCTTACTTGCAGCTCAACCCTTAGCACGAATCAGGCTCTGATACCATGAAAAGATGCAGGGGGGAAGAGAGCTTGAGCTCTTGCAAGCACACACACACACTCACAAAACCCTAATAGAGAACACACAAGGTGAGAGGCTGAAAATCTTCTTCTTCTCTACTCAACACTCAACACACCATATACAAGAATAAGAGTACTCATAATATGAAAGGTACTCAACCAATACATACACGGGTTCTCTATAGTGTGAACCCGACTAAATGAGCTGGCGCTATAACTATGCCAGTCTCTAGAATGGCTGTCACACAGCCTGTCATCCCACTGGCCGCATATCACCCAAGATCTCACCAACCATGCCAGTGGTGTAAGTGTGGGGCCTATCCCCCAGGCGGGTCATCAGTGTCCACCGCCTCACTAGAGCTCGATATCTCAACAATAAACAGGTCAGGTTTACCCATCTTCCTGACTATTGCCATTGAATCGTGGTATAATTGATGCATATATCTAGACCCCCTAGTATATGAAGATGGTAGAACTACCCTGCGCCCAGTAATGCTCCTAGAGTATTGATCCCATTGCTTGAATTAACCATATCTGCAAGACCTTGGTATACTTCAGCACATAATGCTTTCTGATTATTGTGTATCCATACTAATCCGGATTCTTCCATGCTACTATATGCATCAACAATGTATTGTTGCAATAGTCGACCATCGCACAGAAGGCATGCATTTGTATCTTCCCTTATCTGTAGTCTATATGCATAATATTGCCGTTGAGTTACGGTCTTTGTCTTCTCATTTGAACCTTGTCTGCATTGAGTGGAATTCCAACATGCCAACCATCCTCTCCTCAAGAAAATAGAAGAACATATAATAGAGGCGTATATGAACGGAGCAGGTTAGATATTTTTTTTTAGCACTTGTGCAGAATATTATTTGAATATCTCTATTCTCCACATGTAAATCAACTCCTTGACCTAGCATGATAGCTGCTACCTAACTTCTTGTAGGAACCAAGTATTACTTTGAAGTTGATCGTGCTTCAGTGTGATGACCATTCTCAAATCTATATGTGGGATTGACTACAACATTTCTCTCATTGTACAAAGTGCACAGGCATACGGATTATATCCTTACATCATTGTTTGCAACCTCTTAAATACATTATGATTGCATCCCATGAAGTCTATTCTCTAATTCATGCTCTGTATCATACACATATAGTTGGGCAAATTGAGGAGCCGCATCTCGTGTTTCATTAGGTATTAGAGAACCAACACGATGAGATAGGTAGTACCATGGATTGAGAAATTAAATACTCCTCCCTCCCTAGTGAACTGATTATCCAAGTGAGCACCCAATGAAACAAGTGCCAAGGCATTATTGTAAGAGTGTATATTCTTTCTGTAACCTTACTTGCATTATCATTACCAAGTAGCAACTCAACCAATGCAGGAGGTGGATTTTCCAAAGGTAGTAAAGAGACATTCCCACTTCCATAGAAGGGTTTGCCCACATATTGTCTTAGCTTTCTTGATGCCTCAGATTTTCAAATTAGTGCATTACAATAATGGCACTTATAAGTAAGGGCTCCTAAAATAAGTGAAGAGTGCAATCCCCGAAATACACCACCATAGTTGGTGGGTGCTTAACATTCCGAGGAAATGAAAACACACGCCTTATAGAGTGACATTCGGATTTAATATCTTTCACATCGCCAACACGACACAACAAATAGAATGAATATTATCATCCATAGGCATCTCATTTAAATCAAATGAAAAAGAGCCTCATTCCATATCTCTTTGTGCCTGATGGTTCTTGAAGTACCATAGCATTAGTAATTGCTCTATTTCTTGTAACTAAGTGGATTTCACCATGGATTCCTCTATGTTCCTCCTCATTTTCAACCCTTCCAAATGTCCCAATTTCATTTACAGTAAAGTAATCCATTACATTAGCAACATTCTATTTTTGAATGTAAGCCCTTGTCCTTGAGCGATTACGCGAGACACATGTGTTGCATCAAAACTCAAAGCCGACGTACTTGGTTCAAACTCAAGTATATAAAGCTCCTAACCATCTTCAATCTCAAGTATATAAAGCTCCTAACCATCTTCAATCTCCTTCAAAACACAAAATAATGAATACTAACTTCCTTTTTTAACATTTTTAACTTTACACAGTAACATAATATTCTACTTCAACAGCCATTATCACACATGAGACCCTGCTCCAGATAAACTCATCTCAATAACAATGTAATTCTTCAAGAAGTTTTTAATACATACATGAGTCATATACAAACCATCTCCTACATAGATAAGTGAGCATAACATATACAATCCATCTCTTACAGAGATAAAGGGTAATAACATATACAATGACAGAGATAAAGGGTAATAACATATACAATGCATCTCTTACAGAGATAAAGGGTAATAACATATACAATGACAGAGATAAAGGATAATAACATATACAATGACAGAGATAAAGGGTAATAACATATACAATGACAGAGATAGAATGACAGAGATAAAGGGTAATAACATATACAATGACAGAGATAGATAGATAGTGAGAGAAAGAGAGAGAGGAAATAAAAGTTGAGACACAATAAAAAAAGTGCAAGAGAACAAAATAGAAGAGAGAAGGTTGGGAATTTGGAAAATAGAAAATTCATAAATATCACCAATAGGGAGAGCCAGATATAAAAGTTGCAATACAATTTGTTCCTTGAGTAAAAACATCATTACTCTCACAAAATATCTAGGCAACTACTCGGGCTTCTAACGTACGGCTCATCTTTTTCATAATAGCATTGAGTCAATCAACAAATATCTTAAGACTCAATATCTCCAAGCCTAGAGTATGTTTTAGAGAATCCACTTGCTCTTTACATTTCCCATTACATCCGCTTAGATGTTCCCCAATTTCAACATGCATATTCTCCATGAAAGAAATCATGTCTAGTTGGTTAGCCTCCATGCGACCATTACTGTCAAGGATGCAACGGAGATGATGAGATAGCTCGTCTCCCACAGATCTCATCCTAAAGAGCATCTAAGTAGTCCTTGCAAGCAACCTGATTTTTCTTAGTGCATTCGCATATGTCTGTAATATTTTGTAGACGTTTAGAGTTTGGCTGTCCGGATGGAGACCATGACCTAGAAAGGTGTTTTGCAACTCGAACATGCATAAACTCAGGTAGAGTAAACAAAGCTACTTCTTCATTGTTGGAAGAATCCTTCGCCAACCAATACAGCTCTTGAGTGGTTGATATCATTCTGAATCTCCATTTGCTGAAATCCAAAATTAATATCTTAAGGCTCTACAAATATCTCTTTATATCTTTGCCAACATATAACTAACCCTAGAAACCTACCTATATACATGTAGATTCTTCCTAGAAAACTATCATAGATACACATATATGTCTCTATATTTAATGTATTGGCAAAATCATAATCACACACATGGCAAAACTAATGCAATAACTCTCTCTCTCTCTCTCTCTCTCTCTCTCTCTCTCTCTCTCTCTCTCTCTCTCTCTCACACACACACACACACACAAACACACAAACACACACACTTGCTATTCAAATAATTTTTTTTTATAAACTTCCATAATATGGAATTTTATAAAAAACATTTTAATAAACTTCCATATTTTCAATATATTTTGAAATTCTTTTACCTTATAAAAAAACACAAAAACACACATACACACATGGTGAAGTTAATGCTATAACTCTCTCTATCTCTCTCTCTCTCACACACACACACACATAAACACTTATTATCCAAATCAATTTTTTTCACTCTCTCTCTCTCTCTCTCTCCCCACACACACACTTTCTATTCGAATAACTAAATTATGTTTGGGTACAAAAAAAAATTATGTAAAAGATTATGCATAAAGTTTTATTAGGAGTATTTTGCCTCCACTTTCGATCTCTTTCAAAAAGGCATAACTACAACAAAGAAAGATTATTGTCACCTCTTGTGACATTTGACCAACAACTGAAGCAAGCTCATCATGATATCATGACTTTCTTGTAATCCCAAATCCCGTTACGTATCTCCTATGTCATTTGATCACCAACTTAAGTATAAACATTAAGACTTGTGCTTAAGCTTACTTTTTAAGCTTTATGGATAAGATTATCACATAATGCATTAAACTATGTGTAAGCATTATGCATCAAGATAATGCACATGTTTGCATAGAAAACATAATCCATGTCTATGCCTTAGGCATAAGGCTATGCGTAAGCATTATATATTAAGCTAATGTAATGCACATGTTTGTGCAAAAAACATAATCCACATGTATACCTTATCCATTGTAGTACTCTCATGTAAAAGACATGTTCATTGCATTACTCTAATGTAAAAGACATGTTCATATCCAAACAACTTATGCATTCCATATTTGGTTTCGGTATTAGAATCATGCATTATGGTAAAGCATAGAACATAATACATATGTATATGTCTTATGCATAAGCATATCCATAAGCATTAATATCAAATAGAGAATGCATTACACGCTACATAAATCTTGTGAGATTCTTTATGAAATGAATGATTCATAAAGCTTTATTCACTCATGTATGCATAAAGATATGGGAAAAGATTTAGTTATAAAGCATAAAGCTTAATGAATAGAGCTCGCGAGCCTAAGATCATAGTTATTCAAATCAACTTTTTTTGGTTGCCGCCTTCTCTGTCTAACCATGCACAACCATCGCCTTCTCTGTCTACATGCATGCTAGCACCTTCTCTCGGGAATGAGATAGTAAGAGAGAGCAAGATGAAACTTACCACCACCAGCACAGTAGCACGTCAGGTGACCACCAATAATAAAAACTTGAAGAAGTGCAGGAGGAGGCTGACCAGCACGAACCTTGAAGCAAAGTGCGAGGAGATTGACCATCGTATATCCTGTAGAAAAAAAAGAATTAGACAGCATGGGCTGAGAGAAAGAAAGAAAGATATATTAACGTCTCCTAAAGGCCGAAATGGCCCATGAGACCAAAACAAGGTACAACTAATGATGATGATGTCTCATCATAACAAATCTAAAAGAAAGAATGAAAATAGTAACATCCTAAGAGAGCTAAGAGCTGAAAGGTGAACTACTAAATTGTAAACTCCTCCGGTGGCGGGCAATGATGGCTTGAATCTGCCGATATGGTGAGGGAGTCGTGGACACGATCCTCGTGGTCGTGGGTGTCTCGCTCTATAGATGGCAATGGCTCTGTCCACCCAGAGAGAGAGAGAGAGAGAGAGAGAGAGAGAGAGAGAGAGAGAGAGAGAGAGAGAGAGAGAGAGAGAACTTACCAGTTGAGGCGCTAGAGGCCAAGGAGCACATTTTAAAATATTGAGGTCTTCTACATTGGCATGCATGCATGAAATTAGACATTGTTGAGCCTCTCTCCACCCACACACACACACACACACACAACACTCCTATGTGTATGCAGACCATTTTTTGAATCCTACACACACATATACATGCACATTTCTAAATCACACACAAACATATATGCATGCAAACTTTTTTTAGAATCCTACACACACACATAGACATACATGCACCATTTTTTGAATCAAACATGCACATAGAGACGTGCATGCATCCAAAAGACCATGTAGACCCCGCCTTCATTCATGAATGAGAGAGAGAGAGAGAGAGAGAGAGAGGAAATTTTACATGTAGGCTAACGTCTGCCTTCTTGGTCTAACCATGCAGGTTGCCGCCCTGCAAAAAGAGAGCAAGAGAAAACTTACCAGTGTGCAGAGAGAGCGAGACCTATCAGAGCCTATAGAAAAAGCACAATAGAGTCTCACCATGGCAGAGCCAGCACGGGCTAAGAGAGAGAGAGAGAGGAACAAACCAGGTATCATATAGGCAACCAATTCATGAAGGAGAGGAGCTAAAGGTCGAGGAGCGGGATTCAAATCTCTATGTTGGCCACTTGCATAAAACTAAACAAAGGCAGCGGTTGCTGGCGCAATCAAGTCCTTCAAGTCTTGCAAATTCCTTTAGGTTGAGGCGGGGCCTCTTCTGCACTATGCAGTCGGCTTGAAGATGGGTCTTGGGGCTCTTCTACATGGCACAGGCGGCTCGTAGAGGGGTGGCCCAACTGCCTAAAAAACTTGCCACATGGCAGATACTTATAAACTTAGGTATTTTCAATTTCGAGATATGGATTATTTTAAAAAGGAGGAAAGCATCATAGTACTATAGACAAGCAAAAAGAAGACCATTACCCCCCCCCCCCAAAAAAAAAAAAATTCAAGGAATTTTTTATTTTTTTAAAAAATCTATACGAGTCCATATGACACCTTACGGTATCGTACCTTTGCAAGCAGCAAGGGACGGTTTCAGGGCAGCTAAAGGGAGCCCTATTCAGCCCATTCTTTGGTCCAAATACTCCCAATATAGATCAACTTTTGGCATAGCAAGTAAGTCTCCTTGTACTTCATCATTCTTGCAATACAACAAGAAAATACACTCACAATGGTGGGGGGGCCTTGACAGGGTTAGTTGGGCCTTGAGAGGGTTAGTTGGGCGTAATACTATGTCCTTTGCATGTCTTCTCTACCCTTCTCTGTGTACATTCAGTTTCAGCAAGTGATTAAGCTCTTAAGTGTTGTTCTCTTATCAATAAAACATTTAGTTTTATCCTAGGAAGAGTTTCTGCATGTTGATTTAGGGTTTCCAAAATTAGGGTTTTCATTTTTAGGGTTTCAACCAAAATTAGGGCTTCCTTGTTTTCTCTCAAATTAGTCCCTACATCAACGTTTTTAGCTCAATTTTCAGTTTGCATCATAGAGATTTGCATCAATGCTAGGTTTGCATGATGCAAATTAGCAAGTTAGGTTTTGTGTCTTTGCGTTAAACAAACATTTTTGCATCAATTTTTTGCTAATTTTTAGCATAGTATGATGCTAGAAAGTCTAGATTTTAACCAAGCATGGTTCTAGAGAGTCTAGGAAGCATGTAGAAGTCTAGGGCTAGGGTTTGTGGGTTGCAGGAAAAATAGCAAGCATCTCTTCATTACAACCATAGATGTAACATGTGGAAGCTTACATACAGGATTATATTTTGATAAGGAATATTCAGTACCTTGGTTCTTGACGATTACACAATGTAGCGGAGATGAGAGAGAGAGAGAGAGAGAGAGAGAGAGAGAGAGAGAGAGAGAGAGAGAAAGATATATTAAACGTCTACTAAAGACCCAATGGGCCTATGAGAGCAAAGTGATACAATAATGTCCATGGCATATCTCATCATGGAATGGAAAATAAAAACAGAAATTAAACATAAACATAGCTATCTCACTTCGGTGATACAAAACTATCCATGGAAATTCATCATGGAAATACTAAGAACATAGAAACATGAGAGCAGCATCAGCTCCGAGTAGATGGTATACCACTCTCCAAAATATCAAGCATGGGGCTAATGAGTATGGCCGAGAGGTCTCCCTTAGCTATGTCATGTGGAAAGGTAGCTCGATGGTGGTGGAGCATGTCCTGGATCTAGAGAGTTGATGAGGTGATCATGGTCCATGATGGAGGGGGCTGGGGGCGTCGGGCACGCTGGAGTGCAAAGGCTCGGTCCGAGGTAACTCCTCTCGAGGAGTGAGGTAGGTCCAGAGAAGCTCGAGGAGGGTCCACGAGATCCACTATATCGATTTCCTCCACCTCCTGGGTCTAGAAGAAACTAGTGATGGTTGGTTGGTGAGGGAGGGGGGCAGGTGGTTGGGGCTCTCTCAAGAAGGTGTCCCTGTGTCTGCGGAGCTCAAGCAGGAAGAGGCCTGGAAGTCAATGATCTTGGAGAGTAGACCAAAATAGATAGTGAAACCTCCCGTGGATCTCATAGTATACTGGGCAGCGGCATATGTAATGCTCCTCTGTCTCAACCTCTGTGTGGCATAATCAGCAGATCCTCTCCTCTTTGGGTCTCCATATGAGCTTCCTGGGTCTGAAGATGCACTCAGATCTATTTGTCTCCACTCTACGGCGATGGGATGAAACCTAGCTCTTTGGGAGGCACCGATGACCAACGAACTTCGATTGAGGAGCGTTCTTCGCGGGAGCAAAGGTACAGGGAAACTATACTGTCTGGGCACGTCTGGACCTCCGTTTTTCAGTTCACAGGCATTCACTAGCACTACGCATAAGTTTCGATTCTCTGCCCCACCAGAACTCTATTTTTGGAATTGTAGGAAGGGCGATTGATTGCGTTGACACTGTGTGTGCTACAAAGAGATCTCAAAGTTGCCATTGGGTGTATGTATACAAAGTAAGGTCACTGGTTGTGATAATTTGGGTGCAGTAAAGTACCACTCTCTACAGAGAATACAACAATTTGTGTAGGTCAAGCAAGAGTGCTATTGCTGGTAAATTTGTGTTGTAGAAAAAGATATCAAATGATGGAATAAACCAGATTGTTGAAGAGAAGCTTGACAAGAACAACTTCCATACTTGGAGGTTTAGATTGACAAATTTCCTAATGGGAAAAGGTTACTGGGACTACATTAAAGGTGAACATGAGGAGGCACCGAAGATATCGGAGATTAATCCAACCGCTGTAGATATAAAAGAGTTCAAGGATTAGAATCAAGGAGCAAGAAAAGTCATGTGTTGGCTTTCTATCAGCATACAAGACACTATGATTGGGCATATACAGGATGCCAAGTCACCTAAGGAGGCATGGGACACCTTGGTGAAGCTATATGAAACCTTGTACTTCATGTTCTAAACATTACAAAGAATCTGGTTTCTATTGGCCAGATGATTGAGCAGGGTTTACAGGTTTGGTTTAACCCTGATGGCTGTTATATAGAAGACTTCAAAGATAAGTGCAAGTTGGTTGCAAAAGGCAACAAAGTGGGCAGGATGTTTACATTGAATGTGAATATGCTTGAAGTGAGTGCTGCAATGTTTACAAATTGTTCAGGAGTTGTTGCAGATATAGACATTTGGCATAAGAGAATTGGGCATGTCAATGTGCAAAGAATGAAGTTTATGCAGACTAAAAAAATTGTGATAGGTCTACCTAAGTTTAGAGGTGAAGGTATGCAGAAAGTTTGTGAAGCATGTCAATTTGGAAAGGAAACAAAACATGTAATTTCACATGACAGAAATATGAGCAGGAATGCACTAGATGTTGTGCATTCAGATGTATGAAGTCTTGCGAAGACTATGTCTACAGGTACTACGTAACATTCACCACACGAGGAAAGTGTGGGTGTACTTCATGAAGGAGAAGAGTGAAGTGTTCACTCATTTTCAAAATTTTAGAGTTATGGCTGAAAAACAAACAGGAAAGCATGTGAAGTGCCTAAGGTCAGATGGAGGGGGAGAATACTTCTCCAATGAGTTCTCTGAATTCTTGCAAAAGAATGGCATTCAGAGACAATTTACATGTAGATACACTCCGCACTTGTAAAATGGAGTTACTAAGTGGAAAAATAGGCACATTGCAGAGATAGCACGAACATTGATGGTGGCTGAGAAGAATATGCCACATAGCTATTGGGTTGAGGTTGTGTCTACAATAGTTTATATCAT
Organism: Cibotium barometz; assembly: GCF_041138505.1. Taxonomy (NCBI): domain Eukaryota; kingdom Viridiplantae; phylum Streptophyta; class Polypodiopsida; order Cyatheales; family Cibotiaceae; genus Cibotium; species Cibotium barometz. Next base: position 27,460,711 of record NC_141083.1, read on the forward strand.
GAACATGACTCCTATTGCGGTCATACGTGATGTAATGCCAAAGGAGAAGTTTATTGGTAAGAAACTTGATTTGTCTCACTTGACAGTTTTTGAATGTATTGCATATGTGCATGTGCCAAATGAGTTACGTACCAAGCTGGATCCAAAAGCAGAAAAATGTGTGTTTATTGGGTATTCCCTTGAGCAAAAGGGATATAGATGTTATAATCACATGAATTGAGGGTAAGCAAGGATGTTATATTTGATGAGATGAGTAGCTGGTATGCTGTTGAAAAGGATGCTATTGGGGCTGATGTAAGTGGAAATGTGGTTGCACAGAATGCAAGTTAGCAATCATAGTCATTGAGTGGACCAGGAGAGTCCATTGGTAGCCAAAGGATATGCACAAACACATGGGATTGATTATGAGGAGACATTTGCCCCAATTGCAAAGATGGCAATTGTGAGAGTTGTGATTGTGGTGGCTACAGCTAAAGGCTAGTTTCTACATCAGATGGATGTCAAAAATGCATTCTTGCATGGTGACTTGCAAGAAGAGGTGTATATGGATCAATAACTAGGTTTTGAGGATACAGGTCACCTAGAGTATGTGTGTAAGCTTTGTACGGCCTTGTATGGGGCTGAAGCAAGCTCCACAAGCATGGCATGACAAGATTGTTGAGAATCTTCTCACTATTGGTTTTCATATAGCAGATATGCAGATCACTCTTTATATTGGCGCAACAATGATAAGGGTATTGTGAGCATCACCATTTATGTAAATGATCTTATTGTTGGGGGTGACAACTTGGAAGAGATTGAGCATGTGAAAAGTCTTCTCAAAAGGAAGTTTGAGATGAAGGATTTGGGAGATCTGCACTAGTTTTTGGGAATTGAGGTCATTCGCACACTTGAGGATATTTGACTATCATAGAGAGTTGTCCAAGTATGGGATGGTTGTTTGTAAGCCAATCTCGGTGCCATAATCCATTAGATCAAAATGGCAAGCTTAGTGCAGATGCAAGTTATGTGTTGGAGGATCCCACTATGTACAGGAAGATTGTGGGGAGTTTGATCTATGTCACGATCAGTAGGCCAGATATGAGCTACACTGTTGGCTTAGAGAGCCAATTTACGTAGGTTCCATGCAAACCACATCTTGACAATGTGCGATGCACACTTTGGTATTTGAGGGCCACTGTTGATTATGCATTGTTTTATGCAGTAGGTGTACCAATGGAGCTATATATGTACACAGATGTAGATTGGGCAGGTAGCATCTCAGATGGGAGATCTACCAATGGATTTATGTTTTCATTGGGGAGTGCTACTGTGACATGGAGCTAAAAGAATCAACCCATAGTTGCCTTGTTGAGTAAAGAGGAGCTACGGTGGTAGCATGTTGCTGATTTGGGGTTGCATGTGGAGACAAAGATTGTCATATATTGTGACAATCTTAGCAGTATACCGTTGGCCAGGAACCCAGTTTTTCATGCGCGGACAAAACACATTGAGGTGCATTACCACTTCATGAGAGACAGAGAGAGAGTCTTGGCAGGCGACATCGACTTGGCCTACGTTAGCACACAGGATCAGGTTGCTGACATCTTCACACGAAGGCCTTGGGAGTTGAGAAGCTTCGCAAATTTTGAGATATGCTTGGAGTTCATCAGCTGGAGTTGAGCTTGAGGGGGAGTGTTGAGATGTCAAGCTCAACATGAGATGACACTCACAAGACACCTGTATGATCGTTTGTTGACATTTATATCACTGGTGGGTTTGGTAGCTCGCAGCACTGACATATCTTCACCAGAGATTCTACAGCTAGACTACACCACTCCTCTTATAGCATGTTCACATTATGGACCACTTGTATATACTCTATTATGTGTGTTAGTCACTTTATCTTCTTTGTAGACCTCTTTTGTTGTGTGAAGAAGAAGAAGAATTTTCAACCTCTTACCTTGTGTGCTCTCTTCTAGGGTTTGTGTGAGTGTGTGTGCTTGCAAGAGCTTAAGATCTCTTCTCCCGTGGATCGTTTCAGATCTAACTGGATAACCCGGTTGGTATCCTCATGAGAGAGTCGGAGAAAAGAGGACTCCAAACTGTACTACCGAGTAGTCCACATCTACCCACTCCTCTTAGCGTGTTCACATTATGGACTGCTTGTGTATACTCTATTATGTGTGTTAGTCACTTTATCTTCTTTGTAGACCTCTTTTGTTGTGTGAAGAAGAAGAAAAATTTTCAACCTCTCACCTTGTGTGCTCTCTTCTAGGGTTTGTGTGAGTGTGTGTGCTTGCAAGAGCTCAAGCTCTCTTCTCCCTTGCATCTTTTGCAGATCTAATTAGATAACCCAGTTGGTATCCTTGTGAGAGAGGCAAAGAAAAGGGGACTCCAAACTGTACTGAAGGGGGGGTAGTGTTAGCAGGCATAACCTGTCTGTATATTTACACCAAGTTCTCTGTTGTGGGTGTGCCCGCTCGGATTAGGTGTTTTCTCATTTTTCCCCACTCTCCATATTTTTCCCTATTTTTTACCAAATGTGGGAGGTTGTTTTTTGGCTCCTGGCTGATCCTTATGGTGGCCGACTGAGTTTGGTGCCCCCAGATAGTCTACTATATAGCTGGTCGACTTGGTGTAGATGTTGGCCGACTCCACACATGTGAGGGATGACTCTCTGGGGCTAGCCAACTAGAGCTGGTGCTGGTCGTGGGCCTTCAGCTTGCTGTCAGTTATCCTACTATGCTAGCCGACTGCACATGTGGGGCCATCTAAAATGGCCCCATGGCCCCCCCACTTATTGTATCAGTTATTCGAGATTTTCTTGTGTACATAGAGCAGAGTTACACGCCTCTCTCTCTCCTTCTCCATTGCTGTATTTTTCTACAATGCACTTGCTCTTGTGTTCTTCTCAGAGCTCTAGGCTCTTGATAAATCTTGGGAACTGTGTGACCAAGAGGGGGGCTATTTTGTTGCCAATTGGTGGATTGTTTTGGACTATTCAGGAAGAGGAGAAGCAAGAGGAAGGCAGGCTGATTTGCTAGACAGCCACTTGCAGGTTTAAGTTATTCTTTTTTCCCACCCACCTACCCTTTTTAGTTACATCCCCGCAGTGGGGCTAATTTACTTGAGATGGCTGAGAAGCATGTGAAGATCCCGACACTCCCCATGTTCCCAGAGTGGACCATTAGTTGGATGGGAATAACTATGGCATTTGGAAGGTAATGATGGAATCTGTTCTGGAGTCTTATGACCTTGCTTATTTCATTGTTGTTGGGGTTCCACGGTCGGAGGTAGAGGAAGGGGAGTTACCCTTGATTCGAAAGAAACACCAGGCACATGCATAGTTGTGGAGCATATGACATTGGCCAGAGATATATGGCAGCATTTGGCTTCTCTCTATAACATAGTATCACCCATGAAGAGGATTTCCTTGGAAGTACAGATGCGGGTTATGAATCCTGTGAAGTCATCGACGATGCGGGAGCACATTAACAAGTGCAAGCTCTTCAGCAGTAGCAAAGCAGGAAGTTCTTCAGGTTGGGAAGGAGATATCATCAGAGAATATGGCCATCATGTTGCTGTCGCATTTGCCCTCTCAGTACTCAGCTTTCTACTCTTCTTTGATTACTAGTGGCAGGCTCAACACCATCACATGGGAGGAGCTTGTGTCCATGGTCTTGGACCAGGAGGAAAGATTCACAAACCCTCCATAGGACAGAGGTTCGGAGGCCTTCATTGGCCAATGGTCGAAAGGTCGTAACAACAAGGGCAAAGGGAAGACTTCATCGGAGAAGTCTTCTGAGAAGATGTCCGACTCAGACCGCAAGAAACTAAAGGCAGAGAGGACCTATAATGATTGTGGCGAGGAAGGCCACTATTGGAGGCAGTGTCCCAAGGCGGAGCACCGAGAAGGGTGCGGAATCCTCAACAACAGTAACCATGTGAAGACTCCATCTTTTGTGCACATGGAGGTTATGGACACCATTGTTTCATTTTCCTCATGCAAGGAGGTGGTTGGAGGACTCTCCCCGCTATGGATACTCGGGAGTGGATTCTAGACAGTGGTGCTTCCAGGCACATGAATCCTTCGCGTTTGGATTTACAGGATCTCTGCAGGTATTCTGGTCACATTGTTACTGGGGATACATCCACTATCCCAGTTCACAGCAGTGAGGGCAGGTTGGAGATTGTTACGACCCTGTGTTTTTCTCTAGACAACAAGCAAGGCGGGCACGGGCACGGGATGGATAGTATAAAAGGCATCAGTTTGGATATGAAAATTTGGATATGAAAAGGAAACCCATGTATGTGGCTAGCCCAAGTGTGAAGGGGACAAAAGGTTTTAAAGAAAGGGACAAAAGGATTTTAAAGAAAGGGACAAAAGGATTTTTAAAGTTTATAAGTTTTTTAAACCTTGGATGACAAAATAAAAATAATATTTTATTTGGAAGCATGCGTTTTGCTTTTAGCTCTTGGCTTTTTGGAGAAAAGCGATTTGAATCGCATCCTACTTATAAAAGCAAAGGTAGCGGAGATTCGTGGCGGGGTGTGGGTCATAGTCATGTGGTGTAAGGCACATGGCACATCACCTTGGAACACGAGATGTTGACACTCGGCATCAAATCAGCTGGATGATGGTGATCATGGAGGCAGCCAAGTGGAAGACTTTCTGGCAATGCGGAGCAGGCCACATGCAGTAGGCGGCTGCATGTGTGGAAGCAGCCAGGCAAGGCGATGGCCTTAGGTGGTAGCAAGTGGCTGGCAACAAGATGTGGCACATCACCTTGGGATCACAGGATTGCAGGAGTACGTGGGCTGGTTGCAAGAGTATGAGGGCGGCTGGCTGCAGGATTCACATCTAGGTGCTACACACATGTAGTGTATGGCTGGCAATAGGACACTCGTATCCAGGTGCTACTTGCAGATATCGTATGGCTGAGCAAGATTCCTCAAAGGCAGAGAGCTCTATAGGTCTCCTTAGGCTATGTTTTGGAGACATCAAGGGCTTGCCCTCTTCCCTATGTGTGTGGGCGCACACTCACAGAGGTGTGTATATGTGCCGGTGGGCATTCGTGCGTGTGTGTGGGTTGTTGGAGGAGGTACTACTACTCTCGGCTACTGTTGTGGCAGCTTTGTGTGGATTGTATGGGCGAGCAGGGCTACTATTAATGCTCCTGCTCTAATTGTATGAGCGTACTATTATTTTAAACCATGGGGTGTAGGCCCTATTGAAGATATTGGGATTTTATACCACACATCCTTACCCCGTCGACCTGCTTCTTCTATTTCTTCGGTAGAGAATTCAAGTACAGTCAAAACGGAAGGAACTTGGGAAAGGTTTAGTGTTTTAAAAGGAGCATGGGTGCTCATGCAACCTAGCAAAAGAAAGAGACCCCAGACAAAAAACATTTTCTTGGCATCATGGAAGGGAAGAGTACAAGATTTTAAAATCACCAGAGGGAAGATATCGGTGAAAGAAGTTTTGATTTAGCATGATTCAGCATGTGTACATGCATAAAGAACTTGTCTTGTGAGACTATCCAAATGATCTTGTGAGACTATCCAAATGATCTTCCACAACACAGGCCTAATTGTATATTTTTCTATTGTGGTTTTGTTCTTTATGAGGTGTATGGATTTTTAAGATAAAGCTTTCTTTCTTTGCTTATTGACATTCTTGTATTATTTTATTTCAGATTTATACCCTTCATCGTATGAGACATGGCAAAACATCGATTATATTCTGGGATTTATAGATGTTTTGCATGGATCGATAGGAGAACAACAATACCAAGGTCGATGTGCAATAGAGCTAGCTCAATCTGGTATATTTTTTACTGATCATTTTTATCAGTTTTGCTGGACAATGCAAACACACATGGTGTGTTAAGAAAACAAGACCTTCCGACATGGAATTTAGTGGATTGGCCTCTCCCACATTTTAGTGTTACAGAGGCATATAGGGCCAAGCTTTTCAAAGAAGTACAGAAAGCTCTGAGGCCCAATATTGCCACAAGGATTATAAAAATTTCTTTATGCATGCCTCTCACAGTTTTTGTAGACTTGTTTAATACCTTTCCAGTGAAGGTTTCAAAAACAATGTTCACAGTTAAAGCAACAAGTCTGGCATGCAAGCCACAATTTTTGGATAAAGGTTGGGATAAGAAGACATGTAGTTCAGTGTTTTGTGAGGTTGTCCAACCTTCTATGCAACTAAAGTACATGGTTGCATCACAAAATTTTATTTTTTCTTTTTATTATAAGCGCAGTCGAATGCTAGGTACAAAACTAGTCCCAATGGATCAAGATGAAGATTCTTTTGGTGCATAAAATAAACTTCTTGATATTGATGTTGTTGAGAATGGTGATGTGCTAGTCAATATCTCATTAAGACAATGTTTCTCCCTAGCTCAATTGCGCAATAACATTGTGTTTGAGATAGAAGGTTCTATTTCAAAGGACTTTTTATTTATCTACAACAATAAGAAGGTATACCATCTAACTTATCCTAGTCTCATTAAGCACTGCTATTAGTTTACTTTACCCTATTGTTTCATATTGCTTTTTTGCAGGTGCTCAAAAAAAGAGAGAGTTCAATAAAATGCAAAGACATTAAAAATTTGAAAATTGAGATAACACAGACTCCATAAACAAAGGTATTTTATTCAATAAAGTAAAATTCTGTACAGAAGTGTTTAATTATATATGTAGAACATATTCTTGACAACCATTTTCTATTTATCTACAGGCTGATCTAGAGGCTGCTCTACATGGTCCAAGCTCACCGTATCATCTTTATTTCGAGAATCTATTTTCTGCTGCTCCATCCTGTCGTATACAGTCTCTTGGTGCTGCTCCATTGTCTCCTCTACTACCCCTGGAGCATGTGTTTGCTGCTGCTCCATCATCTCCTCAATAACATCAGCAGTAGGTCCTTGTTCTTGTGGCTTCTCCTCATCAGCACTAGGTCCTTGTTCCTGTGGCACCACATCAGCATCATCTGTGTCATCAAGGTGTATGACACCTTCTCGGACTTTAGATCTCTCACCCAACTCAACAGTAGCTGGTACAATAGGTTTGGGGGAGGCATACTTCAAAAACTTTCAAATTGTATCAGCTCTAAAACTATATACGTAGTTTGAGCTGAAGCTATCTTCTCTCATCTGCAATGAGATATGATGATTTAGAACACTTTGTACCAATATCAAATTTTTTGAAGCTAAATGAAAATTATTTTTTCTTACAAGCTCTGGCTGTCCTATCTCAAAATAGCTTGAAAGTATATATTTGGCACTAATCAGCACTCTCCAGCAGCTACTTGAATCATCTTGTTGTGGTGTCTGGATAGTTGGAAAGATATGTTAGAAACTGTTAATATCTGAACAAAATAAAATTATTCAATAAGTTCAAAGGCATAGCATGAAATAGACATCAGTAGAGGGAACGACTTTCTACCTCTAAATCTATTGGCTCTATTGAATCCAAAAGATTGACATTAGGAGGACAGTGATCCAATGCATCTAGAAGCCTTCTAATACAACTGCAATACATATAATTCAGTTAGTGTGCATTAAATCAGAATAATGAAGTTTAAAGTTAAAAATAGCACACAAACCACTTACAATTTCAGCTCTCTGTGTGTGTTTCTAAGAGAGTTGAATAAAAAGCATTGCTTCTGCTGGATGTCAATAGAAGCAAAGCTCCAGTGGTCACTGCATAAGGAAAAAAGCATTAAGAAATCAAAGGCTACAAGAGTTCTCAATCTTGAAGAAAAATCCCAAAAGAAGCAGTCACCCACATACTTGTTATGGTATGGAAGTAGCAAAATATCGACATCAAAATCGCAGTGTCTGAACCAATTGGAAATATCCATGGGAGTTTCCTTTGGATCTCTTAACTTGAAGGAAATGGCAGGATCAATAATATGAACTGTATGCTGTGCGGCATGGTTCAGCCAACTTCTCATCATGCTACATTGGACCAAACAATAATTAGGGTAGGGTGTAAAGGAGGAGGTACAATAAGGATTGTTTTGCAAATAAATGTAAAATAAAAGACACTTACTAGAGCATTGCAAGAATGATAGTATCTGAGCAATACTCATTCTTATGAGCCAATTTTGCCAAGCATGGTTTTGTCAAGTCAAAATTATTCTCTGAAGTTTCATCTTCAATATGGACAACTATGTTAGGGCCCAGCTCCTGCAACCTTCTCTGTATCTGCAGCTCCATCTATACAGTCTCCACATCTATAGTAGCATATTTGGATTCTTTTATTTGCTGCTTCAGTGACTCCTCATAAGCAGCTTTCCCTCTGGTGCTGAGTGGGTTACTTCAACAACCTTCACCTTATCTACCTTCAATTTTCTTGTAGGTGGAATTAATAATATGTCTCTCATTTTTATGTCCTGCCATTCCACAGGATGGACCAGCTTGTCATACCTCCATCTCACTCTGGACAAAGTGTTGAAGTCTTTGGCCATCAGAGTTACCCTGTGAGCATGGGCTGCTACCAGCATTGCATCTTCAAAGTATTTCTCCAAGTAATCCTCTACCATTTCCTGTAAGGAAAGAATGGCAGTCCTGTTCCACCTGAAACCAAGGTGCCAACTATCACATATTTCTCTCACTAGTCTCTGAAAAGGTGCCTTGGGGATTGCAAAGCCTATAGCTTTCTGTTGCTTCCTGATCTCCTTTAGCACACCTGCAGAATGTTTCAATCTCTTGGACTTTTGCTGGAGAAGGCTCATTAGCTTCCCCTTCCTGCCACGTGCAACTCTTCCCTTTGGAGGCACACTAGAGATTCCTTGATACCTACCCCAGTTGCTGCTACTGCTGCAAGCCCCAGCCCTCCTTGCAGTTGACTTGGTTCTTGCCATCACTCTGAAAAGCTGCATACAAAGCAATGGAAAAAGATTACAGCCATGGAGAACATGGAATGATACAAGAAGGCAATGACAAGGTGGATAAAGCAACATTTATAAATTTGTAACAAAACGCGATTTTGACAATTTGAAATTCCTAACAGCTCACCCTCGTGTTTTCTTGCAAATACTTGAAACAGCATGCTATTACATTCCTATAGTGAATTCTCTGTCTTTACAACTACAAATAATATGGATTGAGTTTATGCAAGGAGTATACAGCCTTGAATAGCCTAGAAAGACACAAAATCACAATGATAGGGGTGGATGAAGCAACAATTTTATATTTGCAACAAAATACGATTTGGGCTGTTTGAGATTCCTAAAGCCTCCTCCTTGCGTTTTCCTGCAAATTCTTGAGGCAGCATACTGGAGCATGCCTTCAGTCATTTCACTATGTTTCCAACTTGGTGCAAGATGGATTGAGTCTATAGAAGGCAAGAAGTGATCAAGCTCAATTCAAAAGTCTTCCTGCTTGTTTTTGCAGTGGAAAAAGCTAAGGAATGCATATAATATTTATCATAATATCTAAGCTACATCACATCACTCAGTACCTTATCCTAATATACTATTAAACAAGAAGAAAAGGATATAGAGTGTCTTACTGACCTGGAAGCTATCTGTAGGTGTGCTGTGCTGGTGATGAGTACCCTGTGCTGGGGATGAACCTATGCTACTGGTCAAGATGCTGATGGTGTAGAGTAGGGAGGTAGAGAGGCAAGAGAGCTGAGTTAGGAGAGATTAAACAGGAGTGAATAGATTAGTGCAAAATACAAATAAAGTAGCTAATAAATACCACACGTGTGGAATGTAGTCATTTTTTCACACGTGTGGATGGGACCCAGATCTTTTGGAGTTTGGAATTTGACACGTGTGAATGGCACTTTTTGCCTTGGAAATTGTGCCAATCATGATTTCATAATCAGATCCATTAACACTCTTCCCTCCCCGTCTTTCATCCCTGCCAGCACCCTCCCATCATCCTTTTCCTTCCCCCTCTGATCACTTCCTACCCAACACACTCCATCCACTCTGCAACCTGCCTGAAGACTACTACCACTGCCAGATCTCTAGGTTACCTAGGCTGCAGCTCAAGTTTGGAAGAGAGCAGGAGAATCACCAAGGCAACTCCAACAGTATGGAAGAGGAAAAGAAAGGTCAGAGATCTATATTCTTTTCAATGTTTTTTGATATATATTTCTTCCATCTATAGAATTCTTGAATCTTACTACCCAGGAATCTGGTACATCACCCTAGGATTTGATTGGAGATGGATATGAATAGGACCTAGAAGTTTGCAACAAAATGCCAGGAGAGTGCTTTACATTTTCCAAATGGCCTAAATCGCGTTTTCCTACAAATTCTTATATTAGTTTTAGTTTTCATTTCTTCCTCTTTGTTTTGCTCTCTTTGGCCCTAGGGAATTCCTCCTAGTATCATTTACTGTCCAGGACACTGTAAGATGTTCCTAGCATTTGATTGGAGATGGATGTCAATAGAAATGGAGAATTTGCAACAAAATGCGAGGAAAGTACTTGACATTTTCCAAATGGCCTTGCATCGCGTTTTCTTGCAAATTCCTGTGTCCCTTTTGGTTTTCACTTCTTCCTCATTGTTTTGCTTTCTATGGCCCTGGGGATTTCTTCCTTGATGATGAGAAAAGTTTTTGCGTTGGAACAGTTGATTCTCAGGCCCCTCCTTTTCAAGAGAAAGCTGGACTTTTCTGCTGCTATACTTAGACCATAGCAATCACCAGGTGATTCATGTGTGCTCATGAAGAGAGTTGTTTGGTGATTTCCTATACATTCCCTGATTGCATATGTCAGCATATAGAATTCATGATATATAAATTTTTGTTCAGGCAAAAGCAAGAGACTGGAGCAGAAAGGTGAGTCTTTCCTTTCAAAACAAAGGGAACCAGAAGAGGACAAATCTCCAGATTTGCTCCTATTTGACTTTCTTCACAAGTGCAAGGCTCAGAGGAACTTCCACATATACCACAGTATTTTCAACAGGGAGTTCACTATGAGCTCTGTACTGGAGCATCACAGAGATTTTCTTTCAGACCATTGGGATACCTTCAAACAATTGACAGAGGCAGGAAGAATTGTGGAAGGTGAAAAGGTTTTTGTGCATATAAATCATATTGTCTCCATTGACAGGCTGAGGTACCATGTGAATAGAAGATTTGACAGCCTGCCTGAGGAATATAAATTCAGCTGTAACTTGCACACCAGAAAGTGTAGAGTGCTTGAGGAAACCATGGCATTCCTTATGTACATTGTCTTCCATCAGCACTCTCTAGAAGAGCAAGGGAAGGAGGCTGAAGAAGAAGATACATCTGTAGCAGAGGAAAAAGAGGATATTCCTATGGCAACAGATATGGCAGAGCAGAAAGAAGATATCAACCTCGAGGATGAGGGGCTGCAAGTGGCTGCTCTTGACCTTGTTCAACTGAGGACTAAAACTCTTAGGGTAGCACAGCCAGTTGAAGATTTTGATGTTCAGAGCAGCAACTATGCAGTGCCCATGCTTCCAGGTGTCTTGATTGGTGGTAAAGATTATGTTTTCCTCCATGATATAGAGTGTATGTTCAATTTGAGGGAGGACTATGCCATTTCCCTTATTGCCTAGGCTTCAAGGCTTGACAAGGAGGTTGGCATAGAGGATGACCATTCACTACTGGCTTTGGAAACAACTTTTGATCCTGCAGAGGCCCTTACTATTTGTTTCAAAGAGGCTGAAAATTTCCAAGAGCCAGATGAAGCCGCCTTCCAGCTCACACAGGAAGCTATGAATCTCTCAGCACTTCACAAGGGAAAGCTTAAAGAAGAGGCTGGACTGGAGGGGAGAGGAATAAATCTTTGGAAAGATGAACTTCTTGTTTGGCTGATGAAAATGAGAAGGTATGATCTTGTTACTTCAAATCAAATACTTTATCTTGTGTTTAAATGTTTTGTAGTTGTGTATTATTGTCTCACTCCAATCTTTTGATATGTGGCAGCTACAAATTGAGGATGACACATTCCTCCGGAGAACAAGTGGAAGCAGGCCGGCTGGGTTTGGCAAAATGTCAAGCCTAGCTCATTATATTCATGATCTAAGCAGTGCTAAGATCTTGATTTACCATAGGCAGTTGAGCAACAATGGAGAAGCCATTGTTTACTTCTCTAAATGTTTGTCTAGGGTTTTAGGTGGACATGATCTTCCATGGCAAAAGGAAAAGATCATTTTAATAGAGAGGTTGTCTGCCATAGATATATTTGGGGATTATGTGAATAAGCAGGCCTCTAGGGCCTCTTACTTTTTGTCTTACACTTCTTATGCATTAGCATGTGGTGTTAAGGAGCCCAAATGTCTGGAGGGCTATGGAAAACACAAGATCATAAGGTTTCGAGAGCCACCCATGATTGCATCAGGCCACACAATCCAAGAAAAAGAACACGTGGAGATAGCTGAAGACAAGGATACCCCTCCCAGACAAGCAACAGAGGCAAGCATTGATAAACAGACAGTCGACATCAAGCCAACAAGGAAGAAAAAGAGTCCAATCAAGTTCAAAAAGAGAGTTCCGACTGGCAGGCCCTGGGAGTAATAGGATTTAGTCATCAAATACAGCACAAACATTATGTTGAAGTTGAACTGATTTGTACAAAGTCTTTGATCCTCATCAGTTCCTTGTCCGTACGGACGATCAGTACCCTTTTGCATTTGTCCCATCACCGTACGACACTTCAGTACTCTTCCCACACTCATCAGTAGCTTCTAAAAGCATTTGACACTCAGTACCTTATTGGTAAGGATCAATAGTGTGTCGAGCATAATTAAGTAGTATTGATTGAATTTTTTGTGTGTAGCTCATGGATGTATTGATGCTTGTTAATATAGATCACATGTTTCACAAAAGAAATACTTTTGATGGAGTCTCAAAACATATAGGAATAACACCAAGAGTCACTTGTTCCACAGAATAAAAGTCTATTGATTGAGTTTGAAAACATGTGGACATAACACCAATAAGTTACAAACTGCTATTCATGTTTACTTGTCCATTTATGGTTTCTAAATATCTTCGAATCCCTCCATTGTCTATGTCTCTCTGCTGCCATTGAATTGTCCAAAGTTTGTCTTCATCTTTGCTTTTGGGCTAGAATAAAAGCAATCTTGACTTTGGAACTAGCAACTTTTCTTTTAGCATGCAGCCTCTGTAGAATGCCTCGGTAAAACCATTGGAAGACTTCCTTTAGACTATTTACCTTTTGACTCCCTCCATAGTGTTGTGTGTGTCTGAAAAATGCATTATGTGCCATGTAGTGAGACTTCTCCATGCCTTGGGTAGACCAAATTGCTGGGCATACTTTTTGACAAAATAGGGAAGGTGGTTGATATGGATGCCCAGCAATTTGGTCTACCCAAATTGCTGGGCATCCATACTTTTTGACAAAATAGGGAAGGTGGTTGTAGATGATATGCTGTTTTCACAGAGATAAGAATGCATAGTAAATTATTAAAAAAAAAAGAGGATCACACTTAAGTAAAAGAAGAAGACATCACTTTACCATGTAGTGAGTTATATTGCAGGCTGTCCCACGCGTCTTTCATTGACTTCCCAAAATGTTTAATTGCCTCTTCCTCAAAGTTCTTGTAATCACTCTTTGTCCATGTTACATTGTCACAGAACATGAAGAGTTGATCAAGAGACCTCCACACCTCTGCCTTCACATTTCATGCTTCCCCATCTGCCTCATGATCTTTCACGGCATTATGGACTTGCTTCCACAATCCATAATTAATCCTTGAAACTGTTCTACCTTGAAACTGTTCTACCTTGCCTTACTTGCTTACTACTGTGTTTGGGTCGAGACAAGAATCTTCTTGCCTTAACACCACCAATAGAGGGCTTGATTGGTACCTCCTTGCCATTGGTAGACTTTTTAAAATCCTTTGTGATATGAACATCACCTCCATATCGGATAACACTTTTTCCAATGCATGAAGAGCATCCTTTCTATTTCTTTCGAGATGGAGTTTCCAAGCAAATCCAATATACAAAAATACCAATTTCTCAATAATTCGACATAGAGCATGCAATGTGCATATGTGAACATTACATAGTGGAATGTCAAGAATGGCCTTGAAGTCAGAGGCTCAACTTTATCTCTATTAGGTGCTCTCTTCCACCATTTGGAATCCATTACTTGAGCTGATTCTTTGCAGCAGTAAAGACAAGGAGACTTTGAGTTACCTCCTTTACTAACGTTATACATGCACTTAAGTGTTTTAAGATCCCCCGCCATGTGCCACTCTACTTGAAAATCACCTTTTCCTGCAACATGGAGATTCTCTCCTTGCACTTGTCTTTTAATTATTCTTGCTATTTCTGTGTGGTGAAACACCCAATCTAGTGTTTCATGGTCTTCTGTCTTCACCTGTGATTATAGAAAACAAAAGTCTTACTATAAAAGATTTGAAAACATTGACTAAAATCAAGTACGAAACAAAAAATGATCATACCTGGAACGAGCCTAACCACCATATGTGTTTCTCCGACTGCACACTAAAATACTTCGAACTCGCTTCAGTTCAATGATGTATCAAGTGCTCCATTCATCAATGTAATAGTAATCCTTTCCATTTTCTTTTCCTTTACAACCTCATGCTCATCCAGTTTGATAACAAATTTCAAAATGCCTTTGCACTCTTCAAATGTTATTCCATAAAACTCGACCATTCTTCTTTGAAGTTGTTGTGGATCTACAAATATATTGTTCCAAGGGTCATACACAGTGGTTCCTTTACCACCATGAAATATTTCTTCAATATGGATATATTGTCCAATAAACTCATCTATACTTTCATTCAAATGACCTCTTATCCTCCACACAGTTGCTAGATTTGGTAGTAAAACTCGTTTAATCCTTTGATCTCTCAAAGTTGAGGATATCGCATGGAAAATCGAACTATATCCCTTCCTGCTAACTCCACTAACATCAAGAGCCTCTTGGATTGTAGTACCATCAACTTGATTATTGGATATAAAGTCCTCTACAACATTGCGTTTGATTGTTTTGTATTTTTTTTCTTCAATCAAACCTTTTGCTACACCACAAGAAAGCAATCCTTTCATTTGTTTAACTGGAAGAAGGTTGGGAATCATATTTTCTTTTGCAAGCTCCAATAGTTTCCTATAGTAACAACACAATATGCCTATATTATTCAACACTTCCAATCTTGTTTTGCGTTAATGGACAAAATAGATATGGTCATTTGAGAGCATTTTTTAGTATAAAAAATGAAAAATTACAAACTAGCCTTGCTTCCTGAATTCTTCGCTTGCATCTACCAGTCCCAGCCTTCAAATTTGCAATGTTTTTAATCTTCCTGCTTCGTTGTCTGTCTCCAAGCACGGTTCTCTTCCTTCTTGCTCTTGTCAACTCTTTTTTACTCTTTGAATGCTCCTCAATTTCATTCTGTAACTGCTGCTCCAATTTTGCACGAATGGCTATCTCTTGAATCCTGGCCCCCTTTTCTTGTAGGTACATCGTTTTATATGTTTCTGCAAATGCAGACTCTGCTGAAATATAACCAAGAAGTCCATTTTGTCCATCGCTCTTGCAAACCTCAGTAGTGTGGTTAGATTGACAAATGGAGATGTAGAGTTTTTTACTAGACATTTTGGATATATGCTTCCATCGCACCATAAGTCAATATGGTGGAGCCCTTCTCTTCTCATATTTTCCCGTTGTTGAGCATTCAGTACCGTATCCTTTCGTCTTTTTTGTGATGGAGCATATTGTTCTTCTAATTCGATGTGAAGATGGTGTAATCGCTTCTTCTGAGATTGTGACTCACTAGTATCGGCCATTTTTTGTGCTTCTGAGGTTGCAAAGTTTGCTTGTCAATCTCATAGTCTTTTTGTAACATGAATCGTGGAAGTGTGGCAGTATCCATGCAATCATTAAGTTCAGTGATGGATTCTTTATGAGAGGCCTGCACACGTCGTCAAAAGAGATGCGGAATCTTCGGAAACAAAAAAAAACTAAGGAGATATTTAATGCAAAATCGTGTTAGTTAGACAAAAGATTATCTTATTCCTTTCTGAACTGACAGTTCGGTAGTCCTTACTGACAGTTCTGAGCCACATTTCCATATTTTTATTATTTTTGAGGTCTTTTAGGAGAGAGTGTGAAGATCTTGAGGTGATGTGCTCGAGCTTAGCCATTGCAAAGATCCCCACACAAAGATTTTAGCTTGCTAAGGTAACCTCTTGTGAATGTCTACCTAGGAGAGGCCAAAGTAGACAATAACACCCTCTTTCATTAGCTTCTTCTTTTCTCGCCTTTTATGAGAGAGAACAATCTCAAAGGACCATATCTTCTTGCCTCCATCTACGTATTAAGATCTCTCCCTTCACCCTTTTGGCAAAGAGAATTCTGATGTGACAGTAGAGTAAGGATGCAATGGACAAGCTAGTGTACCCACAATGGGAAGTTGCATTTGTGGCTTGATGGTAAGACCTAATGACGCATGCTTTGGAAAGGCTAAGGTAAGCTCTTGAATTGAACACCATTTATACCTTCATAGCCATTTTTACCACCTCTTTGGCCTACTCCATTAGCTCCGCCAACCACCACCTTTGACACACCCATCTTAGTTGGGGTGTGTTTAGGACTCCTCATTGCTCCCCATCGACTCTCCATTCTCTTGTGGCACACTCTAAACCCAACACGTTGTTTTTTAATTGCCACACTTTCGAGTGCCATCGAACTTCTTTCATTTCTGTTTTCACAATACAAGAGCATCTATTTATGCATGATAACTCTTATGCATGCTCTTATGCTTGAGAGATGTTATTTACATTGTGTAAAATCTCTATATGTAAGAGCTCTCATAATGCATTATGATCTTATGCATGAATCTTGCATTGCATAGGGCTCTCACAATTCATAAGGGTTGTTGCATAAGAGTTCACATGCATTGATCTATTATGCGTGTGAGAGCTCTCTATATGCATAGAGATGTCACATGCAGGTCTCTCACATGTAAGATCTCAATATGCATAGAGATGTCACATGCAACATGAGCTTAATGTATAAGATCTCTCACACATGTAAGATCTCTATATGCATAGAGATGTCACATGTAGAATGAACTCAATGTATAAGATCTTTCACATGTAAGAGCTCAATGCATGGAGCTCTCACATATAAATGAGCTCTCCATGCATTGATCTCTCACATGTAAGATCTCTATACACATAGAGATGTCACATATAGCATGAGCTCAATGTATAAGATCTCTCACATGTAAGAGCTCAATGTATAAGATCTCTCACATGTAAGAGCTCAATGCATGGAGCTCAATGCATGGAGCTCTCACGAATGAATGAGCTCAATGCATAAGAGTGTTTGAACTTGAGGATCCAAGCTCCCATGGAGATGGTGATGGTGAAAGTGTACTAATCCTATACTAATTACATATGAATGAGCTTAATGCATAAGAGTGTTTGAACTTGAGGATCCAAGCTCCCATGGAGATGGTGATGGTGAAAGTGTACTAATCCTATACTAACTACATATGATTGGTGCTAAGCTAAGCTAGGGTGGGTGATACCTAAGAACAACCATGATAAATGAACTAAACTAATTAAGCTTTAGACTTAAACACAATTAGGTGACAAGATTGAGACTTGTACTCATAAAGAGGCTTGAGAGCTTGGTTGTTCCATTGATTGAAAATGACCCCTTTTATATGAGGGAGGTACAACAAAGCTTTGAAAGCTCATGTGAGATAACTTGACTAGGTGACTTGGAACTCTAGCATCACTCATTTCAACACCCCCCCTTCATGCTAGATTGGGTTTTAGGCTTTCACTCTTCCTCTCTCTCCCCTTGTGCTAGGCTACTTTGGCTATGAATTTCAGCTTAAGTGCATCATATGGCCTCAAAGGCTGAATTACATCACACTTTGTGTAGACACAAGAGGGGTGAAAAATACAATGGTTCTTTCTTTAAAAAATATAATAGTTATTTCTCTAGAATAGCATGTCTTCTATTGGGGCATCTTTGACCTCGATGTAGTTTGCGTGCTTCTTTTTGTGATAGCAATCTTCTTCTAGGTGACCCATTTTTCCACAGTAGTCACCAACAAGCTTTGGTTTATCTTTATTGTGACATTCATTGTTGGTATGACCACATTTTCCACAATGATAGCATCTTGGAAGTTGAGATGTTAATTGATTTGTCCTTTGAAATCTCCCACCCTTTGCATACAGGGCTTACTCACACTTGAATGTGATTTGAATGGTTCTTTATCCTTGAATTTTGATTCATGCTCAAGCAAAGATGATTCTATGTCTTGTATTTTAGAGTTGGAAACATTTTTAAGTGTAGCAACAAGTGATTCATATGGTCCTTTGTCAACACTCTTTAATAGCACATCAATAGATTTATCTTCTTCAGTAATTCTCTTTAATGAACTAAGCTGTTTCTTGATACCTTTGAATTTGCTGATGTGTTATGCTATGGTCTTAGTGTCCTTGTCAATTTTGTAAAAATGCATGAGAAGGTTGATCTTTGAGCTCTTTGACTTGGTACCAAAAATCTTGTTAAGCTCCTGCCGTGCCAACTTGGCATCCTGATCTATGGTAGCGGCGATGTTGAATCGACGGCCCACCACGGTATTTCTGGAGGTGCAATCGTATCCCTAGCTGAGCAAGAGTCTAGCACTAGTGCTAGCTGCCGGTGCTGACGCTAGTGGTGACTGGAGGCAACAAGCGGCATTGGTGGTGCAGGGCGGCGCTCAGACGGGCTGGCGACGTTGGTGTTGCAGAGCGGCACTCAGACGCTGAGGCGACGCACAGGTAGCAGCTGGAGGCGCAGGGCGGCACACTGTAGCAGCAGGCAGAGAACACGTAGCCAGGTAGTAGGCGGTGCAGGCGGTTGGAATCTCTGCACACAGGGCGGCAGGAGGCGGAGCAGGGGGTGGAAGGGCAGAATGCTTTTTTCCCCATTCAAGAGGCACAGCCGTTGATTCCTATCCATAGAACAGTTACTATCCGGGATTTACTTTATCTATTGTAATAACAAAAGTTGAGTCTCGATTTACAGATCCATTAGTCCAGCCTAACCCCATCCAGTCCCATGGGTTAGCCAACCGCCCAACCACTGTAGTGATAGGATCCAATTAAGAATTTGGTTAGGTTTTGTCCCGGGTACCAAGGAAAAGAGTTCCAAGGCCCCCTAGCCGGAAGTTCATGCAAAATAAAACTAGTCACACCACCTACACACCCAATATGAAATTGCCTTTTCACAAATTCAACTAGTTTTAAAACAATCCTTTAATAAAACCATAGTATCACTGATCACCATCTTCCAAATTATCCGGTTGATTCAATTTCCCATCATTCCTTCATCAGAGTATCTATGGCATCATTGGCAACTAGAACGCTCACCACCTGTCCACTCAGGGGCCGTTTCAATAGTTCCTAGCCCATAATACTCGGCAATATAATCACTTATCAAGATGGACTCTCGTTGAAGATCAGCAAGATCAACCAACAGATCCATATAAAGAGCCATGGACTCATCCGCCGTTGAGGACCAGCAAGGTCAGTCAACCAGATCCATGCCCGGTTTCAGAAAACAACTCTTACTCCTTGTTCCAATATCTTCCTCGACGCACACGTGGGTATCCTGGGCGACCCAGAGCCCGAGCACCGTATGGTCAGTACCCTCTAGGATCCTTCACAGGTGACCTAGCGCTTCACTCATAGGCCGCTTCCTTGGCCCCTCATCCACCGTACTGGAAGCTCACCATTTTAATCGCAATCGGTGACGCAATGGCAGATACGGGTACTGCAGACCACAAGAGGGAGATGAAGATAAGCTTCACTAATGAGATGAGATTACTGTTAATATAGAATAACTAAGCTAATGATAATGCAGTGGCAAGATTGGAGAGGTTTTTGGAAAGATGGCTCAAATACCATGTTGCTCTGGTGCTAAGCACACAAAACCTTCCATGTTACTATTGGTTTTTCACATAGAAATATTGAAATATTTAAAAATTTGTGATGGTTTGCCACAAAGAATAGAAGATGCATATACAACCTTATATGTCTAGCCTCAACAACTTGGCCACAATAACTTTCACACATATTTGGAGAACTCTCTATCTGCAAAAGAGTTCTCTTCCTCCTCAAGCAAGATCTCACAAAGATACAAAATATCCTACCCACAACCCAAAGAAAGTAAGCTCTAATACCAAATGGTGAATAATGTAGAATTAATCACTCACATAAAATGGTGTACATAAGGCTTAATCACAAGATGAATTGAATCACTAAGAATGAAGAACACAATCACAAACACTAAGTATGATTAATAAATCACTAAGCAATTCCATGAGTATTTATAGGCCCATTGGAGCTAGGTGCCTTCTTCCCCAAAATCTCTCCACATCCCCTACATTATCTCAACCTCCCTAGACATACTAGGAAAGAGGCATACATCATTTATGATGTATGGGTGGATTCTCTTTATCCCTTAGACCTTAAGGTAATATTTGTATCCTCACAAATTAATATTAACCCTCAAAAAAGTTCCACTAAGACTAAGTTATAGATGCTAGATCATCCTACCTCTAATAGTTCTTTATTCTCACCATCCTTGGTGGCATGACCTTATGTTTTCGTGCTCATTCAAAGGTGGCCTTGGACCTATCAACATGTAAGAGATGTGCACTAAATATTCCCTATAATATGTACTAAATATTTTGGTCGATTGCCTTGGCAAGTATAGTGCAAACTCAATTATCCACTAAATCCAATGGCTTCCCCTAATGATTGCTAAGCACTCTATACTTGTGGTAGACCTCATACTATGCTTGCTTGATATTTTATTTCTCCCCAAAAGCACTATTGGAAATCTACACAAAATTCTATCCTCCTTGTAAGCATCTATACTACTTGTTTTGGGTACCAATGGTTGATGAGAATGCTTGTGAGGTGTTAGCTTTGGTTTAGGCTTGTGATTAAGCTTGGTTAATACGGATTTGGATCCATCATGTGTGAGCTAGAAGCTTAACAAAAAGCTTGTCACATTCTTGTCGAAAGGTTGCCCACTCTTTCCCTTGAGTGATAAGTTGATCATAGCTCTTCTTTAGGTCAATGATTAAGCTTGTATGTAGTGATTGGTGAGATATCTTGTGTTTTTAAAGTGGTTAGGTCTCACTCCTTTATGAAATATAAACTTCAACAAAGTAGGCTTTGTTTTGTGGAATGTTAGTTGCTCAAGAGATCATCGATAGGATTGGCATGTTAAAGTAAATGTTCATACAATGTTTAAATGAAAATATGGATCATGTTACCCATAACATATAATGCTCTTTAAATAAACTCAATACTAACTCATAAGATGGCTAAAAGTCATTCAAATAAGGGGATTGATTCCATTTTCCAAGTAAAGTAATGCTTGTTTTACTTAAATAGGAGTGCTGAATTAAGTGTTGTTTAAAGCTTGCATAGGTGCTTGGGCCTGACAAATGATAGCCCAAGGTCTTTCCCCCATTGAGGGATGGTGGGTTCTAAAGTGTTCATGACTCTTTCATGAGTATAGGAGGTGTTTTATTATTCATGGAAGTATTGTTAGAAATGCTTGTAGCTATCCTTAGATGTTTATGAAATCCTGTAGGTTTGTTCTTATAAGATTGTAAGTATCACGATTAACACTCCTAGGCAAGGGTGGGTTGTCGAGCAGTGTTAATGTAGGCTAAGATGTCAAGGTTGAGTGTTGAGGTCGGTGGCCCATGAAAGAAGCATGTTTAGATTCTTTTGGTTGCACCCTTCCAACAGGGTATCATCCGAGGCAAAGGTTTCCAACTTATGGATTTCGGTGTGTACATAGGTGATGAGGGCTTCTTTGTGGTGGAGGAGTTCTTGGTAGGCTGCTTCCCAAGCGGCCCCCTTTGGTCATGGCTTGGTTGTACTCATGGAAATCGGTGAGGGATTTTGATGGCTCTTTGATTGCTATTGTGATGGCAACATCACACACTCCTTTGCAAATTGGTTAGCTGCAGGAACAGCTTGGGCTTCTTCAGCTTTTAGCTTCTTTGGCTTTTAGCTTTCTTGAGCTAGTCTAGGGAGTTGGTCTCTTTAGGCTAGGCTACCGTGATCTTTCTAGTGCTTAGTATTGTAGCCAATAGGGCTAGAGGGCATCCATGTCCTGCTTGTGATTGTGGGCTAAGTCTTCTTGGTTGCTTCAAAAGCCAGAGCTCATTCTCAAACTGATGGATTTCATATTTTTCCTTCTTAAGCATGGCTTCTAGTTTGGCATTCTTTTCATTGCTAGGTGTAGGTAAGCTTCCGTAGCTCTTCATGGATAGACTTATAGAGACACTTGAGCTCATGTCGTTGCCTTCTATTAATTGGTGCTCGACTTCTAAGAGTTTCTTAACTCTAAGTTCTCTCTATAATGTGAGACCTCTTCTGTCGTCTCGCTATGGATGGGTGCCTCTCCTGCTCTCTCTCTCTCTCTCTCTCTCTCTCTCTCTCTCTCTCTCTCTCTCTCTCTCTCTCTCTCTTGTGCAGTGGGATGAAAGCTCTCGCACTTTCCTCCTCTGTCGTCGCACGGCCCTTCCCCTTCTCCTCCATTTCTACTGACCCTTCTCCTTCTCCTCCTCTGCTCAACGGCCACATGGGCATGCCTCCTCCTCTGCTCAGTGGCCACATGGACATCCCTTCTCCCTCTCCTCCTCTGCACAGCGGCCACATGGACATCCCTTCTTCCTCTTCTCCTCTGCTCAATGGCCTCCTTTCTCCCTCTCCTCCTTTGCTCAGTGGCCGCATGGGCATCCCTTCTCCCTCTCCTGCTCTGCTCAGTGCAACCGGCATACAATCAAAGGCTAGCTAGGTGGAGGAAGGATGCGAGAGGTGGGGAGTGGTGTTTGCTCTTTTAGAGGCGGGCCAACAAGGGGGGACTTGGCCTCGTGACTATGTGACACACCATGTTTCGGGACTTGGCCTCGTGACTATGTGACACACCTTTCAGGAGGGATTTATTGTTGGAAAGAGGCATCACGACGATTGCGATAGGACCGTTGATTTGCTTAGGAATAAACTCAAACTATATTAGGAGAAACGATTTTGGTTACGCTTTTTCACCAGAACATTTGTAGATTATTATACGATAATCTTTGTTTGTAAAAGCGTTAAAAATGTTAGACTCAAGCTCGAGGCTCTCTTGCTCTTCATTAAAGGCCTTGCGCTTAAGCTCTTCATTTTGAGGGTGAAGTAGGGGTGAACTAGGAGTGAGAACTAGGGGAAAGGGGGATGGGTTTAGGACTTGGACAAATTTTGAGAAAGTTCAAAAGAGGATTTGATCCCCAACCTGCATTTTGGAAGTGAAATGTCTAACCACTATGCTATACTTTCTAGCAAGAACTTAGGATCGCTAAAAAAACTTTATTCTCTTAAGAAACTAATCTTTCGATCCCATAGTTTACCCCTAGTTCACTCCTAGTTTACCCCCTTAGTTCACCTCAAGTTTATTCCTCTAGTTCACTATGAGTTCACTCCTAGTTCATTTTTTTATCAAATAATTTTCATCTTAGTTCATCCTTAGTTCACTTAATTCTAGTTCACTTTAGAATTCGACGATGCAGATTCAATAGCGATTACGACGCCTCTTTCCAACCATAAATCCCTCCTGAAACATGGTGTGTAGGTTATGTGATAATTTTGTACATGTGTGTGCACGTGTTGATGTGTGGCATGTGGAGAAATACGTTGACGCTGGGACACAAATGTTGGTGATTGTGGATACACGTGTGTGTAGTGAGTGTGCACATGCAAGCATGGTTGTATGTATTATGATGTCTAAACATGCAAGCACTTTAGGGTAGGGGATTTGCATGTGTGTTTTTAGTGTTTCATCATTTCTAGTTTTGTTTTAGGTTTTTAACATTACTGGTAAGTGTGATTATACATTTGAGTGGGGGTATTACGTTACATACGTATGACATGGGTTCAAGATTTATGGCTAACGGTGTGGGCTCAATGAGCAAAGGCAAAAGATAAAAGCTTTAGAACCACCACCATCAGCTTTACTGGTGCACTTGTCTGAACTTTGAACTTTGGCCTTTCCAACTCGCAAGTTGATGTTGTCACAGGGATGTTGTGGATCGTGGTGATCCTTTTAGTTCTAGGAAACAGTTGGGGATGCCAAGGGAACATGTATGTGGCTCACTGGATTACTTGGCACTCAGGTGGATCTTTTGAGATTTGATTTGCCGAGGGTGCAATCACCATGTTTGGACTTGGTGAAACATCCATGGTTTCTTCCAACTGCTTCACTGGTAGGTTTGACATGCGAGTTGGGGGTGTTGCCATTGCTCTCCATTCCATCGTAAATTTTAGGGGTGGTGCCAGAGACATGGCCTTGGGTCTCTACACCACTTGGATTTGACATTTGAGGGTGTGTTTGCAAAGGCTCATCACGTTTTCTTTGTTCGTGGAACCCAAATGTAGGGGTTCCCATCGTCATAGAAGCCTTGGGCTTCTAGCAATTTTGTTGGCATCAAAGAACAGCTAATCCCAAGTCATATTTAACACTTTTAATTGTTGAAATGTAATTCCTAGTCAACCACCTTATTTTTGCAAGGCTAGTGAATACTTAACTAGATGGTGCTAATCCACCTAACTCCTCAAAGATTAACGCATTCAACTTTCTAATGCTTATAATCGACCTTCTCCGACCTCACGCATGTGATGATTTGCCAAAGTATATGTTGATTTCATACTTGATATTTAATAACCTTGGTTCACATAATAGATAGAGTTTGGTAGGGTCAGAGGTAGATGTATGGGCAAAAAAAAAAAAACAAGGGACTTAAAGCAAACCAACAATAGGATGGGACAAGAAGCCAGGACCAAACAAGATTTCCATGAGAAAATATTTGGAAGAAAAGAGAAGTCTAGCAAACCAAACACCCACCACAACGAATGGCACCCAAGCAAAAGTAAAATTATTGACTTGTAGATCAAGAAAAATAATCCAAAAGTCCATACTAATGCATTTGAATCATGCGCTCAACTCTATATGTTTGGGACGAGGATTCTTGTCATTATTTCTGTAAGGAAGAGCTCAAAAATGGTATTTCAAGTACCCTCCTTCCAAAGCATCACGATGCTATAGCACATAAAGGACACTTTCTTGCATAGGTATCAAGTACCCTCCTTCCAGACCAATGCTAGCAAGTAAAGGACAGTTTCCAGCATAAATTTCATCTCAAGGATACAGATGAAGAAATTCTGAATAAACTAGGACAACTCAAAAAAAGCGTAAGTAAATATGAGAGTGTTTGTGGGCAAGATCAAAACTTTATATGCACCAAGATGACACTACTTCGTTCATCAATAGACAAGGTCCTGGGCAAGGATTTGAGAATGTGATTGCATTAAGCACACCAAAAGGAATTAATCCAAGAGATCAAAGAGAGCATTAAAGGACAAGAAATGGTGTTACATATGCACCAAGAAAAGAACTACCAGGAGTAGTGGTAAGGTGTTAGGAGAATGCCCACTCTTAGTCAAGACCAACAAGAAGAGGAACGGATGGGTAGGACTTCTCCAAATGAAATGTGGAGTAAGAATGGGCTCAAAACATGCTTTACCTGTGACAACGAGAGGCGTGTCAAGGCAAATTGCTTGATCTTGCAAAGAGGCCAAGGAGTTTTAACAAGAGAAACTACACAAGAAAAGATGCTTGACAAAGGGCAAGAAGAAGTAGAATAATCAAGGATGCCATAGCAACAACTACAAAAGAAACAAGAAGAGCTAATAATAATTGATAGAAAATAAGCCAGTTATGGTATAAAAATATGAGTATCAACACATAAAGGACAGAAAACATATGTAACAATCCAGAGGGATCAAATGATGCCAACAACAACAATCGATAGAAAGTAGGTAATACCAAAATAAAAAAACTCATGCGAAGGTGGTAACGAGGCCTAAGGGACCCAAGGAGACATGGAGATTATGAAATTGGAAGCTAGAGAAGAAATATATTATGGAGACAACCAAGAAATTCTTGTCACTACTAGCAAAACCACCATAACCTGTGAGAGCAATGGCTGAGTTGAAGGTAAAGGAATCAAGAAAATTACAACATACAAAGGAACCAAGAAGAAAAGGGAGCTGAGGAACACGTCCAAAAGGAGGAAAAACTACAGTCACAAGGATGGCCCAAGGAAATACACATATGAGGAAAGTTTGATCACTAATAAAGAGGTTACAAGTTAAGACGACGAGAGTCCTAGCACCAACAAGAAGGAAGCTGAAACCAAATAGCCTTGAAAGTCCACATGGGTAGTAAAAAGCATATATAAGGACTCCAAGCCCTACAAGTCCACAATCGCAGATGACAAGAACCACTATCAATGTAGCTTAGAACAATAGCCCTCACTAGGAGAGAAACCAAAGAAGGAAAATGAATAGTAGAGGAATGGCCAAAAGTGCAAGAACCTTGGAAGCTCTCATAAATTGTCATAAGAAATAAAGAGAAAATTAGCACAACAAAAGAAGAGAAATACAAAAGATTTCAAGAAAAACAAGAAGCACAAAAAGCAACTTGAGGAGCAAAGAAAAGGATTTCCAAGAATTGACAGTCTACAGTTAATCAATTACAAACTAAGGGAAAAGCTTAAGGATAATGAGTCAAAAATTAATAGTTTTAAGGGAGAACCCAAAATCAAGAACAACTACAAAAGAAGTGGAGGTGCTCATGATAGCCTGGAAACATTGAAAAACTCATCTCCTCATATTACACTCAGGCAATTAATGAAAATAACCCCACAATTCCTACAAAAAGTGTAGCAAACCTACAATGGGCCAAGAAGAAGACAAAGAACCACAAGCATTTCTTGCAGAAGCCGACAAATCCACTAACTAATGAGAAAACTTCATATTTACAAATACATGACAATGGGTTCATAATTGGGAGTCATATAGCAAGTTAATATCAATCATGCAACCACAAAAATGCTGAAGCTACAAGGATAATGAGAGAAATTAGGGTGATAATGGCATATCAAAGACTTGTTAAACCCAAAGTTGTGATTAGTAATGCGCCTATAAAGATTAAAGTAAGTAAATTTTTTTTGTCATCACTGAGATGGAGGAAAGACCTTCGCACATCAGTTGTAGTTTCTTGTATTGTATCTCTACTTGAATTTTTCTCGGATGTATCCTTTGTCCCTGTTTTTTTTTCGTCCATGAGATGTCTCCTCTCCTTAGAAGGTAATGCTTAAGTCAAAAGTATTCCAAGAGATTTTTTGGCCTCCTTTGTATGACCCCTTAATGCCTCTTTCTTGAATATGTATCTTGTTTGCAAGCTTTGACTATTTTTCTTGGTTTTTTTTTTCCATTTTCCTAATCAAAGAAAAAACCCACATAATGAAGAAACATCCAAGAGTTTCAAAATTACATATAAAAGATAATTAAGTGGATTGAAGGGTCATTGCAATTTGCAACCTCTTGTCCAGAACAAATAATTACAATAAAAATCAAGGATTAAAAGGGAGCCGATTGCCAAGCCACAATCAAAATGCTACTTAGAAGCCAATAATATGGATGCAACACATTGAAGAGTACAAATTTGCAACTAGCATAACCATCAACAATATTAATCTAACAATCCTTCTTCCTTTTCTCTTAGGATCTATAAATTGGTGCACAGTTGGAGAAGAGATTTTGATTAGTAGAGAAGTTGATGGATATGGACCATGAGCCAAACGACATCGTAATAAGGATCTAAACTTAAGCAAAGTGATATCATATTTTTTTGTATTTTAAGAAACGAGGACTTTTGAAGTACTTTAAAAGAAAGACCCCTACACTGTTATTAACACAACACCACCTTATGTCTTCCTTCTACTTGGATTGTACAGCAACAACAATCCCAAGGATGCTATTTGGATCAAGAAGTTGGGAATGTTAAACATTTCGGGTAACATATCCTAATATTTTTGTAAAGCACTTAAAATCCCTTGTCTTTGTTTTTGCACTACATGTTGCATGGAAAATGTATGATGGATAGTTGTGCTTACTATACTATGTCTTGGAAGTTTGGCAATAAAAGATGTATCTTGGTAGTAGAATGGACACCCCGGGGCACTTACTCGCGGGTGGCCAAAGTGTAAACAAGGTGTCACAGGTGGAAGTGTAATACACAGATTTCCACTTAATCACCACTTAATTAAACCATAATTATATGCATAAGAATAATCAAAACATAGGCACAGCATAATTTATCATAGGCATCTGGCATTATGTACACACTTGACACCACATTGGGGACTAGAAGATGGGCTGGTCCTCCCCACCCCATTATAAGCTATTTACGATATCACCACAAGGGGAAGTACAACAGTGGGTAGCCCAGGGCCTTGCCACTGGTCAACTACCACTTCTTCAATGTGCAAAATGAATACAAAGTTCATGACCTGCACACTATGACCTTCATGATCGAGAGAATACCATGGGATCCCATCCCAAGATGTTCACGCGTGAATTAGTCAAACCAAGGGCTCAACAAATCCAAAACTCACCACCCAAGTCTTGAGGGACAAGGATTCAAATGAGCACACAAAATCTTGTAGATCAAATAATCCAACCTATGGAAAGGCAACCTGAAAATTGATAAATTTCAGCAAAAAGCTTACCGAATTTCTGTAGATGAACTTACCAGCAGAGTAGAGGCTCTTTCTTCACAGACTCAGGCCTGCAGCACGTGAGGAGTAGTGCAGAAATTCTTCACAAGCTTTAGTAGACTGAGATATAAGCAATCAGCCAAATAGAGACTCAATTTCTAGTTTTGTTTTAGGTTTTTAACATTACCGGTAAGTGTGATTATACATTTGAGTGGGGGTATTACGTTACATACGTATGACATGGGTTCAAGATTTATGGCTAACGGTGTGGGCTCAATGAGCAAAGGCAAAAGATAAAAGCTTTAGAACCACCACCATCAGCTTTAATGGTGCACTTGTCTGAACTTTGAACTTTGGCCTTTCCAACTCGCAAGTTGATGTTGTCACAGGGATGTTGTGGATCATGGTGATCCTTTTAGTTCTAGGAAACAGTTGGGGATGCCAAGGGAACATGTATGTGGCTCACTGGATTACTTGGCACTCAGGTGGATCTTTTGAGATTTGATTTGACGAGGGTGCAATCACCATGTTTGGACTTGGTGAAACATCCATGGTTTCTTCCAACTGCTTCACTGGTAGGTTTGACATACGAGTTGGGGGTGTTGCCATTGCTCTCCATTCCATCGTAAATTTTAGGGGTGGTGCCGGAGACATGGCCTTGGGTCTCTACACCACTTGGATTTGACATTTGAGGGTGTGTTTGCAAAGGCTCGGCACGTTTTCTTTGTTCGTGGAACCCAAATGTAGGGGTTCCCACCATCATAGAAGCCTTGGGCTTCTAGCAATTTTGTTGGCATCAAAGAACAGCTAATCCCAAGTCATATTTAACACTTTTAATTGTTGAAATGTAATTCCTAGTCAACCACCTTATTTTTGCAAGGCTAGTGAATACTTAACTAGATGGTACTAATCCACCTAACTCCTCAAAGATTAACGCATTCAACTTTCTAATGCTTATAATCGACCTTCTCCGACCTCACGCATGTGATGATTTGCCAAAGTATATGTTGATTTCATACTTGATATTTAATAACCTTGGTTCACATAATAGATAGAGTTTTGTAGGGTCAAATGAGGTAGATGTATGGGCAAAAAAAAAAAAAAAAAAACAACAACAACAACAACAATTAGGGACTTAAAGCAAACCAACAATAGGATGGGACAAGAAGCCAGGACCAAACAAGATTTCCATGAGAAAATATTTGGAAGAAAAGAGAAGTCTAGCAAACAAAAAACCCACCACAACGAATGGCACCCAAGCAAAAGTAAAATTATTGACTTGTAGATCAAGAAAAATAATCCGAAGGTCCATACTAATGCATTTGAATCATGGGCTCAACTCTATACGTTTGGGACGAGGATTCTTATCATTATTTCTGTAAGGAAGAGCTCAAAAATGGTATTTCAAGTACCCTCCTTCCAAAGCATCACGATGCTATAGCACAAAAAGGACACTTTCTTGCATAGGTATCAAGTACCCTACTTCCAGACCAATGCTAGCAAGTACATGACAGTTTCTAGCATAAATTTCATCTCAAGGATACAGACGAAGAAATTCTGAATAAACTAGGACAACTCAAAAAAAGCGTACGTAAATATGAGAGTGTTTGTGGGCAAGATCAAAACTTTATATGCACCAAGATGACACTACTTCGTTCATCAATAGACAAGAGGTCCTGGGCAAGGATTTGAGAATGTGAGTGCATTAAGCACACCAAAACTTTTGATGAGTTAAGAAGAGCGCACTTCAACTAGAAAACTTGCAAAATAGGAGCTCGACACAAGAGAAATATTACCTAGCAAGGCCAAAGCAAAAGAAGGAAGATGGCTTCATAAGGAGTTGGACACATTGAAGGAATTAATCCAAGAGATCAAAGAGAGCATTAAAGGACAAGAAATGGTGTTACATATGCACCAAGAAAAGAACTACCAGGAGTAGTGGTAAGGTGTTAGGAGAATGCCCACTCTTAGTCAAGACCAACAAGAAGAGGAACGGATGGGTAGGACTTCTCCAAATGAAATGTGGAGTAAGAATGGGCTCAAAACATGCTTTACCTGTGACAACGAGAGGCATGTCAAGGCAAATTGCTTGATCTTGCAAAGAGGCCAAGGAGTTTTAACAAGAGAAACTACACAAGAAAAGATGCTTGACAAAGGGCAAGAAGAAGTAGAATAATCAAGGATGCCATAGCAACAACTACAAAAGAAACAAGAAGAGCTAATAATAATTGATAGAAAATGAGCCAGTTAGGGTATAAAAATATGAGTATCAACACATAAAGGACAGAAAACATATGTAACAATCCAGAGGGATCAAATGATGCCAACAACAACAATCGATAGAAAGTAGGTAATACCAAAATAAAAAAACTCATGCGAAGGTGGTAACGAGGTCTAAGGGACCCAAGGAGACATGGAGATTATGAAATTGAAAGCTAGAGAAGAAATATATTATGGAGACAACCAAGAAATTCTTGTCACTACTAGCAAAACCACCATAACCTGTGAGAGCAATGGCTGAGTTGAAGGTAAAGGAATCAAGAAAATTACAACATACAAAGGAACCAAGAAGAAAAGGGAGCCGAGGAACACGTCTAAAAGGAGGAAAAACTACAGTCACAAGGATGGCCCAAGGAAATACACATATGAGGAAAGTTTGATCACTAATAAAGAGGTTACAAGTTAAGACGACGAGAGTCCTAGCACCAACAAGAAGGAAGCTGAAACCAAATAGCCTTGAAAGTCCACATGGGTAGTAAAAAGCATATATAAGGACTCCAAGCCCTACAAGTCCACAATCACAGATGACAAGAACCACTATCAATGTAGCTTAGAACAATAGCCCTCACTAGGAGAGAAACCAAAGAAGGAAAATGAATAGTAGAGGAATGGCCAAAAGTGCAAGAACCTTGGAAGCTCTCATAAATTGTCATAAGAAATAAAGAGAAAATTAGCACAACAAAAGAAGAGAAATACAAAAGATTTCAAGAAAAACAAGAAGCACAAAAAGCAACTTGAGGAGCAAAGAAAAGGATTTCCAAGAATTGACAGTCTACAGTTAATCAATTACAAACTAAGGGAAAAGCTTAAGGATAATGAGTCAAAAATTAATAGTTTTAAGGGAGAACCCAAAATCAAGAACAACTACAAAAGAAGTGGAGGTGCTCATGATAGCCTGGAAACATTGAAAAACTCATCTCCTCATATTACACTCAGGCAATTAATGAAATAACCCCACAATTCCTACAAAAAGTGTAGCAAACCTACAATGGGCCAAGAAGAAGACAAAGAACCACAAGCATTTCTTGCAGAAGCCGACAAATCCACTAACTAATGAGAAAACTTCATATTTACAAATACATGACAATGGGTTCATAATTGGGAGTCATATAGCAAGTTAATATCAATCATGCAACCACAAAAATGCTGAAGCTACAAGGATAATGAGAGAAATTAGGGTGATAATGGCATATCAAAGACTTGTTAAACCCAAAGTTGTGATTAGTAATGCGCCTATAAAGATTAAAGTAAGTAAATTTTTTTTGTCACTGAGATGGAGGAAAGACCTTCGCACATCAGTTGTAGTTTCTTGTATTGTATCTCTACTTGAATTTTTCTCGGATGTATCCTTTGTCCCTGTTTTTTTTTCGTCCATGAGATGTCTCCTCTCCTTAGAAGGTAATGCTTAAGTCAAAAGTATTCCAAGAGATTTTTTGGCCTCCTTTGTATGACCCCTTAATGCCTCTTTCTTGAATATGTATCTTGTTTGCAAGCTTTGACTATTTTTCTTGGTTTTCTTTTCCATTTTCCTAATCAAAGAAAAAACCCACATAATGAAGAAACATCCAAGAGTTTCAAAATTACATATAAAAGATAATTAAGTGGATTGAAGGGTCATTGCAATTTGCAACCTCTTGTCCAGAACAAATAATTACAATAAAAATCAAGGATTAAAAGGGAGCCGATTGCCAAGCCACAATCAAAATGCTACTTAGAAGCCAATAATATGGATGCAACACATTGAAGAGTACAAATTTGCAACTAGCATAACCATCAACAATATTAATCTAACAATCCTTCTTCCTTTTCTCTTAGGATCTATAAATTGGTGCACAGTTGGAGAAGAGATTTTGATTAGTAGAGAAGTTGATTGATATGGACCATGAGCCAAACGACATCGTAATAAGGATCTAAACTTAAGCAAAGTGATATCATATTTTTTTGTATTTTAAGAAATGAGGACTTTTGAAGTACTTTAAAAGAAAGACCCCTACACTGTTATTAACACAACACCACCTTATGTCTTCCTTCTACTTGGATTGTACAGCAACAACAATCCCAAGGATGCTATTTGGATCAAGAAGTGGGGAATGTTAAACATTTCGGGTAACATATCCTAATATTTTTGTAAAGCACTTAAAATCCCTTGTCTTTGTTTTTGCACTACATGTTGCATGGAAAATGTATGATGGATAGTTGTGCTTACTATACTATGTCTTGGAAGTTTGGCAATAAAAGATGTATATATCTTGGTAGTAGAATGGACACCCCGGGGCACTTACTCGCGGGTGGCCAAAGTGTAAACAAGGTGTCACAGGCGGAAGTGTAATACACAGATTTCCACTTAATCACCACTTAATTAAACCATAATTATATGCATAAGAATAATCAAAACATAGGCACAGCATAATTTATCTTAGGCATCTGGCATTATGTACACACTTGACACCACATTGGGGACCAGAAGATGGGCTGGCCCCCCCCACCCCATTATAAGCTATTTACGATATCACCACAAGGGGAAGTACAACAGTGGGTAGCCCAGGGCCTTGCCACTGGTCAACTACCACTTCTTCAATGTGCAAAATGAATACAAAGTTCATGACCTGCACACTATGACCTTCATGATCGAGAGAATACCATGGGATCCCATCCCAAGATGTTCACGCGTGAATTAGTCAAACCAAGGGCTCAACAAATCCAAAACTCACCACCCAAGTCTTGAGGGACAAGGATTCAAATGAGCACACAAAATCTTGTAGATCAAATAATCCAACCTTCAACATGGAAAGGCAACCTGAAAATTGATAAATTTCAGCAAAAAGCTTACCGAATTTCTGTAGATGAACTTACCAGCAGAGAAGAGGCTCTTTCTTCACAGACTCAGGCCTGCAGCACGTGAGGAGTAGTGCAGAAATTCTTCACAAGCTTTAGTAGACTGAGATATAAGCAATCAGCCAAATAGAGACTCAATTTCTATAAGAGTGTGTAGGAGAGATTCATATTAGTAGTGGAATTGTATGTAGGTATTAGGGGTTATTGTGCTAGGACATTAGGCTTTTATTAGCACACACCTTAGTAGCACCTTCCTTTATTATAGGGGCACATGGCACATGTTAGTTGGACCCCTTTAGTCCTTTGTATTAGGGGCCCTTTACTTTTGTTAATGAGTTTTCTTTCTCACCTCCTTTTGTAAGCTTCTTCCACCGCCAAACTGTGTGCGCCTACTATGTGTTGCTCTTTTCACTGCAGTTCAAGCCTCTCATTCTACCATTCGGTATCTGAGCTAGTCGACGCTCTCTGCGATTGTAGTGATGTTGAGTGTCTTGACCACGCAAGCAAGGAAGCCAGCATCTCTCTGTACAAGGAAGCGCTGAGGCGGTGCTGTACCAAGCAACAGGCATGATGCGGGCATCAGAAGCAGCAGTAACAGGCGGCTGGCTTGGGTGTTAATGACGGCGCCGTATACAGTATGTCGGCTAGAGCAGGTCACTATAGCATGCAGAAACGTCAGAAAGAGGCGACTGAACACTAGTCGAATCAAAGCGGTGCAAATTGCTAACCAGCTGTATAGGTGGCCGCCTGTCTTCAGTTGCATCACAGTGGCATGTGCTGACAGGACGAGCAGGTGGAAGCTTGGGGCACTGCATAGCCGGTGACCAGCTGCAAGAGGCACTGCATAGCCGGTGACCAGCTGAAGAGGCACTTCACAGGCTGAGACTTGCGGCAAATCGCGTTGCACACGCTGTGACTGGCGGCAAGAGGCACTGCAGAGGCGGCGATGGGCAGCAAAAGGCGTTTCTCAGGCAGCCACCAGCAGCAAGAAGTGATGCATGTGCAGTGTAATTATTTGGCCCTCCTAGCTCTATTTTACATGATAAAACCCATGCGCGGACACCAGACAGGTGGAAGAAGACATGGGAACAAGGTCCATAAGGTTTGATTAAGAAAAATGCAAGAAAAAGCAAAAAGTCAAACAAGGTTGACTGTGAGCCAAAGGCACCATTGGAAAAAGGAGACTGAGCCGGACCAAAAAGCTAAAAGCCACTTTTTCAAAAAGCAAGGCCTTGAAGCAAGAAAAGCAAAACAAGAACTTTTTGAGTAAAGTTAGTAATATTTTACTATTAAAAAGACCAAAAGCAAAGTAAAAGACAAAAGCAAAGCAAAAGCGTCACTTTTTGGCAAAAAGCAAGGTTTCCCCAGGTATAAAAGAAGCATAAGCCTCTCTTGAGCATCAAGTTGAAGAAGAATCTCTTCATCGCGTTGCCCTTTGTTCAAGCATGGAGATCATCTTCTCCATCATCATCTACTTGATCATGAACCAAACCATGGAGTTTTTCATTGCTGCCCGCTGATTTCAGAGCGCCTCCATCGGTTGTAGTGCCGCATCATCACATATCCGTACGACTGTATGGATCTGTACAACTATACGGAATTGTACGGACATACAATTTCAGAAACCCTGAAACTTTTTAAAATCCTAAAACTACTCCAAAAACCCTAAAATTTGCTTTTTGAAGGTTTTTATCACCCGAAAACCATTAGAACAGATTGTATATCAATTTTCTTGCCAGAAAGAGCTTTTCCATGGTTTTCTTTATTGACAAGGCTATAGGACTTGTGGAGATTACTCATGGGATGAGCGAGTGTTTCCTGGACTTGGATCTAGAACTTGGACTTGGACTTGGATCTAGAACTTGGACTTGGCTTTGGACTTGGACTTGGACTTGGACTTGGACTTGGATATGGATTTGGACTTGAACTTGGACTTGGATATGGACTTGGACTTGGACATTGGATTGGGACTTGGACTTGGATTCATTGAATTTGGATTTGGATATTGGATATGGTACTAGCCCAATGAACGATACTTGTGGGTCATCCCCGTGGTGTGCTCGGCATCAGAGATCTTGTGCCTCGAGCATATCTCTATGCACAAGGAAAGCATGGTATGCAAGATTACCCACATATTATACTGAGTTACCTCTCTCTAGAATATTTTCTCTCTCTAGGCCAAAACAGGTAGAAACAAGATCTTTTATTATTCTGAAAAGGGGATTGATTACAAGGAAAGATATTGGACATCTTGAGGGGCTGGGGAGGAATCTTACAAAGATGATCAGTGCAGAACGTAAAATACAACAGATGGAAGTGCGTTCACAATGCAGTAGAAGACTATACAGACAATGGTCAAGCAAGAACACGGAAAGCCAAGGTGTGGAAATCTCTAGACACTATGTTTAAGTTATGTGACAAGAAAGTGTGGACGAAGGAGGACCATGAGATATTTCAAATAGTGCTAGATGAGTTCAAGAGATCAATGATTGATGCATGGATGGATCAACACATCACCCACTATATGGTATTAGATTGATTATGCATTGAACTAGTTTTTATATGGTATTAGATTAACACATCACCCACTATATGGCATTAGATTGATTATGCATTGAACTAGTTTTTATACTGTATATTAAAAAATATACTAATTAATGTATTCTTTTATTCTCTTGAAGCATATTATATACCATCATACCCCTTGGTTTGCAAAGAAGTATAGCCGTGGGCAAAGCTTACAAGGCTTGGCTGTCCCCACCGAGCCACGAGCTGAGCTAACTAGCTAGACATACCGACCAGTCTCTACTCCATGATGTCCCATACCGCCACGGAGCTACCCTCCCGGGCCTCGAGACTGCTACCAGCCTCGGCTGGACGAAGCAAGTGCACATCTACAATAGATCCAATCTCCTGACCGCAGATCTCTCGCATGACCTCGCGAGACTCTGACTAACTGATTGACCCGTGCCACCCTTTTATAGGCGCTTGGCTAGTCACCGGGCGTCCACACATGGGCTGTAGGCATATGCTCACTTATGGTAGTGCTATGTGTGAACAGGGCTTAACCAAGGGCGCTTTTTTCCATGTGGTTTTTCCCCTTGGACATCAAGTGTGAAAGGACACATAATATTTTGTACTTCTATAGTATATGGATGTGGCACACATGCAAGGGTTGACTTGCATTTTGTGGATACCACACTTTTGGCTCTCTCTCTCTCTCTCTCTCTCTCATTTCTGTGTGTGAGCTTCTCTACCCTGCACCTAACCCTAATGTGCAGGTTTGTGTGTGTGAGTCCAACACCCAACATTTGGTATCAGAGCTGGGAGCTGGGAGCTGGGAGCTGGCCCTGGAAATCTGCAGCTGGAAGAAATCCTTCGAAATTCCGTCGAAAACCGACGTTCCGCCCGTCACCTACGTTTTTCCGTCGACGTTGTGTTTTTCCGTCGCCGGATTGCCTACTTCCGTCGGCGCTCCTCCGTCCGGCCACCAGAATCGAGCAGCACTAGTGGGAGCCCACCACCACCGCCCAGCTCACAGGCGGCACCGCCATCTACAGCCGCCGTTCTTCCGTCAGCGCCCCCAGCCGGCTGCCCAAAGCCGTCGACAGTCAACACCGTTCCGTTCCGGCACTACTATCCCGTTCCGCCGGCGCTACTCCAACGTTGTGTTCCGTCTACGTGGCATCCGTCTGCTCCGTCTCGACACCCTCGCCGTTCCGTTCCGGCCGACCATGTCCGGCGTCGCCCCTCCGTCCCATTCCAGTCGCCGTCTGCTCACGACTACCGACCGTCGTCGCCCGTTCCAGGCCCTTCGTGCTGGCCCACGGCTGCCGCCTCCGCCTGCCTCGTCGCTAGT
Organism: Cibotium barometz; assembly: GCF_041138505.1. Classification (NCBI taxonomy): domain Eukaryota; kingdom Viridiplantae; phylum Streptophyta; class Polypodiopsida; order Cyatheales; family Cibotiaceae; genus Cibotium; species Cibotium barometz. Next base: position 27,498,303 of record NC_141083.1, read on the forward strand.
GACTCCAGCACGCATGCTCGCCTAGCCGACTCCAGCGCCCGTCTGCTGTTCTCCCGCCTCTGGCTGGGGCCAGACACCTGCACAACTCCCGCCTGCTCAACTGCTCAACGCCCACGCTCTGCAGGCCTCCTCGACACCTGCAGCTCTGCACAGTTCCACCTGGCTGCCAGCTACACGCACCGGTTCCACCTGGCTGCCAGCCTGCAGCTCCTTGTGTTCCTCAACGTTGATTCTCCAGCTGCAACGACTTGGCCAGCGTGCTGGCTCCCTCTATTCGACTGTCTGCTCCAAGCCTGCTGCCCTGAGAGGAAGGTATTTCTCTGTACACATTTTGGGTCAAATACAAATACAAGATTTTGCAGCCATTCCAGTGCAGGTCATATGCAGATTTACCAGACACTTCTGTGCAAGTCAAATTCACATGAAAATTGCAAGTACAATTTGGGGGATTTCTCAATTTCTGGAAAAATTAAAAAAATTGGGCATTTTGCTTTGCCTACAATTTGGGGGTTTTCAAAATTGAGGTCAAAATCAGCAAATTGAGCCTCTTTCACTTGCAGAAATTTGGGGCTTTTGTGGAAATTGGCCAATTAGATGTACATTGAAGCGATTGGAGTGCATAAAAATTGGGGATTTTCTAATTGGAGCATGTAATTGGGCATTACAGCTGCGATTTGTCGCGTATGTATACACATTGTGTGTAATTGGACAATTTGGTGCAGGTTTACACTTGCTTTGGTTTGCAGGCATACATTTGCACAGGACATTTGGTTGCCTGGCAGTGCACATTGGTGCTTGGTTTGCTTGCAGATATATTTTGTTGACATGGCACAGAATGCTACAGATGTATTTGGTGTGCTCACCCAGGAGGACAAGCTGGATGGATCTAACTACTCCCTCTGGAGTTTCATGATCCGTAATTTGCTGGCAGCCAAAGGGCTTTGGGGCATCGTGTGTGGTGATGACACACGCCCACTTACCATACAGCCAGCCACGCCTCAAAGGGGAGGTGCTCAAAGAGCTCCTGATGTAGATCCTGCTCCCACACAAGAGCAGAAGAGATGGGACTCTAGAGATGCACAGGCCATGTCATATATAGCCCTTTCAGTGAAAAGGACTATTATTCCGCACATTCGTTCATGCAAGACATCGAAGCTTGCATGGGACACATTGGAAGCAATGTATCAGGTATGCAACGAGGCAAGAGTTGCCTACTTGAAGAGGCAATTGGATCTTCTTTCTATGGATGAGGGTGACTCCATAGCAGATCATCTCACCAAAGTGAAAGATTTGCAGGAACAATTGCTCAACATTGATGAGGTTATCCCAAACAGACAGATGGTCACCAACACTCTTCGTTCTTTACCACCTTCCTACTTGGGCTTTCACACCTCTCTCAACCTCTCAATGAGAGGAGGTGGTGATCCCGTCACTTTTGAAGAGCTCGTGGGTTTACTCTTGCAGGAAGAGCAAACAAGAGTAAACTTATCGAGCAACCGTGGTGGAGACAAGGCATTTACAGCCAAGGATAAGGGTAAAGCAAAGAGCTTTAAGCATGGGGGACAACAGTCTAGCAAAGCTGGTCATGAACAGCCCTCTTCTGGTGGTGAAAAGTCTGACAAAGGGGATGCAAACAAGCCCAAAAAGAAGAGCAAATGTCACTACTGCCATAAGCCTCGACACTACATCAGTGAATGTAGGAAGCGGATTGCAAAAGAGAAAAGGAAAGAAGCAGGCAATGCAGTAGCAGACTCTTCTGATGACAAAGCACAACAATCAGCTAATGTAATCCAGGAAGAGTACACTTTTTTAGTCACATCCACTAGTGACACACCAAGTGCTTCCAGTTGTTCTCCTTTATTATCCTGATAGGTTGGACCCTTCTCTCATGAGCCATGCGAATCTAAAACTTCATGCAAAGATGTATTTCAGCACTTGGTTTATGCTTCAAATGGCCGCACTGTATCATGTGCAGATCATACCACATATCCAGTAAAGGGAATTGGTAATGTCATACTTATTGCAGCCAATGGTGCCAATATATGTATGAAAAATGTATTGTATGTTCCAGGGATAAAGAAAAATCTGCTCTCCGTCTCAACCATAAACGACCAAGGTTTAAAGGTTGAATTTGAAGATGGGAAGTGTTTGGTAAAAGACCCATCAAAGGGATATGAAATAATCACTTCTGGAACACGATACAAAGGCTTGTATAAGCTGGACAGCTATGACAAGCGCACTTATGATGCAAATACAGTGGCTGCCCACACTCCTGCTATGCATGATGCAAAGCTATGGCATGCTCGTTTTGGGCATGTAAATTTTCAGAGTTTGATGCTTTTGCAGAAGCATCATATGGTTGATAATATGCCGCCTCTTGAGTCTCCACCAAGACATGTATGTGAGGGGTGTATTTTGGGAAAGATGCAACGAAAACCATTCCCCAAAGATGGAGCTGTTAGAGCTAAAAGTAAATTACAGCTCATACATAGTGATGTATGTGGTCCAATGCGGACACCATCCATAGGGGGGCATCTTTACTTTGTCACATTCATTGATGACTACTCCAGGTTTGCTTGGGCTTACCCTTTGAAAGCGAAAGCAGATGTGTTTACATGCTTTCGACACTTTGTAGCAATGGCTGAAAATATGTGTGCATATAAAGTCCAAACACTCCGCTCAGATAGAGGTGGAGAATACATGTCAAATGCATTCAAAGATTATATGCTTCAAAAGGGCATCAAACACCAATGTACTGTGCCTTATACACCGCAGCAGAATGATGTAGCTGAAAGGAAAAATAGATCTCTCATGGAGATGGCAAGATGCATGGTGAAAGCACAAAAGTTGCCTCACAAATTTTGGATGGAAGCTATAATGTGTGCAACTCGTGTGTTGAACAGGTGTCCAACTGGCTTGCTATAGCCAAAAGCCAAAAGTGGATTATATGCGTACATTTGGGTGTTTGGCATATGCACGTGTGCCAGAACAACTCCGAACAAAGCTTGATGACAAAGCAATTAAATGTATTTTTGTGGGCTACGGCAATGAAAGCAAAGGATACCGTCTTTATAATCCAACTACACGAAGGATTTTTGTCAGTAGAGATATGGTATTTGCTGAAAATTCAGAACAGCCCATGTACAGCTTGTATAAAAGCAATGATACAGGCTTACAGGACATGTTTGATGGACTTTTACCCATTGCAATTAGGGGGGATTCAGATCAGCCAGCCCCTACACAAGAAAATCCACATGTAGAACATGTGGACCAGCCAGCCATTCAGCCCCCTTCTATGGAAGAAGTGGAAGATCTTGTCAGGGAAGACCAAACAGCCATAGACACAGCCAAGTCAGTGCCAAGATGGTTGCTGAAAACTTTGCAAGAAAGCAAACTTGCAGCTCCACTCACAGGTAGAACAAGGGCTAGTTCCAGCCATGCTTTGAATGTACATAGTGGGGAGTCTGCATTCGCAATGGGTGGTCTCTTTGATTCAGAAGAGCCTTCTTCTTATGAAGAAGCACATGAGAATGAGCATTGGTTGCAAGCTATGCAAGCTGAAATTTCTTCTATCATGAAGAACAATACATGGGATCTTGTGGAATTGCCTAAAGGCAAGCATGTAATTGGAACAAAGTGGGTGTACAAAGTCAAAAGAAAGTCTGATGGTACTATTGACAGGTACAAAGCAAGACTTGTGGCTAAAGGATACTCCCAGAAAAAGGGAATAGATTATGAAGAAACTTTTGCTCCTACTTCCTGAATGACCACAATAAGATCAGTGATTGCATTAACTGCACATAAAGGATGGAAAGTGCATCAATTGGATATCAAAACTGCATTCTTAAATGGGGATTTACAGGAGGAAGTATATGTAAATCAGCCCATTGGTTTTGTAGTTCCTGGTGAGGAACATAAAGTATGCAGATTGCACAAAGCATTGTATGGGTTAAAGCAAGCTCCAAGAGCTTGGTATGATAAGATACATGCTCATCTAACCAGCCAAGGTTATGAGAATAGTCCAGCTGAAAGCACATTGTATGTGAAGAAAACCGATGCCGATATTCTCATAGTCATCTTGTATGTAGATGACATGCTCATTACAGGTACAAGCAAAGCACAAATTTCAGATTTCAAAGCCGATTTGAAAGCTGAATTTGATATGTCAGATTTGGGGCCTTTACACTACTATCTCGGCATACAGTTTATGCATACAGATGATGGCATTGTTATGCAGCAAACTAAGTACATAAAAAGTTTGCTAAAAAGGTTTCACATGGATGAATGTAAGCCCATTTCTACTCCGGTAGAACCAAGTGTACGGCTTACTATGCATGATATTGGAGAGCCTTTTGAGGCCGGCATTTACAGCCAGGCAGTAGGATGCCTCATTTACTTGTGTAACACGAGGCCAGACATATCTTTTGGAGTGTCTTTGTTGAGCAAATTCATGCACAGCCCACGCACAAAGCATTGGCAAGCAGTCAAACGCATTTTTCGTTATCTTAAGGGTACCCTGGATCTTGGTTTGTTCTATCCCGGGGGGGGGCAGCTTGCAGCTTTATGCATACAGTGATTCAGATTGGGCTGGTGATTATGATACCAGGCAATCCACCAATGGGAATTGTTTTTTTCTTGGCAGTTCATGCATATCTTGGTTGAGCAAAAAGCAACCCACTGTTGCTACATCTACTTGTGAGGCTGAGGACATGGCAGTCTTTACAGCTACAATAGATTGTGTATGGTTGAGGAGACTATTGGCTGATCTTCGTGAGTGTCAGCAGACACCCACCACCATTCTCACTGATAGCCAAAGTGCTATGACCGTGGCACGAAATCCAGTATTTCATGCACGTACCAAGCACATAGAGATTCATTATCACTATGTCAGAGAGAGGCTACATGCAGGGGAGATCAGTTTATCTTATTGCCCTACACAGGATAATGTTGCAGATCTATTCACAAAGGCTTTACCTCGAGAAAAGTTTGAAGCTTTCCGCAAAGCTTTGGGCTTACTCTCATACAGAGAGTGATCTGCTACCTTGTACAGGTTCACACTTCCACTACAAGGGGGATTTGTAGGCATATGCTCACTTATGGTAGTGCTATGTGTGAACAGGGCTTAACCAAGGGCACTTTTTCCCATGTGGTTTTTCCCCTTGGACATCAAGTGTGAAAGGACACAATATATATTTTGTACTTCTATATTATATGAATGTGGCACACATGCAAGGGTTGACTTGCATTTTGTGGATACCACACTTTTGGCTCTCTCTCTCTCTCTCTCTCTCTCTCTCTCTCTCATTTCGGTGTGTGAGCTTCTCTACCCTGCACCTAACCCTAATGTGCAGGTTTGTGTGTGTGAGTGTGTGAGTCCAACACCCAACATGGGCGCCTGCCCATCAGTCCATCCCTAGCCCAACTCGCCAATTTACCTGCCGAGCTCCAAGCTACCCCAAGCCTCGAAGCTAGTCTTGTGTGTGTGTTACACACGGTAGATACACTCTGTGCACACGACATACTCCCCTTCCTCTAAGAGCTCACTCCTAAGCTCACTAAAAACTCAGGGTAATCCCTCTGAAGGGTAGTCAATGTCTCCCATGTAGCGTCCTCCTCAACACAATCCTAAGCACTTGATCTTGTATTCCGTGAGTAGCATATGCCCCAAACGTCTTTCACAAAATCCAAGAATCTTTTCCGGTTCATGTGACACGTGTCATATCCTCGACATCTATGATTTCTTGAGGAGTAACTAACTGGTCTACTCGACCCAGTACTTCTTTAAGTCTACTGACATGAAATACGGGATGAACGTTCACATGAGAAGGCAAGTCCAATTCATGTGCAACTGAACCAATCCAACAGTTAACCCGAAATGGTCCGCACTATCTAGGGGATAATTTCAGAGATCGGCCGGTCCGTAAAGTCTCAGAATCTTTCGGAACTCGCAAATACACTCATCGTTCCTTCAGAGAACTCTCTCAGCGAACGATGTCTATTAGAATAAAATATGTCTCTATCTTGAGCGCTTCTAATAGATTCCTTCGCAACTTGTAACATTTCTTGCATGTCTTGCCAAAAAGTACGCGCTGCATCATGTTGAAGTCCTGAAAATCTTGCGGTAACAGGTGATCTAGGTTACAATCCGTACATAAGCATAGAAGGACTAAAACCGATACTCGTATGCTTAGTACTGTTGTATGCAAATTCTAACATAGGAAGATAATCCTCCCATGAACCCTATCTTTTGGAGACATATGCACAAAGCATGTCCTCCAAAGTCTGATTCACCCTTTCAGTCTGGCCATTAGATTGAGGATGATCCAAGAACTCAGATTCAAAGTTGTTTCCAACTTCTGAAAAACAAGCCTCCAAAAGTCACTTGTAAAGAGTCCCTATCACTGACTATACTATGTCCTGTGGTAAACCGTACAGTCTAAACAATTGCTCGATAAACTGCCTTGCTAATTGCGTAGCTGTAACAGTCTTCCGTGTAGGTAAAAATCTAGCCATCTTTGTCAAGCGGTCTATGTCACCAGCCTGGACATTTCCTAGTCTGAAAGGGGTCTGGTGGACTCTAGGATGTTTAAATATTTGGAAAGTACAAGCTTTGGGAATGGGGGATTATCCTAGAATACAAAGGACCAGACTCCTAAAATTTAGGAGAGTTGCTATTTTTGGCCCGACTCCGATGGAAATTCTGTTCGCGTCATTACATCTGGAATTGAGCAGATACCAAGAGTTGGCAAAGTACCTATGACAGAATGTCTACCAGTTGGGATATTTTTAGAGGTAAAGATTATGGAAGGACCCATCTCTTAGATTGGGACATGTGGCAAGAAAGTGGACCAAAGTGAGACAAGTGGCCTGACACTTGTTATAAAGTGGATCAAAGTGAGACAAGTGGCCTCACACTTGTCACTTCAGCTATTGTGTGGCTCTCCACTTGTCATTGTAGCCTTCTCTTGCCATTTTAGCTCATGGGAGGCCCAAATCTATAAATTGGAGAGCTCTCTCTTCATTAATGGAGGCTCTCTTGCTGCACACTAGCCTCTACCACCGTTGAAGGCTTCTCTAATGATGGCTACTCTCTTTCTCTCTCTCTTGAAGGCTGCCCATGAAGAATACCGGCTGTTGGGGACTGTTTTGGAGGCTTCCATCGCGAAGAAGTACTGAAGGCAAGGGTATTCAATCATTTATTATGATTTCTAGCCATTGTATGTGTTGTACCAGCATTTGTACTTGCTGTACCCGCTGTACCAGCCACTGTACCTGCTGTACCAGCCATTGTACTTGCTGTACCAGCTTCTGTACTTGCTGTACCTGTTGTACCGCCCACCATACCGGCTGTACCAGCCACTGTACTTGCTGTACCGGCTGTACCAGCCACTGTACCGGCTGTACCAGCCACTGTACCTGCTGTACCAGCCATTGTACTTGCTGTACCAGCCATTGTACCTGCTGTACCGGCTGAATGGAGAAGTTGTACTTGCTGTACCCTTTCTATTGCATGAAGACCCGTGGTTTTTGGGGAAGAATCAGTACCCACACGGAGGTATATGGATTATATTGTTGACTCGGCATTTCTACAGCGTATGTTCCGGCTTGGTTGCCTCGTGTTGGGCTGTGTTATGGCATTTGTATTTGGATAATCCGGCATCTCCCGTGGGGAGAGTAAGGCCCTCAAAGCTTGTACATGATATTATTCTCCTTGGATAATAAAATACTCCAAGGGGGGGGGTCGGCCCATTCCGGCCTCTATGCAGTGTCACACGTGCAAGCTCCATTTTCAGCATTTATGGATGTTTTGTCCAGCTTTATGTTTTATGCAAAGTGATGATGGATATGTGTTAAGGCTGTGGCCATGTTTAAATGTTTTAATATGCATTGATGGTATCAACAAGTGTGTCAAAGGCCCTAGTCCCCCGGGCACCCCCGCCGCGAGTTACATTGGTATCAGAGCATAGGCTTTCTTGGAAGCAGAGGCTTCTTTCTATCAATAAGGAAGAGAAAAGATCTCAAGTGGGGACCACACTTACCATCATTGCTATTAAGCATGGCCAGCCACTTCAGAGCCTATGAAGCAAGAGCATGAGCAATAGACAACTTGGTCTAAGGATTTATGAATGCACAAAATTTATCTTGGAAGTATGGAGTTAGCTTTATGTGCACACATTTAGCACTCTTTCCAGGATATTGTGGATTATATTATCAAGCTTACAGGCAAGCTATATGGAGATACTCAGGATATCTTAAGGATATGGTGACCAGATATTTCTTTTGGCTTCATGACCAACCTGGCAAAGAAAAGCTAAGTATACTTTGAGTTTGCAAAGTTAGTGCTTTTGCTATGAAGTATTTTTGATGTGTGTTCACTAACCCTTGTATCGCTATGCAAGGAGAAAGGTGTTGTTGTTTGCCTTGAGATGGTTTCAGGGAAACATTGTTTATGGCTCCCTTTAATGGGATGAATTCTTTTCATGGCTCCCTTTATTGGGATGGATTATATCTATGGCGATTTCTTTCTTGGACGAGATTTATATACATATTGGGCTTCACAAGCAATTTCTATGGACGAATCTGTCCCAGTTTATAGAGATCTTTGGATATCTCACGGATATGATGCTTTTATGGATAAAGTCCACCTCTACTCCAAGGTGTGTGGTTAGCACAGAGTATGTGGTGAGAGTTATGGTATACAGGTCTATGGATTCCTGGACTTCTTTTCTAGGGATTTGGATCCATCCTCAGGTTTATGGATTATTCCTTTTGGCTCCCTTTATTTGGGATGCACTGGACTTATGGAACTCATGATTCACATACCCTGTGTAGTGTTCTCTTGTCCTACGTGCTCTCTTGAAGATTGTTTCTACCATATGAGGGTGGAACAATAGAGGGCAGATGGAAGGGAACATGGGCACTTCAAAGGGTAGTGACAAGCACAGCATACCCTGTGTAGTGTTCTCTTGTCCTACGTGCTCTCTTGAAGATTGTTTCTACCATGTGTAGGTGGAACAATAGAGAGCAGATGGAAGGGAACATGGGCACTTGAGAGGGTAGTGTGAGTTGGTGGCCGAAATGCCTATAAACTATGTGTAGCAGAAATGCGTATGGAACACCAGGTTATCTATGCCTGCGAGTGATTGTTTTCAGGACTCCTTGTTTAGCCGCCCTGTGTAGTATTTCTCTTGACCTAAGTGCTTTTCAAGATGTTGCTACCTTGCTTGGTAGAACATAGAGCCAATGGTAGAGAATATGGGCACTGAAGTCGGGCCGAGCGTCAAGGCAACTCCTTGGTGATCTACATCGACATACCATTGTTTTCTAAATGCTGAATTTCATATGCATTGGCATGGAGGATTTGGCAATGGATGCCCGTGAAGCTATGTATTGAATTTCTCCAATAGTAATACAATTTACTCAAGGGAGGGGTCGGCCGTTCCGGCTCATTGTGTCTCTTGTAAGCCCACCTCTCATCCAAGGTGTGTGGTCAGAGTACCAACACGGAGTGCAAGTGGTAAAGTGGACATGACGGGACTTATGTCTATGCCAACGGTCATGTGGACCGATGTCTTGTTGGCAGGAGACTTATTTTGTCTCGCCCATTTACTTGGGACATGGATTATGATATCTGGACTTATGGGACTGTTTTGTCTCGCCCATTTACTTGGGACATGGATTATGATATCTGGACTTATGGGACTGATTTGTCTTGCCCATTTACTTGGGACATGATTATGATATCTGGACTTATGGGACTGTTTTTTGTCTCGCCCATTTATCTTGGGACATGATTTTGATATTGGTATTATGGAGACTTATTTAGTCTCGCCCATTTCTTTGGGACATGGATTCCTCAGTTATATTGGATTTTTGAGACTGTCTCGTCTCGCCCAATCGATGGGACATGATTATATCTTGAATATATGCCTTGAAGCTTAAAGTTGCGGACAACTTTTAAGAAGTTGGGGAGGATGTCACCAGCCTGGACATTTCCTAGTCTGAAAGGGGTCTGGTGGACTCTAGGATGTTTAAATATTTGGAAAGTACAAGCTTTGGGAATGGGGGATTATCCTAGAATACAAAGGACCAGACTCCTAAAATTTAGGAGAGTTGCTATTTTTGGCCCGACTCCGATGGAAATTCTGTTCGCGTCATTACATCTGGAATTGAGCAGATACCAAGAGTTAGCAAAGTGCCTATGACAGAATGTCTACCAGTTGGGATATTTTTAGAGGTAAAGATTATGGAAGGACCCATCTCTTAGATTGGGACATGTGGCAAGAAAGTGGACCAAAGTGAGACAAGTGGCCTGACACTTGTTATAAAGTGGATCAAAGTGAGACAAGTGGCCTCACACTTGTCACTTCAGCTATTGTGTGGCTCTCCACTTGTCATTGTAGCCTTCTCTTGCCATTTTAGCTCATGGGAGGCCCAAATCTATAAATTGGAGAGCTCTCTCTTCATTAATGGAGGCTCTCTTGCTGCACACTAGCCTCTACCACCGTTGAAGGCTTCTCTAATGATGGCTACTCTCTTTCTCTCTCTCTTGAAGGCTGCCCATGAAGAATACCGGCTGTTGGGGACTGTTTTGGAGGCTTCCATCGCGAAGAAGTACTGAAGGCAAGGGTATTCAATCATTTATTATGATTTCTAGCCATTGTATGTGTTGTACCAGCATTTCTACTTGCTATACCTACTGTACCAGCCACTGTACCTGTTGTACCAGCCATTGTACTTGCTGTACCAGCTTTTGTACTTGCTGTACCTGTTGTACCGCCCACCATACCGGCTGTACCAGCCATTGTACCTGCTGTACCAGCCACTGTACTTGCTGTACCAGCTTCTGTACTTGCTGTACCGGCTGTACCAGCCATCGTACCGGCTGTACCAGCCATTGTACTTGCTGTACCGGCTGAATGGAGAAGTTGTACTTGTTGTACCCTTTCTATTGCATGAAGACCCGTGGTTTTTGGGGAAGAATCAGTACCCACACGGAGGTATATGGATTATATTGTTGACTCAGCATTTCTACAGCCTATGTTCCGGCTTGGTTGCCTCGTGTTGGGCTGTGTTATGGCATTTGTATTTGGATAATCCGGCATCTCCCGTGGAGAGAGTAAGGCCCTCAAAGCTTGTACATGATATTATTCTCCTTGGATAATAAAATACTCCAAGGGGAGGGGTCGGCCCATTCCGGCCTCTATGCGGTGTCACACGTGCAAGCTCCATTTTCAGCATTTGTGGATGTTTTGTCCAGCTTTATGTTTTATGCAAAGTGATGATGGATATGTGTTAAGGCTGTGGCCATGTTTAAATGTTTTAATATGCATTGATGGTATCAACAAGTGTGTCAAAGGCCCTAGTCCCCCGGGCACCCCCGCCGCGAGTTACAGTCTACCACAACCCAAATAGAATTGTGGCCTTGACGTGTTCTTGGTAATCCGGTAATAAAATCCATGGAAATACTTTCTCACTTATTACCTAGGATTTGCAAAGAATGCAACATCCCAACCTGTCTAAAGCGTTAAGCTTTATTCGCTTGACAAATCTGACACTTGAGGACATTGTTAGCATTATTCATCTCCTGGTAGTGTGCCCAAGTTGTGTATCAAAGGTGCCCAGATTTATCCCGAGCAGCACCATATTTTTCCCTCTGGTCAGGGCCCTTGGTTGTAGGGTTGGCCACCCATTTTCACATGTTTATTATTAGCTAGTCGTGGGTCTTTTTTAGAGCAAGTCAACCAGCTCCAGTAGGGGCTATATAAGGCCAGGCTCTTACTCATTTGTAGACACCTTGACAGGGGCTTCCAAGCCCGGGTCCTCCCTTACAGGAGTAGTAGTTCATCATGCCCTCACCTGTGGGGACCACCCCTTGCACAGGGCTGTTTGTATCATTGCTTCTTCATCATTATGCAGATTTGTTTTCTTTCTCTCTGTGCCTATGTCTCACGCTTTCCGCTGCGCACTTTTGACATGGTATCAAAGCACCGGGTTGAGGCTCTTCTACAGAAAGTGTTTTGGCGTTTTTTCTGAGAGAGAAGGAATTCTGCGTTTTTTGATACTACTGGTTGCAGAGGAGGAGGGAGCATTTTGGTCTTGTCTGGGGCGGCTGGAGGAGGTACAAGGCAGCCCCTACTGGCTGCGTTTTCTACACGTCTGGGGCGGCCAAAGTAGGTACCCTATTGGCTGCGTATTCTGCCCTTGTGCGCAGGTGAAGAGCAGCCAGCATGGCTGCGTTTTTTCTCTGAAGGTGGGCAGCCTGGCTCCGTTTTTCTCCAGAGGAGGTGCTGGGAAGCATGGCTGCGGTTTTTTTCCAGAGGAGGTGCTGGGCAGCACAGCAGCGTTTTTCTCCAGAGGTGCTGGGCAGCCGGGCTGCGTTTGTTCTCCAGAGGAGGTGCTGAAGGTGCTCTATTTTCCTCTTCCATCTCTTCTTCTTGGTACACGTGCTGCCGGCTGGTTATAGTAGCCTTTTTTTTGCATTATCTCATCTGCATTTTTGGAGGTAGTGGAGGTAGGTGTTCTTTTCCAGGAATGGTGCCTTCCCACATGGCCTTGAGCCCTTGCTCAGCCAATCTTTGCTTTGTCAAAGTTTTCAGACTCATGGGTGCACACTTGGATTCACATCCTCGAGGTGTGTGTGGAAGACAGTTAGTCGTTTCTCAACAGCAGAGGGGGTTTATGAGTTCAGCATAGTTTTGCTGGTGTACAGGTATTTCCTTTAGGTTCTCAGGGTGTTCACCTTGAGAGGGGGATGTGGTTACTTGGCAAGGTGAGCCACACCTATTCCCCAAGCAGATGGCCTTTTGGATTACAGGGTACATGTAACTCGCGGTGGTGCCCGGGGGACTAGGACCTTCGACACACTTGTTGATACCATCAATGCATATTAAAATACTTAAAAATGGCCACAGCCTTAACACATATCCATCATCACTTTGCATAAAACATAAAAGCTAGACAAAACATCCACAAATGCTGAAAATGGAGCTTGCACGTGTGACACCGCATAGAGGCCGGAATGGGTCGACTCCCCTGTAACTCGTAGCAGCGGTGCCCGGGGGACTAGGGCCTTTGACACACTTGTTGATACCATCAATGCATATTAAAACATTTAAACATGGCCACAGCCTAAACACATATCCATCATCACTTTGCATAAAACATAAAGCAGGACAAAACATCCACAAATGCTGAAAATGGAGCTTGCACGTGTGACACCGCATAGAGGCCGGAATGGGCCGACCCCCCCCCTTGGAGTATTTTATTACCCAAGGAGAATAATATCATGTACAAGCTTTGAGGGCCTTACTCTCCCCACGGGAGATGCCGGATTATCCCTATACAAATGCCATAGCACAGCCCAACACAAGGCTACCAAGCCGGAACATAGGCTGTAGAAATGCCGAGCCATCAATGTAATCCATATACCTCCGTGTGGGTACTGATTCTTCCCCAAAAACCACGGGTCTTCATGCAATAGAGCTAGTACAGCAAGTACAACTCTCCATTCAGCCGGTACAGCAGGTACAATGGCTGGTACAGCCGGTACGGTGGCTGGTACAGTCGGTACAACAAGTACAGAAGCTGGTGCAGCAAGTACAGTGGCTGGTACAGCAAGTACAATGGCTGGTACAGCAGGTACAGTGGTTGGTACAGCCGGTATGGTGGGCGGTACAACAGGTACAGCAAGTACAAAAGCTGGTACAGCAGGTACAGTGGCTGGTACAGCAGGTACAGCAAGTACAAATGCTGGTACAACACATACAATGGCTAGAAATCATAATAAATGATTGAATACCCTTGCCTTCAGTACTTCTTCGCGATGGAAGCCTCCAAAACAGTCCCCAACAGCCGGTATTCTTCATGGGCAGCCTTCAAGAGAGAGAGAAAGAGAGTAGCCATCATTAGAGAAGCCTTCAACGGTGGTAGAGGCTAGTGTGCAGCAAGAGAGCCTCCATTAATGAAGAGAGAGCTCTCCAATTTATAGATTTGGGCCTCCCATGAGCTAAAATGGCAAGAGAAGGCTACAATGACAAGTGGAGAGCCACACAATAGCTGAAGTGACAAGTGTGAGGCCACTTGTCTCATTTTGATCCATTTTCTAACAAGTGTCAGGCCACTTGTCTCACTTTGGTCCACTTTCTTGCCACATGTCCCAATCTAAGAGATGGGTCCTTCCATAATCTTTACCTCTAAAAATATCCCAACTGGTAGACATTCTGTCATAGGCACTTTGCCAACTCTTGGTATCTGCTCAATTCCACATGTAATGACGCGAACAGAATTTCCATCAGAGCGGGCCAAAAATAGCAACTCTCCTAAATTTTAGGAGTGTGGTCCTTTGTATTCTAGGATAATCCCCCATTCCCAAAGCTTGTACTTTCCAAATATTTAAACATCCTGGAGTCCACCAGACCCCTTTCAGACTGTGAAATGTCCAGGCTGGTGACATTCTCCCCAACTTCTTAAAAGTTGTCCGCAACTTTAAGCTTCAAGCCATATATTCAAGATATAATCATGTCCCATCGATTGGGCGAGACGAGACAGTCTCAAAAAATCCAATATAACTGAAGAATCCATGTCCCAAAGAAATGGGCGAGACTAAATAAGTCTCCATAATACCAATATCAAAATCATGTCCCAAGATAAATGGGTGAGACAAAACAGTCCCATAAGTCCAGATAGCATAATCCATGCCAATGCATATGAAATTCAACATTTAGAAAACAATGGTATGTCGATGTAGATCACCAAGGAACTGCCTTGACGCCCGGCCCGACTTCAGTGCCCATATTCTCTACCATTGGCTCTATGTTCTACCAAGCAAGGTAGCAACATCTTGAAAAGCACTTAGGTCAAGAGAAATACTACACAGGGCGGCTAAACAAGGAGTCCTGAAACCAATCACTCGTCTCGCAGGCATAGATAACCTGGTGTTCCATACGCATTTCTGCTACACATAGTTTATAGGCATTTCGGCCACCAACTCACACTACCCTCTCAAGTGCCCATGTTCCCTTCCATCTGCTCTCTATTGTTCCACCCACACATGGTAGAAACAATCTTCAAGAGAGCACGTAGGACAAGAGAACACTACACAGGGTATGTTGTGCTTGTCACTACCCTTTGAAGTGCTCATGGTTCCCTTCCATCTGCTCTCTATTGTTCCACCCTCACATGGTAAAAACAATCTTCAAGAGAGCACTTAGGACAAGAGAACACTACACAAGGTAAGTGAACCATGAGTTCCATAAGTCCAATGCATCCCAAATAAAGGGAGCCAAAAAGAATAATCCATCCCAGTAAAAGGGAGCCATAAACATAATCCATAAACCTGAGGATGGATCCAAATTCCTAGAAAAGAAGTCCAGGAATCCATACACCTATATACCATAATCCTTGTATACCATAACTCTTACCACATACTCCGTGCTAACCACACACCTTGGAGTAGAGGTGAACTTAATCCATAAAAGCATCATATCCATGAGATAACCAAAGATTTCTTCTCTATAAACTCGAACAGATTCGTCCATAGAAATTGCCTGTTAAGCCCAATATCTATATAAATCTCGACAAGAAAGAAATCTCCATAGATATATTCCATCCCAATAAAGGGAGCCATGAAAAGAATTCATCCCATTAAAGGGAGCCATAAACAATGTTTCCCTGAAACCATCTCAAGGCAAACAACACCACCTTTCTCCTTGCATAGCTATACAAGGGTTAGTGAACATCAAAAACACTTCATAGTAAATAGCAAAAGCACCAACTTTGCAAACTCAAAGTATACTTAGCTATTCTTTGCCAGGTTGGTCATGAAGCCAACAGAAATATCTCGTCACCATATCCTTAAGATATCTTGAGATATATCTCCATATAGCTTGCCTGTAAGCTTGATAATATAATCCACAATATCCATATGGAAAGAGTGCTAAACGTGTGCACATAAAGCCAACTCCATACTTCCAAGATAAATTTTGTGAATTCATAAATCCTTAGATCAAGCTGTCTATTGTTCATGCTCTTGCTTCATAGGCTCTGAAGTGGCTTGCCATGCTTAATAGCAATGATGGTAAGTGTGGTCCCCACTCCAGATCTTTTCTCTTCCTTATTGATAGAAGGAAGCCTCCGCTTCCAAGAAAGCCTATGCTCTGATACCAATGTAACTCGTAGCAGCGGTGCCCGGGGGACTAGGGCCTTTGACACACTTGTTGATACCATCAATGCATATTAAAACATTTAAACATGGCCACAGCCTAAACACATATCCATCATCACTTTGCATAAAACATAAAGCAGGACAAAACATCCACAAATGCTGAAAATGGAGCTTGCACGTGTGACACCGCATAGAGGCCGGAATGGGCCGACCCCCCCCCCTTGGAGTATTTTATTACCCAAGGAGAATAATATCATGTACAAGCTTTGAGGGCCTTACTCTCCCCACGGGAGATGCCGGATTATCCCTATACAAATGCCATAGCACAGCCCAACACAAGGCTACCAAGCCGGAACATAGGCTGTAGAAATGCCGAGCCATCAATGTAATCCATATACCTCCGTGTGGGTACTGATTCTTCCCCAAAAACCACGGGTCTTCATGCAATAGAGCTAGTACAGCAAGTACAACTCTCCATTCAGCCGGTACAACAGGTACGGTGGCTGGTACAGCAGGTACGGTGGCTGGTACAGCCGGTACAGCAAGTACAGAAGCTGGTACAGCAAGTACAGTGGCTGGTACAGCCGGTATGGTGGGCGGTACAATAGGTACAGCAAGTACAGAAGCTGGTACAGCAAGTACAATGGCTGGTGCAGCAGGTACAGTGGCTGGTACAGCAAGTACAAATGCTGGTACAACACATACAATGGCTAGAAATCATAATAAATGATTGAATACCCTTGCCTTCAGTATTTCTTCGCGATGGAAGCCTCCAAAACAGTCCCCAACAGCCGGTATTCTTCATGGGCAGCCTTCAAGAGAGAGAGAAAGAGAGTAGCCATCATTAGAGAAGCCTTCAACGGTGGTAGAGGCTAGTGTGCAGCAAGAGAGCCTCCATTAATGAAGAGAGAGCTCTCCAATTTATAGATTTGGGCCTCCCATGAGCTAAAATGGCAAGAGAAGGCTACAATGACAAGTGGAGAGCCACACAATAGCTGAAGTGACAAGTGTGAGGCCACTTGTCTCATTTTGATCCATTTTCTAACAAGTGTCAGGCCACTTGTCTCACTTTGGTCCACTTTCTTGCCACATGTCCCAATCTAAGAGATGGGTCCTTCCATAATCTTTACCTCTAAAAATATCCCAACTGGTAGACATTCTGTCATAGGCACTTTGCCAACTCTTGGTATCTGCTCAATTCCACATGTAATGACGCGAACAGAATTTCCATCGGAGTCGGGCCAAAAATAGCAACTCTCCTAAATTTTAGGAGTGTGGTCCTTTGTATTCTAGGATAATCCCCCATTCCCAAAGCTTGTACTTTCCAAATATTTAAACATCCTGGAGTCCACCAGACCCCTTTCAGACTGGGAAATGTCCAGGCTGGTGACATCCCCCCCCTTGGAGTATTTTATTACCCAAGGAGAATAATTTCATGTACAAGCTTTGAGGGCCTTACTCTCCTCACGGGAGATGCCGGATTATCCATATACAAATGCCATAACACAGCCCAACACGAGGCAACCAAGCCAGAACATAGGCTGTAGAAATGCCGAGCCAACAACATAATCCATATACCTACGTGTGGGTACTGATTCTTCCCCAAAAACCACAGGTCTTCATGCAATAGAGCTAGTACAGCAAGTACAACTCTCCATTCAGCCGGTACAACAGGTACAATGGTTGGTACAGCCGGTACAGTGGCTGGTACAACCGGTACGAAGGTTGGTACAGCAGGTACAGCAAGTGCAAATGTTGGTACAGCATGTACAGTGACTAGTACAGTAGGTACAATGGCTGGTACAGCAAGTACAGAAGCTGGTACAACCGGTACAATGGATGGTATAGCAAGTACAACCAGTACAATGACTAGTACAGCATGTACAAAGGCTGGTACAACAAGTACAATGGCTAGAAATCATAATAAATGATTAAATACACTTGCCTTCAGTATTTCTTCACGATGGAAGCCTCCAAAACAATCCCCAACAGCCGGTATTCTTCATGGACAGCCTTCAAGAGAGAGAGAGAGAGAGAAAGAGAGTAGCCATCATTAGGGCAGCCTGTAACGGTGGTAGAGTGTCACCATTTGGCCACCCGAATGGTTCACTCTTGCTTTCACACTATATGTACATATTGGATTGGTGCCCATGGCTTATGGAATATGCCTATGCATGTGATTGACACGTGTCATGCTGTATTGTTGGATATGATATTCCGCTGGGACTTGACGTTATCATGCCCGGAATATCTGGAGGACTTGGCTTTCCGCTGGGACTTGTGCCTTTGTGTACATGCCCGGAAACGCCTGGAGGACTTGGCTTTCCGCTGGGACTTGTGCCTTTGTGTACATGCCCGGAAACGCCTGGAGGATTGGCTTTCCACTGGGTCTGGTATCGCATATACTTGCCTGGAAACGCCTGGTCTTATATGGTTTCATGAACGGAAATTGCTCATGCCAATGCTGCATTGCATAGCATCTTTATGTGCTTGCCTGCAAATGAAATTGCATGCTCTTTTCATGCCTGCATGACCTATGTGTAGTTCCGGGCTAGGGGACGCCCGCCCGTGAACCGTGCGTGTGAAACTGTTTGCTGACATGGTTGTGTGGCATGTGAACAGGTGGTGAGTATTACCCAATCTAGGCTCAAATAGCCCTTAGGACTTAGCCAATATTTATAAGTGAGTGCGTTCCCATTTCATTAAAGTTTGGGCGCCCAAAAGTCACTTATAAATTATGACCGCTTCCAAGTTCACACTCACTGAAGTCCCGAGGCGGACAAGACTCAATGTCCAGGAGCTGATCTTCCTTTTTACTCATAAATGGGCATCTCCCCATGTCCTCTCACCTTATTGGACCCCAATTCACTTACTTATTAAGAGAAAATTCGTGTTTTCTCTTCATGAGGATTTTGAGAGGCTGAAAACTCTGTTTTTCCACCATTTTTCTCCATTTCCAAGCTCTCCATAGCCATACCCAACTTGCTAGGGTGTTTTCCAAGCTTCTAACAGTGTTTCCAAGTGCTAATCACTCTCCTACTCACTCCCAATGACTGAAATTCAGCAAAACAGCTCTCATTTTTGCTGTAATTTCTAGTCTTTTTGCTAAAAAACCCTAATTTCAGCCTTCCTTTCTCAAGTTGAACCATAGGGGAAGTTTTCCCAGGGTTCCCTTCATCCTCTTGAAGACTTTTGTCGCGAAGGATTGCGGCAAATCGAAGATATCAACACTTCTAAAGCTTCCAACGCGAAGGCTTCCGCTTGCAACAACTTCTATGAAGACTGGTAAGCTAATTGGACAATGTGTTGTCATTACTTATTCAGTAGAAGGGCAGGACTCCTTGTTTAGCCGCCCTGTGTAGTATTTCTCTTGTCCTATGTGCTCTTGAAGATGTTGCTACCTTGCTTGGTAGAACATAGAGCCAATGGTAGAGAATATGGGCACTGAAGTCGGGCCGGGCATCAAGGCAGCTCCTTGGTGATCTACATCGACATACCATTGTTTTCTAAATGCTGAATTTCATATGCATTGGCATGGAGGATTTGGCAATGGATGCCCGTGAAGCTATGTATTGAATTTCTCCAATAGTAATACAATTTACTCAAGGGAGGGGTGGGCCGTTCCGGCTCATTGTGTCTCTCTTGTCAATTCAGCAATTTACTTCTTGTATATGAGCAAGTGTCCTTCAAATCTTAGTGTATTTAAGTGTATTGATTAGCATTGTGTTCAACCAAGTTACATTGGTATCAGAGCATACGGTTCTCTTTCACTTCTATTGTGAGAGACGATCACCGTGAACACTAGCTACACTTAGGACATTATGGACAACCATACAATGAATGTTGGAGATGCTAATACAAGAGGCAGGGACAATGAAATGCATGCCTCCAATGCTTTACAGGATGAGCAAACTCATGTGGTGCACAATAGGGAACATGAATATGTGGGACAGCCGTCCCGTGGCAAAGAGAAGATGCAAGAAGAAGAGTCCATAGTCTTGAGGGTTGAACTTACTCATATACAGGCTCTTCTCCATGCACAACAAGAAAAATTGAATCTCTATCGCCGCGAGGATCCATTGGTACATGATCGTTTGAAGGCCAAAAAAGCTGAATCTTATATGGATCATGCAATGGCAATGATTGCTCAAGAGTTGCACATGCAACCGAGGGATACAGCACGTGCATACTTGGCTCGTACCGAGGATGCCTATGCAGAAAAGGCAACCATCCCACATGCCTTGGAATCCCCACTGGTGCCCGAACAAGAACTTATGTCTAAGAGGATAAATCTCCATGCTATGGGAGAGGAACAATCAATGACTTCACGCCATGCAATAATAACTCATGTAGCCCGTGAAGGATACAATGTTATGGCAGTGGTCAAAATGTATGTCAAATGCCATTGCCGGCTGAAAATGTGCATGCACAACACATGCAACATGGGCTGCAATTTTCTGTTGGTGCAGGTATTCCGCGTATCTCTCATGTCACTCATGCCTTCGAGTGTACTCGTGGGAGAAGTTATGGCTGAAAATGTATCAATGCATGTTGAGGGGCCAGCCATGCATCATGCTTACAGGACACATGTATCTATGCCTTATGCATCACTTTTTGGTCCAAAAATGATGCCAGTTACAAGGGCTGTCCCAATGGACAAACATAGGGGAAAACATGTTGAGATGCACACACATGCATCAAAGTCTCGTGACTTCAAAGCCGAAGACAAATCTGTGAAGTTTGACATATATCATGGGGAATATGATGCATCAAAGACACTTGCTTTTATTGGCCAGTTTGATATTGCTTTCAGTGATGAGGATTTCACTCAGAAATCCATGATCCGGCATGTAAGCATGTTCATGAAAGGCACTGCTGCCCATTGGTGGCTCACAGAGAAGCTCTCACCGAATCCTGTTAGATCATGGGAAGAGTTCAAGGAGAGGTTCTATGCTCAATTCTTGCCTCCCAATGCATTGAATGAGATAACAATGAAGTGGGATTGGGTAAAGCAAAATGAGGGGGAATCGGTAAATGCATATGTACAAAAGTATTGGAAAGTGCTCTTGGAGGTGTCTCCATTTATGCATGTCACCGAGGCGGAAAGGAAGAGAAGGTTTCAATCGGGATTGTAACCCGTGTACAAAGCGGGATTACAAATGTATCCTGGTCATACCTTACACCAATTAATCACAGCCGCCACCGCCACCGAGCAATTGGAACTCAAATTGAGTCGATCCAATAAGGCTAAACCCTCATTTCAAGGCAAAGAGAGGGCTGTCCAAAACCTGCAAAATGATGGACAGCCACCTAAAAGGGACCAAAACCAAGCCAAATCAGGTCCAAAAGCTGAAAATAAGTTTGCTAAAAAGCGCCCTTATAAGCCGGCAAACTTTGGTCTTAGTGCTGAGAAGGAGGAGCAATATATGCGTGAAGGCAAATGCTTTACTTGTGACAGCACTGAGCACATGGCAAGAGCATGCCCAAATAAGAAGAACAAAGCTGAAAATGCTTATGTACCGAAGCCTAATGTACATATGGTTCCGGATGTGCAGGGCAACACTTCACATGATAGCAAAGATAGGGTTGTATGTAAAGCTTGGGGACAGCTCAAAGATTAGCCCGCTTTGTTCATGTTTGATGATTGTGCATCTGAAAATTTCATATCCACTCAGATGGCAGCTGCTTTGGGTATTGAAGTGGAGGACATGGGTCCTCAAATTGAAGCAGGGGCTGCCTTTGTTGGTAGAGAAGTGCAGGTCATGCCTATTTTTGGCAAGTTGCGCATACACATTCAAGGCTATGTGGATCATGAGGATTTTCTTGTGGCGCCTTTGAATGGCTGTGATGTATTGCTTGGAAAGCCTTGGCATACACGTATTGATTCGTGCAAGGCTTACAAGACTAACAGGATCACCTTCATGCATAAAGGCCGAGAACATGTAATTGATGCTGGTGAAGAGGGTGATACCATTCCCCTTGTATCTCATGTACAAATTAAGAAAGTAATGAAAAAGAGTATTTTTACGTACTTGATTTTTGTACGAGATCCTATTGAGGAAAATGATGTACATGTAAACACTCTTTGTAATGATAGGCTAAAATTTTTGCAAGAGCACAATGATTGTTTTGCTGATGAGTTACCAAATGAGTTACCACCTGTACGACCGGAAGATCATCGCATTGATCTTGTGCCGGGTAGCTCACCACCTAATAGGCCAGCCTATCGTGTAAGTGCATCCCAAAAGGAGGAGATCATGAAGCAAGTAAATGAGCTTCTTGAGAAGGGTTTGGTTCAGCCAAGCTCTTCCCCATATTGTTCACCCGTCCTCTTAGTTCAAAAGAAGGATGGATCCTTTCGTATGTGTGTGGATTATAGAGCTTTGAATAAGCTTACCATCAAGAATCGGTTTCCGATTCCATGCATAGGCAACATCCTTGACAAGTTGGATGGATCGGCATGCTTTAGCCGAATTGATCTCAAGAGTGGATATCATCAAGTGCGTGTAGTGCCTGAGGATGTACACAAAACTGCTTTCAGGATAGCATTTGGGCTTTATGAGTATCTTGTTATGCCTTTTGGTCTTACAAATGCCCCGGCTACATTCAATAGAATGATGGATCGCATATTCCGTGGGTACAGGAAATTTACAGGTGTCTTCTTTGATGACATCCTAGTCTTCTCGAAGACCGAAGAAGAGCATAAAGCTCATTTGGCTATTGTTTTTGAAGAGCTCCATAAGAATAAACTCTTCATAAATGCAAAGAAGAGTGAGTTCTTCTTGTCAGAGATACATTATCTTGGGCATATTGTGTCCAAAGATGGAGTGCGAATGGATCCTGCAAAGATTGATGCAATTCGGAATTGGCCCGAATTGAGTTCAGTGCATGAGATCCGTAGTTTTCTTGGATTATGCTCTTACTACCGCAGGTTCATTCGGCACTTTGCATGGATTGCTTCTCCTTTGCATGATTTGACAAAGAAGAAGGCCGTATTCAAATG
This sequence comes from Cibotium barometz, assembly GCF_041138505.1. Lineage (NCBI taxonomy): Eukaryota > Viridiplantae > Streptophyta > Polypodiopsida > Cyatheales > Cibotiaceae > Cibotium > Cibotium barometz. The sequence continues at coordinate 27,521,471 of NC_141083.1, forward strand.
GACTAATGTAGAGAGAGATGCATTCCTCAAATTGAAAGATGCAACTACTCATGGTCCAGTGTTGATCGTTCCGGATTTGCAAAAGCCTTTTTGTGTGGAATGTGATGCATCTGGAAATTGCATAGGGGCTGTCCTTAATCAAGAGGGACATGCCGTGGCTTATGAGAGTCGTAGATTGCATGATGCAGAGCTATCTCTTGGCATTTATGAGAAAGAGCTCTTGGCTGTAATTCATGCACTTACTATATGGAAACATTACCTTCTTGGGGCTGATTTCACTGTGAAGACAGATCACCAGAGTTTGAGGTATTTTCTTACTCAAACTAAGTTATCAGAGAAGCATATGAGGATGGCCAATTTCCTCTCTATGTTTCATTTTCAGATCTTGCACACCCCGGAAAAGAAGAATGTAGCGGCCGATGCATTGTCACGAAAGCCGTATGTAGCAGCTATCTCGGTTGCCTCTCATGGGGACTTGTCTACCATGCGTGATTTGTATCATACGGATGCTGATTTTGCCACTTTTTGGGCTGATTTGATGGCTGGTCATGCACATGCCTCATATGTGATCAAAGAGGATTATCTCATGAAAGATAATTGCCTATGTGTGGTGTCTGACATGAGGCAAAAGGTTTTGGATGAGTGCCATGCTCCTCCATATGCTGGTCATAGAGGCATAATGCTACTACGCACATGATTGAGCGGTATTTCTTTTGGCCAGGTATGCGGAAGGACATAGAGGCACATGTACGTGCATGTATCACCTGTCAAAAGGTCAAATTTGATAGGCAAAAGGCACCAGGTTTGCTTCAGCCATTGCCTATTCCCACGCAGCCATGGGAAAGTATTACAATGGATTTCATTATGGACTTGCCACGTACCCAACAGGGTAATGATGCAATTTGGACAATTGTGGACAGGTTTAGCAAGCAAGCTCATTTCTTGCCGGTCAAAAAGACCATCAAAGCTTAGCATATGGTTAAAATATATCTTGCACAAGTGTTCAAACATCATGGAATGCCGAAGTCCATTGTGGGAGATAGAGATCCCAGGACTACAAGTCTCTTTTGGCGGGCCTTATTTGATAATATGGACACCAAATTGGACTTCTCATCAGCTTATCACCCTCAAACAGATGGGCAAAGTGAGGCTGCAATAGATCTTGCAGCCAGAGCAAATTGTGTATCACAAGGAACGCAAGCTTGCTGCATGCAAAGCTGTGAGGCGTTACCTTGTGAAGTTTAAGAACTATCTTCCCATTGATGCTAAATGGATAGATGAAGAGTTCTTCAAAGATTGCCCGCATGTGCTTTAGACATATTTGGATGCATTTCAGTTGCGGACAACTGTTTAGAAGCGGGGGGAAATGTCACCATTTGGCCACCCGAATGGTTCACTCTTGCTTTCACACTATGTACATATTGGATTGGTGTCCATGGCTTATGGAATATGCCTATGCATGTGATTGACACGTGTCATGCTGTATAGTTGGATATGATATTCCACTGGGACTTGACGTTATCATGCCCGGAATATCTAGAGGACTTGGCTTTCCGCTGGGACTTAATCCTTTGTGTACATGCCCGGAAACGCCTGGAGGACTTGGCTTTCCGCTGGGACTTGTGCCTTTGTGTACATGCCCGGAAACGCCTGGAGGATTGGCTTTCCACTGGGTCTGGTATCGCATATACTTGCCTGGAAACGCCTGGTCTTATATGGTTTCATGAACGGAAATTGCTCATGCCAATGCTGCATTGCATGGCATCTTTATGTGCTTGCCTGCAAATGAAATTGCATGCTGTTTTCATGCCTGCATGACCTATGTGAAGTTCCGGGCTAGGGGACGCCCGCCCGTGAACTGTGCGTGTGAAACTGTTTGCTGACATGGTTGTGTGGCATGTGAACAGGTGGTAAGTGTTACCCAATCTAGGCTCAAATAGCCCTTAGGACTTGGCCAATATTTATAAGTGAGTGCGTTCCCATTTCATTAAAGTTTGGGCACCCAAAAGTCACTTATAAATTATGACCGCTTCCAAGTTCACACTCACTGAAGTCCCGAGGCGGACAAGACTAATCCAGGACCTGATCTTCCTTTTTACTCATAAATGGACATCTCCCCATGTCCTCTCACCTTATTGGACCCCCATTCACTTACTTATTAAGAGAAAATTCGTGTTTTCTCTTCATGAGGATTTTTGGAGGCTGAAAACTCTGTTTTTTCACCATTTTTCTCCATTTCCAAGCTCTCCATAGCCATACCCAACTTGCTAGGGTGTTTTCCAAGCTTCTAAGAGTGTTTCCAAGTGCTAATCACTCTCCTACTCACTCCCAATGACTGAAATTCAGCAAAACAGCTCTCATTTTTACTGTAATTTCTAGTCTTTTTGCTAAAAAACCCTAATTTCAGCCTTCCTTTCTCAAGTTGAACCATAGGGGAAGCTTTCCCAGGGTTCCCTTCATCCTCTTGAAGACTTTTGTCGCGAAGGATTGCGGCAAATCGAAGATATCAACACTTCTAAAGCTTCCAACGCGAAGGCTTCCGCTTGCAACAACTTCTATGAAGACTGGTAAGCTAATTGGACAATGTGTTGTCATTACTTATTCAGTAGAAGGGCAGGACTCCTTGTTTAGCCGCCCTGTGTAGTATTTCTCTTGTCCTATGTGCTCTTGAAGATGTTGCTACCTTGCTTGGTAGAACATAGAGCCAATGGTAGAGAATATGGGCACTGAAGTCGGGCCGGGCATCAAGGCAGCTCCTTGGTGATCTACATCGACATACCATTGTTTTCTAAATGCTGAATTTCATATGCATTGGCATGGAGGATTTGGCAATGGATGCCCGTGAAGCTATGTATTGAATTTCTCCAATAGTAATACAATTTACTCAAGGGAGGGGTCGGCCGTTCCGGCTCATTGTGTCTCTCTTGTCAATTCAGCAATTTACTTCTTGTATATGAGCAAGTGTCCTTCAAATTTTAGTACATTTGAGTGTATTGATTAGCATTGTGTTTAACCAAGTTACATAGAGGCTAGTGTGCAACAAGAGAGCCTTTATTAATGAAGAGAGGGCTCCAATTTATAGATTTGGACCTCCCATGAGCTAAAATGGCAAGAGAAGACTACAATGACAAGTCGAGAGCCACACAATAGCTGAAGTGACAAGTGTGAGGCCACTTGTCTCACTTTGATCTACTTTCTAACAAGTGTCAGGCCACTTGTCTCACTTTGGTCCACTTTCTTGCCATATGTCCCAATCTAAGAGATGGGTCCTTCCATAAACTTTATCTCTAAAAATATCCCAACTGGTAGACATTCTGTCATAGGCACTTTGCCAACTCTTGGTATCTGCTCAATTCCAGATGTAATGACACAAACAGAATTTCCATCGGAGTCCGGCCAAAAATAGCGACTCTCCTAAATTTTAGAAGTGTGGTCCTTTGTATTCTAGGATAATCCCCCATTCCCAAAGCTTGTACTTCCCAAATATTTAGACATCCTGGAGTCCACCAGACACCTTTCATACTGGGAAATGTCCAGGCTGGTGACATCCTTCCCAACTTCTTAAAAGTTGTCCGCAACTTTAAGCTTCAAGCCATATATTCAAGATATAATCATGTCCCATCAAGTGGGCGAGACGAGACAGTCTCAAAAATCCAATATAACTGAAGAATCCATGTCCCAAAGAAATGGACGAGACTAAATAAGTCTCCATAATAGCAATATTAAAATCATGTCCCAAAATAAATGAGTGAGAATTCCGTGGAAGATATGCTAGACACAAGCACAAGAGCCAACTGTGTCTCAATCACCAATATCGATGAGATAATCATATGCCAATGAAAATCACCAACCAGGTGCTAAGACACTTAAATAAGTGCCATGCACAAGAAACTAGTGCCCCGCACAGAAACATGTGCTATGCACACAAACTGGTGCCATTCAAGAGCACAAACCATGGTGACAAAAAAGTTGGTTCTCCATAGTTTTGGCAATCCTTTCTCCCAATCCCAACAGTTCCCATGTTCTCCCATGCAATCCCAACTCTGATCAACAAGCATGGTGTGGAAACAATGAAACACTCACTCCACAATCGCAACACAAATCCATGTGTATGGTGGAGTGTTCATTGAATTGTCCTCTCACAATCCCAACATGAATCCACATGCATGGTGAGATGAACAATGAACCTCTTGGCCTCTGTATGGGGAGATAGTGATTCTAATATGGCATAAAGATTAATAAATCCATGTCCCAAATAAATGGGCGAGACAAAACAGTCCCATAAATCAAGATACCATAACCATGTCCTAAGTAAATGGGTGAGACAAATCAGTCCCATAAGTCCAGATATCATAATCCATGTCCCAAGTAAATGGGCGAGACAGAATAAGTCTCCTCCCAACAAGGCATCGGTCCACATGACCCTTGGCATAGACATAGGTCCCGTGCCAACCAGGCGTCATGTCCACTTTACCACTTGCACTCCGTGTTGGTACTCTGACCACACACCTTGGATGAGAGGTGGGCTCAAGTAACAAGATAAAACAATCACTCGCGCAAGCATAGATAACCTGGTGTTCCATAAGCATTTCTGCTACACATAGTTTATAGGCATTTCGGCCACCAACTCACACTACCCTCTCAAGTGCCCATGTTCCCTTCCATCTGCTCTCTATTGTTCCACCCAGATATGGTAGAAACAATCTTCAAGAGAGCACATAGGACAAGAGAACACTACACACGGTATGTGAACAATGAGTTTCATAAGTCCAATGCATCCCAAATAAAGGGAGCCAAAAAGAATAATCCATCCCAGTAAAAGGGAGGCATAAACATAATCCATAAACCTGAGGATGGATCCAAATCCCTAGAAAAGAAGTCCACGAATCCATGGACCTATATACCATAACTCTTACCACATACTCCGTGCTAACCACACACCTTGGAGTAGAGGTGGACTTTATCCATAAAAGCATTATATCCATGAAATATCTAAAGATTTCTTCTCTATAAACTCGAACAGATTCGTCCATAGAAATTGCTTGTGAAGCCCAATATCTATATAAATCTCGTCCAAGAAAGAAATCTCCATAGATATAATCCATCCCAATAAAGGGAGCCATAAACAATGTTTCCCTGAAACCATCTCAAGGCAAACAACACCACCTTTCTCCTTGCATGGCTATACAAGGTTAGTGAACATCAAAAATACTTCATAGTCAATAGCCAAAGCACCAACTTTGCAAACTCAAAGTATACTTAGCTTTTCTTTGCCAGGTTGGTCATGAAGCCAAAAGAAATATCTCCTCACCATATCCTTAAGATATCCCGAGATATATCTCCATATAGCTTGCCTGTAAGCTTGATAATATAATCCACAATATCCATATGGAAAGAGTGTTAAATGTGTGCACATAAAGCCAACTCCACACTTCCAAGATAAAATTTTATGAATTCATAAATCCTTAGATCAAGCAGCTGTCTACTGCTCATAGCTTGCCTGTAAGCTTGATAATATAATACACAATATCCATATGGAAAGAGTGCTAAACGTGTGCACATAAAGCCAACTCCACACTTCCAAGATAAAATTTTGTGAATTCATAAATCCTTAGATCAACAAGTTGTCTACAGCTCATGCCCTTGTTTCATAAGCTATGAAGCGGCTGGCCATGCTTAACAGCAATGATGGTAAGTGTGGTCCCCACTTGAGATCTTTTCTCTTCCTTATTGATAGAAGGAAGTGTCAGAATATGCAGCGGAAATGATAACCAAACTTGGATAGACAAAAGCAAGTAGACTGCAGAAAATAAACAGCACAAGAAACACACAGAGATAGGTGTGTAAACTCTTCTCTATACACAAGATCCCGGAAAAACTTAATGAGGAAGTGGTGGGGGCACTGGATGACTGTGGGCTCCCTCTGTGGAAACCAAATCTCGCCTAGCAGCCTCCGCAGCCATACAACCTCACAAGCAGCACCACAAGCAGCCCGATACTCTGCCTCTGTCGAAGAAAGGGCAATGGTAGGCTGCCTCTTGCTGCTCCAAGAAACTGCTCCTGAGCCGAGGGTAAAACTGTATCCTGAAGTAGATCTCCTCGTGTCTCGATCTCCTCCCCAATCTGAGTCACTCCAACCTTGGAGCTTGACTCCATTCCCTCCTGTGTAAAAGAGTCCCAGATCCTTCGTACTCTGCAGATACCGCAAGATCCGCAATCCTGCTTCCCAATGAGACTTCAATGGCGTCTGCATAAAAGAGCTCAACAGCCCCACGGAGAAGCTCAAGTCCAATCTGGTGTTCAGCAACCAGATCAATGAACCAACCAACTTCCGGTATTGCGAGGCATCAACCGGCTCACAAGGATCTGTAACGGTTAACTTTGTGTTCGGGTCCATCGGCGAAGTAATAGGCTTGCAGTTCTCCATCCCAAAGGCCTCAAGCAACTCATGAACATACCGCTGCTGAGAGACGAAAAACCCCCTCTGGGTCTGCCAGATCTCCAATCCCAAGAAGAAGTGGAGTAAGCCTAAGTCGGTCATCTCAAACTCCTTTGACAAGGCAGCCTTCGTCACTCCAATGTGCTCCACATGACCGCCGGTGAGAATGAGATCATCCACATAAAGGATGATAAGTGTGACCATGCCGCGTTCCCGAAAGAGATACAAGTTCGGATCTGCAACCGATCTCTGAAATCCAGTCCGAATAAAGAAGGAATCAATCTTCTGATTCCAAGCCCTGGGAGCCTGCTTAAGACCATACAAGGCCTTACGTAACCTGTAAACCATCCCTTCCGATCCTGGAACAATAAAGCCTGGAGGCTGCTCAACGTACACCTCCTCCTGCAGGTCACCATTAAGGAACGCAGATTTTACATCCATCTGATACACGGGCCACCTCTGAGAAGAAGCAAGGGCAAGAATGGTCCGAATCGTGGACATCCGCGCTGTCGGTGCAAAGGTATCCCCGTAGTCGATGCCTGGCCGCTGAGCATAACCTTTAGCCACAAGCCTGGCTTTGTGTTTGTCCACCGACCCATCAAACGCGTATTTGGTCTTAAAGACCCATTTGACAACAATGACTGACCGCTTCGACGGCCTCGGTACCAACTCCCAAGTGTTGTTCTTCTCGATGGCATCAAGTTCCACCTGCATGGCTTTCCTCCAAGTATCCTGTGAAAGGGCTTCCTTTACGGAAGTGGGCTCTTTGTCCCGCATGATACAAGACATCAAAGCATAGTTCACCTGAAGAAGCTCCGCCGTGTTGCTTTTATCTCGGACTCGATGTGATCTTCGAGGGCCGTCCTATGTGGTCCACTCGGAGGGTAGCTCCGTGACACCTGACTCCCGAAGGGTGTCTAACAACCACCTAGGTACTCGAACAGATCGTGGAGCCTCCTATGATCGCGGGGGCTCAACTCCAGTTGCGGGCTCAACCTCCTGTGATGACTGAGGTGGATCAACTGGAGTGATAGACTGGGAATCATCATCAGACTCCTCTGGATCTCCAAGAAGTGGCGGCTCCTCGACAGTGGATGCTGGAACATGCTCGTCAAAGACCACATCCCGGCTGACAACAATCTCGTTCCTCTCTGGATCATACAACCTGTATCCCTTGGAAAGAGAGTTATACCCCACAAATACCAGCTTGCGGGACTTGGAGTCGAGCTTCCCCCTCTGCTTCTTCGGAACATGTACATACGCGTCACTCCCAAAGACACGGAAGTGCGAGACATCGGGTTTCCTGCCAAAATATGCCTCAAATGGAGTCATATGGGGTACAGAAGTCGTCGGAGAGCGGTTAATGGTATGGACAGCCGTTGCCACAGCCTCACCCCAAAGTGGACGAGGAAGATCACGATGCTCCAGCATGGTCCTCGCCATCTCTACCACATTCCTGTTCTTACGTTCAACAACTCCATTCTCCGAAGGCAATCCGGTATTGGCCAATTCCCTTTTGATGCCATGATCTTCACAAAACCGGAAAAATACAGTCGAGGAGAATTCACCTCCTTTGTTAGCCCTGAGAGTCTTGACCTGAAATCCAGACTCTTTCTCCACCATCACGTGCCAATCCTTGAACCGAGCAAAAGCCTGGTCCTTCTGGGAAAGAAAGTAGACCCACGTGAATCTGGTACAATCATCAACAAGCAGCATGAAGTAGAGAGATCCTCCCAAGGATGGAATCTGCTGAGGTCCACACAAGTCGGTGTGAATCAACTCCAATGGTTTCGAAGCCCGCCTGGAAGCCTGCTTCGGAAAGGATTCCCTATGCTGCTTACCACGTATGCAAGAACTGCAGCGTCCTTGCCTATTACCAACATCTGGCAAGCCAACCACCATCTGGTCCCGGAAGGCGCGCCGCAAAGCATCCACATTTAAGTGGCCAAAACGAAAGTGCCACAAATCTCCGACCTGAGAGCCTGTCAATGAGGAGAGTGCAGAGAGCTTGTAGATGCCATTCTCCACACCGCCTTCCCAAACAACTTTGCCTGTCTCACGGTCCCTTAGAGCAACTGCATGCTCCTCAAATTCCACCCGAAAGCCAGTCTTGCATACCTCATGCACTGATAGAAGATGAAAACCCAGAGCAAGGACATAAAGAACACGGGAAGCATGCTTGCCCCCCTTGCCGTCGGGAATAATCTCCATCCGGCCCTCACTATGTATCGGAATAGTGGAGTTATCGCCAATAAAGATACGACCTGACTGCCGTTTCAGATCCAGAAAGAAGTCACAGGATGGAGTCATGTGCCTGGAAGCACCACTGTCGAGAATCCATTCCCGGGTATCCTTCGCGGTGAAGCCAACTGCCTCCTCGCTCGAAGATGATGAAGCATCGGAGTCCACCATCTCTAAGTGCACAAATGCCGGAGTCTTTGCAGCTGAGGCTGAGGAATCAGCACTCTTCCCTGTCCGCTTAGGGCACTTCCTCCAGTAGTGGCCTTTCTCGCCACAATCATTACAAGATCTTTCGGCCTTCAGCTTCTTTCGTTCTGGATCAGGCTTCTTCTCAGAAGACTTCTCTGGTGAAGCCTTCCCTTTGCCCTTGTTGGTATTCCGGCCTTTCGACCGTTGGTCAGTTAAGACCTCCGAACCTCCGCCGTGAGAAGGGTTCGTAAAACGTTCCTCCTGGTCCAAGACCATTGGCACAAGCTCCTCCCAAGTAATGGTGCTGAGTCTGCCACTCGTGATCAACGAGGAATAGAAAGCAGAATACTGACCAGTCAAGTGGGAAAGTAAAGTGATGGCCATATCTTCGGATGATATCTCTTTCCCAGCTTGAAGGACTTCCTGCTGAAGGGCCTGCAGCTTGTTGATGTGTTCCCGCATCGTCGAAGACTTTGCAGGGTTCATAACCCACATCTGCACTTCCAAGAATATCCGTTTCATGGGTGACACCCTGTTATACAAAGAAGCCAAGTGCTCCCATATGCCTCTCGCCAGCGTCATGTGCTTCACATGGTTGATCACTTGTGGTGCGCAATTGAGGAAAATAAACGACCGGACCCTGGCGTTGACACGATCCCACATGTGTGCCTGTGCCTCTCGGTCCTTCCTCGTCGATAATAACTCCCCTTCCTCAGCTTCCGGCCGTGGCACCCCTATGATAATAAAATCAGCAAGGTCACATGACTCCAGAACCGACTCCATCATGACCTTCCAGATGCCGTAATTGGACCCGTCCAACTGACGATCCACTGGGAACGTGGGGAGAGTCGGAATCTTCACGTGCTTCTCAGCCATCTCTAGTAAATCTGCAATCGCGGAGAGTAACCTGAAAGGGTGGGTGAGTGGGGGAAAAAAAATTTGAAAATCTGCAAGTGGCTGTCCAGCACCTTTGCCCGCCTTCCTCTTGCACCTTCTCTTCCCGTTCAGCCCGAAACAGTCCACCAATCAGCAGCCTAACGCTCCCCCTCTTGCTCAGAAAACGCCCAAGATCTGTATAGAGCCTATGGCTTTGATACCATGTCAGAATATGCAGCGAAAATGATAACCAAACTTGGGTAGACAAGAGCAAGTAGACTGCAGAAAATAAACAGCACAAGAAACACAGAGAGATAGGTGTGTAAACTCTTCTCTATACACAAGATCCCGGAAAAACTGAATGAGGAAGTGGTGGGGGCAGAGGGGCTATATATACATCCCTGAGAGGGCAGTCGGCCAGCAGAAAGAGTGCCTACGACCGATGAAAAAGTCCCACGACTGCATAAATGCAGTCGGCCAGCAGACAGATGCCCACGACTGAAGAAGTCTAGTCGGCCAGCAGCCCAGTAGCCCACCACTGATGAACATCCAGTCGGCCAGCACTGGAGTGCTCCTGGCATCCTTTGGCAACCCTCCCACCACTAGGAAAAAATGGAAAAAAATAGGGAAAAATACGGGGAGTGTGGAAAAATGATAAAACACCTTATACAGGGCGGGCACACCCACAACAGAGGCCCTGGTGTATGAATATAGACAGGAGATGACTTCTAACAGGAAGCCTCCGCTTCCAAGAAAGCCTATGCTCTGATACCAATGTAACTCGCGGTGGTGCCCGGGGAACTAGGGCCTTTGACACACTTGTTGATAGCACCAATGCATATTAAAACACTTAAACATGGCCAAAGCCTTAACACATATCCATCATCACTTTGCATAAAACATAAAAGCTCGACAAAACATAAAAGCTGGACAAAACATCCACAAATGCTGAAAATGGAGCTTGCACGTCTTTGAGGGCCTTACTCTCCCCACGGGAGATGCCGGATTATCCATATACAAATGCCATAACACAGCCCAACACGAGGCAACCAAGCCGAAACATAGGCTGTAGAAATGTCGAGCCAACAACATAATCCATATACTAATTCTTCCCCAAAAACCACGGGTCTTCATGCAATAGAGCTGGTACAGCAAGTACAACTCTCCATTCAGCCGGTATAGTAGATACAGTGGCTGGTACAGCCGATACAGTGGCTCGTACAGCAGGTAAAATGGCTGGTACAATCGGTACAACAGGTACAGTGGCTCGTACATCAAGTACAGAAGCTAGTATAGTCGGTACAATGGGTGGTACAGCAAGTACAACAAGTACAAGGACTGGTACAGCCAGTACAATGGCTGGTACAACAAGTACAATGGCTATAAGTCATAATAAATGATTAAATACCCTTGCCTTCAGCATTTCTTCGCGATGGAAGCCTCCAAAACAGTCCCAAACAGCCGGTATTCTTCATGGGCAGCCTTCAAGAGAGAGAGAAAGAGAGTAGCCATCATTAGGGCAGCCTGTAACGGTGGTAGAGGCTAGTGTGCAGCAAGAGAGCCTTTATTAATGAAGAGAGAGGGCTTCAATTTATAGATTTGGGCCTCCCATGAGCTAAAATGGCAAGAGAAGGCTACAATGACAAGTGGAGAGCCACACAATAGCTGAAGTGACAAGTGTGAGGCCACTTGTCTCACTTTGATCCACTTTCTAACAAGTGTCAGGCCACTTGTCTCACTTTGGTCCACTTTCTTGCCACATGTCCCAATCTAAGAGATGGGTCCTTCCATAAACTCTCTCTCTAAAAAATATCCCAACTGGGAGACATTCTGTCATAGGCACTTTGCCAACTCTTGGTATCTGCTCAATTCTAGATGTAATGACACGAACAAAATTTCCATCGGAGTCGGGCCAAAAATAGCAACTCTCCTAAATTTTAGGAGTGTGGTCCTTTGTATTCTAGGATAATCCCCCATTCCCAAAGCTTGTACTTCCCAAATATTTAGACATCTTGGAGTCCACCAGACTCCTTTCATACTGGGAAATGTCCAGGCTGGTGTACAGGTTGATATCGGCATTCATGCAGAGGCAGGCTCGGTCATTTGGTGACGAGAGCTGTTGTCGAGGTTCACAGGTACTTGCTCACTTGCAAGATGGGAACACAGGTGTACAGGTTCATTGGGTACAGGTAGGTACTAGTGGAGCAGCAGTTTGGAGCAGATGATTGACATCAGATTGTGCTTTGGGATGATGAGTTGTGGATGTTTGGTTCCACATGGACACGTGACTAATTGGTTGGGAGCTTGCCAGTTAGGGGTGTCAGGTTTTGGCAGGAGAGCTTTCTTGAGCTCAGTGCCATAGTTAACACCAAAGAGCTCACGGGGTGTTGCCATGTGACTAGGTGACTCATAGGGGTGTGTGAGAAGTAGTCCCATCACGCGACGGCAAGTTATGGATATAGGTTTTAAAGGTCAGGTGCCACCAGGATTGTCACCTACAGTGCTGGAGGTATGTTTCTTCCCGTTGGAGTGTTAGCAGGATAGAAAGCCATTCTTGGACCAAGGGATACATGGAGATCCGGAAACCTAGTATCTGGAGATTGGTTCTCAACAAGCTTAGAGTTGGAGGCTTGAGTACCATGGCTGATGTAGACATTCTAGGGTGTCTAGAGAGGGTGCCACAACAGGGAGACAGTTTGGCAATGTTTCTCTAAGGAGCAAATTTTTTCTTGGAGGTAGAGAGTCAGACGACATCCTTCTTGGACTGAAGAGGGAGCACATTGTGTGGAGTGGTGTGATACAGATTGGGTTGGAGATATGGACATCTAGTGGTTCATTCTTGGATTTTGTTGGACTTCTGGATCGGGAGCAGTTCCTTGGAGTAAAAGGCAAAGGCGGGAGCAGATCGACTTTTCGACTTGCTCTGGAGGTTTCCTTTTCTAGCTCCTTGGACCGGTTTCTCTCCCAGGATTTGACAAGGGCTGTTAGCATTATTCATCTCCTGGTAGTGTGCCCAAGTTGTGTATCAGGGGTGCCCAGATTTATCCCGAGCAGCACCATATTTTTCCATCTGGTCAGGGCCCTTGGTTGTAGGGTTGACCACCCATTTTCACATGTTTATTATTAGCTAGTTGTGGGTCTTTTTTAGAGCAAGTCGGCCAGCTCCAGTAGGGGCTATATAAGACCAGGCTCTTACTCATTTGTAGACACCTTGACAGGGGCTTCTAGGCTCCGGTCCTCCCTTACGGGAGTAGTTGTTCATCATGCCCTCACCTACAGGGACCACCCCTTGCACAGGGCTGTTTGTGTCGTAAAGAAGATCCCATGCGTAGAGCGAACGGATGGCCATTGCCGGCCGGCCCCCTCCCCCAGCTCCAATCCCATGTGAACCACAAAGGTTTGTGGAGGGATGGAAGGGGCCAAGGGCTAATTGTCCCTTTATTCTATGGTCAAGAACCCTTAACTTAGGCATATGGGATAAATCATCCTATGTGGCAACTGGAGAGGACAACAACACCTCCAACGTAGCGTGCAACCCTCTCTTATCACATTAGGCCATTTCGACCACCTTCCGCACATATTTGAGGGGTGAAGGCCACCATCTCCAACACTCCCCTATGGACAAACCCCGAGGCAAACACGTGGGACTGACCAAACCTAGTCACGACCAAACACCAGACCGGATCAAACAACCAAGGCCAGCCAACCACCAAACGCCGAGGAACACACGCGTCGAAACAATCAAGAGGAGCTGCCGCCGCCGAAAGAAACAGAACATAGTCCACAGTCCTTTTTTGCTCTGATACCATGTCGTAAAGAAGATCCCATGCGTAGAGCGAACGGATGGCCATTGCCGGCCGGCCCCCTCTCCCAGCTTCAATCCCATATGAACCACAAAGGTTTGTGGAGGGATGGAAGGAGCCAAGGGCTAATTGCCCCTTTATTCTATGGTCAAGACCCCTTAACTTAGGCATATGGGATAAATCATTCCATGTGGCAACTAGAGAGGACAACAACAACAACAACAACACCTCCAACGTAGCGTGCAACCCTCTCTTATCACATTAGGCCATTTTGACCACCTTCCGCGCATATTTGAGGGGTGAAAGGCCACCATCTCCAACACTCTCCTGTGGACAAACCCCGAGGCAAACACGTAGGACTAACCAAACCTGGTCACGGCCAAACACAAGACTGGACCAAACAACAAAGGCGAGCCAACCACCACAAGACCGGACCAAACAACAAAGGCCAACCAACCACCAAACGCCGAGGAACACACGCGTCGGAACAATCAAGAGGAGCTGCTGCCGCCGAAAGAAACAGAACACAGTCCACAGTCCTTTTCTGCTCTAATACCATGTCGTAAAGAAGATCCCATGCGTAGAGCGAACGAATGGCCACTGCCAGCCGGCCCCCTCCCCAACTCCAATCCCATGTGAACCACAAAGGTTTGTGGAGGGATGGAAGGAGCCAAGGGCTAATTGCCCCTTTATTCTATGGTCAAGAACCCTTAACTTAGGCATATGGGATAAATCATCCATGTGGCAGCTGGAGAGGACAACAACAACAACAACAACAACTCCAACGTAGCGTGCAGCCCTCTCTTATCACATTAGGCCATTTTGACCACCTTCCGTGCATATTTGAGGGGTGAAGGCCACCATCTCCAACAGTTTGTATCATTGCTTCTTCATCATTATGCAGATTCGTTTTCTTTCTCTCTATGCCTATGTCTCACGCTTTCCGTTGCACACTTTTGATAGACATAATCTTCTACATACCCTTTCATCTTTGGCCAATAGAAAGTGTGTCTCACTAAAGCTAAAGTCCTATACCCTGGGGTGTCCAACAGAAGGGGCGTCGTGACACTCCTTAAGAATCTTGGACCTAATGTCCGAGACCTGCGGTACACGAATTTTATCATTACCGAACAGTAAGCCATTCTGAATCATCCACTGGCCTCTCGCAGCCTGAATCGTAGACTGCTCAGTCATCGAGTCTTCGTCAATCAATGAGCTCCCGTCCTGGATCCTGTAACACGCAGAAGCTCTGGGAGTCTTCTTTCAGCCCTAAACACTCTTGGAAACCATCTGATGCAAAACGCAGATATAGAGAGAGAGTAGAGAGAGAGAGAGATGTGCTGGAAATTCAATATATTCATATGGTACAAAAAGGTACTTCTCTGCAGCCCTAGGCTCCCTTGAAGAAATAGTGATAACACCCAAAATTCTGTCCTAAACTAGAACCCTAATGATTCACTCCATAAAGGAATGAATGAGTCAAACAATAAGCACACTTGCCCTTTTATAGGCCCTTGGACAAATAAAACGCTGGCCGACTGCTGGTCGGCCAGCCGACTTGGCATCATCCATATATCATGAAGCGCTTGCAGCCGACCCTACTGTGTGCAGCCGACAGCACCTCCCATCTTTTCCATGCCCTGCTCCAAGTCCAACACTGGCCCAAAACTGTAGCATGCTCCTAAACTTTGGTCTTTTTCTGGCTGCCCCCCCTTTTGGACTAGCTCCAAGGAATGTCCATGGCAATTCTTTGCACATGACATTCCCCCTCTGCTAAACTTGATGACGGGATTCCAACCTTTTCCTTGGATGACTGTCATCATCCCATTCTGTTCCGGAAGTCCCTCTGTCATCCATCCATCTCTGGCAACCCTTTTCTCTGAAATCCCAGCCCGGTCTCCAAACTACTCTGTCACCGACTAAGATCTATGCATTTGGTTCCATCAAGTCCACAATCCATTCCTGCCCTGACTCTGAACACCGTCTCGGTCTTCATTCCTGAGAAATGAGTCTGGCATTCTCACATCACCCTTGGAGGATAAACCTCCCTTGGGGCCGTTGCCTGAGAACCTATCTGGCTCACAGGACTGCCATCCCCTTTGGCACTTTGGAACACCAACCTGAAGCGCTTGCAGCTAACCCTGCTGTGTGCAACCGACAACACCTCCCATCTTTTCCATGCCCTACTCCAAGTCCAACACTGGCCCAAAACTGTAGCATGCTCCTAAACTTTGGTCTTTTTCTGGCTGCCCCCCTTCTGGACTAGCTCCAGGGAATGTCCATGGCAATTCTTTGCACATGACAGATCCTCTGCCAATATGGACCAAAATAACTATCAGTCTTGCAAAGCCCTCTCAATGACTGAAATAAGTCGGTGGAAATCTCAGTGAACGACAAAGTATTCACCTCTCTTATCCAACTAAGCGCATCTGCTACACTATTCATGGACCCCTTGCGATATTGTATTTCAAAATCAAAATCTTGCATTAACTCTGCTCATCTAGCTTTTCGTCCTCTCAAATTATCCGCATCACACACATACTTGATTAACTAATGATCAATCAATACCACAAACTTGGAGCCATATAAATAATATCTCCAAACCTTGAGAGCATAAATGACAGCGTAAAGCTCCTTCTCAAGGATTGGCCAACGAGATTGAGTGTCGTCTAGCTTTCGACTCTCAAAAGCAACAGGTCTACCATCTTGGAATAGAGCAGTCCCGATCGCAGTCACTCGCGTCGGTCTCAAGAAAATAAGATCGACTAGGATCGAGCAGTGCTAAGGTAGGTTCTTCCTTGACTTTACCTTTCAAAAGTCTAAAGGCCGTATCCAAATCGTTATTCCAAGGGATAGGTTGATTCGACTTATGTCCACGACCTTTCAACAAGTTGGTCATCAGTAGTGTGAGCTGAGAGTACTCCCGCATAAATTTCCGAAGAAAAACAACAAAACCAAGAAAAGAACGAAGTTATCTCACCGTTTACGGTATCAACCGAGCCAAAACCTTCTGCACTCGGTCATAGTCAATGCTCAACCCGTCTCGTGTGATTTTGTCCCAAGTAAATGATTTCTGTCATAAAAAAACTCACATTTACTAAATTTAGCATACAGTCGATTCTGTCTTAAAATAATCAAGACAATCGTGAGGTGTCTAACATGATCCTCAAGAGTACGACTGTATACTAAAATATCGTCCAAGAACACCACCACGAACTTCCCCAAATGTTCACGTAAAAGATCGTTTATCATTTGCTGGAAAGTGACTGGAGCATTGGTTAACCCAAAAAGTAATACAAGAAACTCATAATGGCCATACCTAGTCCAAAAGGCGGTTCTTTCGACATGCCTTTCATGAATACGTATCTGGTGGTAGCCAGTACGTAAATCTATTTTCGTGGAATACTTCGCTCCCCTAAACGGTCAATCAGGTCATCTGATCTAAGAAGAGGATAGCGGTTCTTGATTGTCACTTTGTTCAATCTCTTGTAATCTACACACATTCGCTAAGTGTTATCCTTCTTTCTCCTAAGTAACACAGACGCACCCCAAGGTGATTTACTTGGACGGATCTGGCCTATCCTCAAATAGTCTGCGAGTTGTTTAGCCAACTCATCTTCCTCAGCTTGGCTCATCTTGTAGGGCAGAATGCTAACTGGTTGAGCACCAGGGACTAGATCACTAAATGATCAACTGCCCTTTCAGGTGGTAAACCCGATGATAGCTCCTTAGGAAATACATCTTAAAACGAGTCAAGTAACTTCTTTAATGCTTTGTTTTCAAACAGACTTAATTCATAACTTCCATCACAGAGACGAGAAATGAAGAAAATGGAATCAAAACACAATCGAAAGCAATACACAAAGAAGAATCCATTATATTTCCAAAATCAACTATATTTACAAGACGTCCATGAGAAGGATATATACAATCACCTTGAATGCAAAACTGGGTGTTCCTATGTTCAAAAGAAAAAGAATGACTAAGCCAATCTATCTGGACCTTAAGGGTCTTAAACCACTCAATCCCTAATAGCAAGTCTACATGCTCTAGGTGCATAACATAGCACTCCAGAATATCTCTGTAGTCCTGAATCCGGATTGGTAGCTTCTCCACCTTTCGATCCCACAATTGCCGACCCGCAGTCATAGGTATCGTCCCATACCGCCACAAAGCTTCCCTCGCGGGCCTCGAGACTACTCAGCCTCGGTTGCATGAAGCAGGTGCACGTCTGCACTAGAATCCAGGCTCTTGACCACAGAGCTCTCGCATGACCTCGCGAGACTCTGATTAACTGACTGACCCTAGCCACCCTTTTATAGGCTCTTGGCCGGTCACTGGGCATCCACACATGGGCGCCCGCCCGTCAGTCCATCCTTAGCCCAGCTCGCCAATCTACCTACCTAGCTCCAAGCTACCCCAAGCCTCAAAGCTAGTCTTGTGTCCGTGCTGCACACGGTAGATACACTCTGTGCACATGACAGAACAGAAGGCAAGGTGGCACGCGGAGCTGAAGCAAACATGACATACACAGACGACATTGTGGTAAGAGAGGCCTGGGCTGGAGATGCATAGAGGCAACCCACATGGTGACGAGTCGACTACAGGATGGAAAGACAATCGTAGTTGTGGGCGCCCTAGAGCCGAGACGAACACGACGCGTGGCCCTACGCTTCAGATGGAGCAACTGAAGCAAACAGTGGAGGAGCGCTGGGAGAGTGTCAGTTGGTTACATCCGAGTAAGTGCTACAATAAAACGAGGCCAAGCAAGGTAACAATGGGCAGTTAAGGTTGCACTTAGCACAGTAGGCGCATCAGAATGGCAATGTCACACAAAGACACTCGATGTAGAAGATGATGAGGGCTACTGCGCAGGAGCTTGCTTGTGCCGCCTTGGAGAGCTCTCGATGTAGCAGTCATAGGAGATACTCCTCCACTCACGGAGGCTATACTGTCATGATGCAATTGCTGGAAGCACCGTTGATGAGTGGAGGGCATAAAAGCTGTTGGTGTTGCTTCTATAGCAAAAGAGCTATATCTTTTTACACTCTTCACCCACTTTCTTTATGCAGAGGAGCGTTACATATGTAGGTGCCCAGTATACTCAAGATTAGAGGGAGATTCCATTCTCTTCCGTGATGGATTTGGTCCACTTTCTAGGGTCATGCACTACCACGATCAGAGATGCATACGACTCTTCCTCTTGGAAAACTGCAAACACAGAGAGTCCCTACTACACCGCAGGCTAGCGGCAACGACGAGGGAACAGAGGCAGAGAGCACTTACAGACTTCTTCCGGGCAGAGACTTTTAGAGCAGTGACCAGTCCCCCCTCCATCTGGATCCCATGCAAAGACCTCTACAGCAGTCCCCACCCTATCACCCGAACCCCAGGCAGCAGCAGTTCGAGCCCGATCGAGAGGCCTGGAATTAGACAAAGCCACACTGAGCTTTGCAGAGCACGACGCCCTCACCCATGGGGGCCTCGCCCACGACCCCGATACTTCAGGTAGATCACCGCCATCATCTCCCACCAAGGGCCTTTTCTCACCAGCTGAGTCCCACCACCCTAAGCACCATGCAACAGCTCCCAATGAGAGAGATTAGGATGAGGGTAGAGAGCTATACGCTCTCAGTTCTAGTACCAGCTTTAGCTTTTCATTTTTAGTTCCTAGCATTTCCATTTTTTATGTAACTTAGACATTATATCACATGGACTTGATGTAATTATTTTGGTCTCATAGGTCACTTTGGCCTTTTGGACACGTTAATCTCTCTCTCTCTCCCTCTCTCTCTCTCTCTCTCTCTCACACACACACACGCACAAATTCGGCCCACTCTCTACGATCGTTGAATTCCTGGACCAATACTGCCTAGGTCTCTACCCCATGGAGAAATGCCAACAAAGTGGTACTTTTTAAAGAGGTCAGGGCTTGGGTTCCAAATACTTCACAGCCCCCTATCACTAGTGTCACAAGAGGGAGACATCAAGCACCCATCGCGTGGAGCCTGGACTCCAAGACCTTACCAGTCTGAGACTAGGCAGGACATACAAGCAGCCCATCACTGCAACTTCCAATAGTTACACTGGATAGAGCACTCCAGCTACAGCGCACCAGACATCCGGAGCCCTTCACATTTTGATGGTCCTGTGCCATACCCAAGGGATCCTCTCAACACACGGATACCCCCCCTTGTGTGGTAGATGTAGAGCCTGTATGAGGTCATAGATGCAGCCTCAGACGAGTGACTCCACTCCTCTTTATTTGTATGGGCACTTGTACTAAGATACATAGGATGGATTACCATCTTACCTTCTTCAGCCACACGGCTACCTTGTAAATCAGTATTCACATGATCATCTTTATAGGTAGCTAGTTTGTTTCAGTGGCTCAATCACTTCATGGGATTATTGTATTACTTTTTGGTCTCATAGACCCTTTGGATCTTTTGAAGATGCAAATATAACTCTCTCTCTCTCTCTCTCTCTCTCTCTCTCTCTCTCTCTCTCACACACACACACAGCGACGCTACCCATATCTTCATGGAGGGATTCGGACCTTTGTCATAGGTAACGCATTGCATAGATCATAGAGTAATGCATTGCATAGATCATAGATGCCTGGGACTGTGCTTACTAGAACTGAGTCACCACAAAGACCGGCAACTAAGGCAGCAACCAGAGAGGCAGGATACAGCACACACATCCAGCATCCATTTCTTTGGCACTCATCAGAGAGCCTTGGCTGACACTTAGCCCATTTTGAGATCCACCGATACAGATAGAGTAGAGTGCCAGGCGACCTCAACGAGCAAGCACCCCCTAGGCCCATGACATGCTGGCACCACACACACACGTAGAGTCCTCCGAGAGAGCACGATACCTTTAGAGAGCCAAATGTCCCCGTTCCTAGAGACCCAAACCCTCCATCTTCTGGCTCTAGGTCCAGGACTTGCTTCAGTGACACGGAGAGGTACCACCACAGCTAGTGGATATCAAGGCTAGGCACTCAGTCCATGACGAGGACACATTATGAATCCCTACACATTAGGAGGACACATTATGAGTCCCAGCACATGAGGTTTTTTTGCTGCCTATTCTATTGTACATTAAAGGTCTAATAGTATGTTGGCCATGTTTTTCTTTCGGAAGCTAGCTTTTCATGTTGTCTTGACATCCATGTTTTCATGTTTCCTCATGGATCGCATGTAACATCTGTTTGGTCTGAAAGACCCTTTGGGTCATTCGTAGACGTTAAAAGCATCTTTCTTTCTTTCTTTCTCTCTTCTCATACACACAAACAAGAGACAACTTTTCTTGTGAAATCAATGTCTAACTTCAGACATTACTAAAAAGATCCAGTATCTCCTTCTAACATACAGCATGGAAGCGAAGTCTTCACCTTCAAGGGAAGCAGCATGATGTACAGTAGGCCATCAAAGCATATCATCGGTCCCAAAGTTCAATAGCCAAACCTCTCTCGGCAATCTGCAGACTGGCATGCGCAAACTTTACCCTGCACTTGTGATTCTAAGCTGGATAGTTCACTGCCATAGTCGATTGTGAGCTCCCTAAAAGGTGGAATATTATCCATAGCAAAAAGCATGGCATGGGGGCATGTTGTATCCTGTCGATCTCGTAAAACACACTGCACCAGCAGATTTGGAGAGCAACTATGATTGATGAACCGAGCCACATTTCCAGTTTTGTAGGAATCAATCATGAATTCTGGTTTGGGCAGGTCATTGCCAGCTTGTGCAGACTCCTGTTTATCAAGGAGGCTAGAGACATCCCCCCATCTAGGGTTGCTATTGGGAACCATGCTGAGATTCAAAAGGTAGTCTTTGTTTTGCAATGAGTGCAGATCATGGACAAGACGCCCAGCATACTCACAGACAAAGCTTCCAGCTGGGATGATATCTTGACACCTCAATCCCCATCCTCTGTCCTGAGTCTTAAAGATCTCAAGACGGTGTTTTGGTGATCTTTGAGTGACCCTATTACCACAGCTAGGAGAACACTTACAGTTATCCCCACACTCATAAACAACCCCTCTTTCTTTCACTAGCATCCCATTATTTGAATAAGGAAAGGCATTTGCATTCCTTAGAAGGCAGGAGCAAGCCTTGGATGAGCTGCAGACATTCTTGCAATCACACCTGTATGGTTGCCCGAATTGCTGCAAGAACCCAGATGGGTACTCTACAGTGGTTGAATATTTGAATGGAGCCGGGCTGATCTCGTCATCAACGGTGTTCACGACACAGATGGCCACTGCCTCTTCCCCACCCGAAAAGTCGGCAATGCACACTCCTTTGCGAGTGTTGGGCGCGTATTTCAGCTGATTAGACAGCTTGATCACAGCTGATCCAAGCTCTGGCTGGTCAGGCAACCTTTGCAATTTGAACTTGAACTCTTCAAACCCGGATTTGCCTTTCTCTGACCAGAATTTGTCCACCTTGTAGAGCCCATCGTAGGTATAGGTTTTGCCCGAGGGGCTCACTGTATCTTTGACACCTCGGATAACTCTGACTGGCACCTGGTGTTTCATGCTCCCTTCCATAGCCAGGTTTCCTCTTTCTAGCTTCTGATCTTCATTGGGCTTGTCCAGGGCACTCTTCCCACCTTGGCCTGTGTAAATGAGCTCATCACCATCATCTTTAGCATCGTAACCTCCAGAAGAGATGATGGAGATGGCTACAGGGGTGTTCCATTTGGTCTCTTTGGAGTTAAGGTAATCAATGCCTGCTTGGATGGGGCCATGCATGCCAATGCAAGAGAGCTCCATTCTGAAGTAGAAGATATCTCCCACTTCGACTCCTGGAAAGGGTCCAAATCTTTTTGCACTGCGGTTAAGAGAGAGGCCATGGCTGGTGAGAAGCCCACCAGCATTCAGGTCAGGCCTGCTGCCCTTTGGTTCGTCTTCCAGAAGCAGGTTGCGCCGCACTGCATCAAAGAGCCTCAATGTTTCTGTAATGATCTTTCTGGCAGCACCTGGGCTTAGGCCTACTGTTGTTGTTTTTCTTGTTATTAATGAGCGCTTGGAAGCTTTCAAATTTGAGTATGTGGGCGCTTCCCGCTTTTTCTTTCGCCTGGATGGTGGAGAAACGGCAGCGGGAAGCTCAGCTTCGGCATGCAGGGTCTCAGGTTTGACGGAGCTTTGCTCAAACTTCCTGGAAGTTCGCTCAAATTTGGCTGAAGTCTGCTCATTTTTACCTGTATTCTGCTCATTTTTGCCGGAAACCTCCTTTGGGATGGGCCTGGATTTCTTCAATGTTTGCAATTTGTCGAGAGTTTGCTCGGGTTCGCTGGAGGTTTGTTCAGGTTGGGCAGGCTTCGGGCGCCGCCCACAGCCTTCAGGGTAGTCGCGGACAGCAGAGGATTTGGGTCTGCGGGGCTTCATGCTCTGATCGGCGCCTACCATGGTGTGATGCCGGAACTTGAGGAAGTGAGGGGGGAGCCCACTGAGAGGATTGAGTGGATTGGTGATGTCGTCGTCGTTGTGGTGGTGGATGGAGGCGGGCGGGGGTTGAACTCCGGGCGGTGCTACGATCCTCAAAGGGGTCACATACAGAACGCAGGACCGCCCTTCGCCGTCACCACCACCACTATCACTTGTAGTGGCTCCTTCTTGTTCCATATCCACTCTCTCTCTCCCTCTCGCTCCCCCCTCCCGCCCCACAGCCAGCCCCACACACACACACACACACACCACGCGTCAGAGAAGCCTTGAACTCATGTAGAGAAGAAACAGACACAGAGATAATGAACGACGAGCAGAGAAGACCTCGGGTTTCCCCACCTCTATCTGTTAAATATATATCTTCTTAATTTCAGAAAATATCCACATTTCAGACATTTTAGCTCAAAAATCTGCAAATTTTCCCTGTTCTTCACGTGCACAAACAAGTAATGCAGTCAATTCTAAAGTGCTACCAGTCAAAAACAATTTACAAACTTTTATATAAAAAATTGAATGATTAGTTGCTTGTTAAAGACTATTTTCGGATATATAAAAAGGTAAGGATTTCTTTTGTTGAACTGGTTACATGGATGTTGTTGGCATAAAATTCTAGGGCATACTATGCAATGATTTAATTTTCCACCCATAAGATCCAACAAGGTCTATTTATCAATTCAATGATGACACAATAAGTTTCTATGTAGCTCACATGTGATTCTTTCTTATCTATACAAGATAAAGCACAAGTGCCTTGGGATTGACATGGTGCTTTGTGCGTTCTCTATGCGCTGAAAAGTTGGCCATGCGCTCTCTACACTAAAAAGGCAATGATGTGACGCTCTTTACAGTGAGCACTCCCAGAGTCTCTACGCATCATCATCGTGAGAGCGAGATCAGCATGGAGATGGAGGAGGGAGTGCATCATCATCGCAATAGGTGCCCTTACACTGCAGACTTCAAACACACATTTTCAAACCTTTACAACGTTTACATGCTTCTCTCGGTCGGAGTCAGGTCACCATTGTATGATGCACGTTCTGCACTTATGTGCCGTCTACAGCACAGGTACCTCTCTACATTTCTTTTTGAGCTTCTTTCTACTTTCTATATGCACAGTCTACAGTAGAGGTCTAACACGTTATTTTTCATTTAGAAACGTGTGCCCATAATATTTCATTGAAAAAAAGAAGTGTGTATAGTGTGTGTGTGTGTGTGTGTGTGTGTGTGTGTGTGTGTGTGTGTGGGTGTGTGCATGTGTGAGTGTGTCCATGTTGTTAATTTTTATTTAAAAACGTATGGTTCATATATTTTTATTTAAAAGTGCATATAAGAGTGTATATAGCCCATAATTTAAAAACATATAATCCATATATTTTTATTTAAAAATGTTTTAAAAGTGCATATAAGAGTGTATATAGTCCATAATTTAAAAGCTTACTAGGATTGGACTCGCGTGTTGTTGCGGCCGGCGAGCAGCCAGGGTTCCAAAAAAGAAGAACTTCAACATAGAACCACCTACAAGAACTGGAGGAAAAATATGCCTAGTTTCTCTAGGATTTAGGCCATGTTTTAAACAAACACAATACACAATTTCAAGTGATCTCACATATATATATCTCAAAATTGCATCCATGTCTCACATAGATTTATAGCGAGAATAAATATCATAGTAATATGTAGCATGCAAAGATGCAAAAAAGGACCAATATCACAAATTCTCAAAATTCATCACACAAAATTATCTAAGTCAACAAAATATATATCTATATAAGTCAAAAATGTTATAATTTTCCTAGTGCTTAGACCCTAATCAGCAAACTGAATTCTTTCCCTGCAAGAAGGATCATTCCTCTTGTTATGAGGATGAATTCATGAAATATTTTATATATTTCCATGTTGTGTTATTTATGGACAACGTCGTTACGAATGAAGTCTCAAAGAGACTATTCAAGCCGAGGTAAACATGTTCAACCCTCTACACTTGATGAAGCTATTTCTTTAGCCCATGATGCAGCATTCAAAAGAGGCTTGCACAAAACCCCTTGACAATCCAATGCCTTTTCATCCAATAATCGACAAACCTCAGGTTTCAATAACAATCGACAACCAATGCCTTGTCTTACGTTACTCCTACTGGGCTACGTTTTTTTTAACAATTTTAATGCAAATAGAAAGCCTTAGGTAGCACCTGGCAATACATGCACAAATCCCACTCAAAATGTAAAGATTATTAAATAATGATCAAAGCAATGTATCTCAACCCAAGCCTATTAGTCACAACACTAATACTACAAAGAAACCTCGCCCTACATGCTACAAGTGCAACCAACCGGGCCACTTTGCTACTCGATATTGAAAAAATGTTATCAACTGCTCAACCTCACAACATCGAAGAGGTGTCCAATAATGATGGTGATTATGCTCCATATTGGTCTGAAGACACTCTAACATAATGATGGTAACCCCAAACAAAGTGATATGCCAAATAACCCTATTTTGTTTTATTCTTTGCTTAAGATGACAGGTAAAATCGATGGTCATGATATTACTGTGTTGCACGATGATGGTAGTACGCATGATTTTATTTCAAAACGTTTTATTAAGACATTGCAATTAGAAACACACCCATCACTTTATAAGGTTAAATCTACATTCCAAGGTACACGTTACAATGGTACTAAGGAGGGTGGGCAACTAGATATTGTCATTGTTCCTTATAAAGAGAAAAGAGATTTCTTAATTACACCACTGCATACCATTGATATCATTCTAAGTATACCCTTTTGTCATCAATTTAATCCTTAAATTGATTATGATGCACACACAATGTGGATCACACACCAAAACGAAACTTTAACTCTCCATAGTGATGTCACCAATGAACTTCTTCCACTAGTATCACACACACAAGCTAAACATGCTTTACGCAAATGAGACAAAGCTTACGAGATATATGTAAACGAAACTTTAACTCTCCATAGTGATGCTACCAATGAACTTTTTCCACTACTATCACGCACACAAGCTAAACATGCTTTATGCAAATGAGACAAAGCTTACATGATATATGTAAACAAAATTGAAGCAATTGACCAAAGTTTATCACCTAGTCAACAACTTTTTCTAGATCAATTCAAAGATTCCTTTGCCGATGATCTATCCCCAGGACTACCTACATCTTGTCTAGAAGACCACACAATTGAGATTAGTACTAGTAGTCAACCACCTCATAAGGCTCCTTATAGACAAAATCAAATTCAGTAAAAAGAGACTTTTAGATCACGAACTCATACGACCTAGCATTTCTCCTTTCACTGTCCCAATACTTCTAGTTTAGAAAAAGAACAAGACCTTGAAAAGCGTTTATGCATAACTCTTCCATTTAGACAACTGCTTCTAGAAGAATTGCATAATCCCCCATACATTGGCCATAGAGGAATCATTACTACTCTCAATGTTGTGCTAGATGATTTTTATTGGCTGAATGTGAAGAATGATGTTTCCAACTTTGTTTTTGAATGTCCTATTTGCCAACGAATCAAGCAACATCATGGAAAACAACATGGCTTACTAATGCACTTACCTATTCCTGAATGTCCTTATTACTGGTTTACCTGCTACTTCTGCATGAAATGATATGCTTTGGACTATTGTTGATAGATTTAGTAAGCAAGCATATTTCATTGTATGCAAAAAAAACACTGATTGCTTTGCAAGCTGCACATCTTTTCATCAAACATGTTTTCACACACCATGGTCTACCTAACGTTATTGTATCTAATCATGAATCTTATACAATCTCCACAACAACTAATTAGGACCAACGTCTTTATTTACTACAATTTGCTTACAACAATACACCACACTCAACAACAGGAAAAGCTTCTTTTGAAGTTGTATATGGTAAGAAATTACTAACACCTATTTCTCGACTTTCACACATTGTTCCTACTTGATTTCACCAGAGATCATACCCGCATACTACAAGTGCATGAAGCTATCAAACAAAATATACTACTCAAGCACATAAGAAACGTAAGCCATTTTCTTTCAAACAAGGTGATCATGTGTGGCTTCATGTTGAAAAAAGAAGACTCAAAAGTGTAGATAGACACCCCGCAATTAAAGTAGCCCCTAAATTTTATGGCCCATTCAAGGTTTTAACAAAAATCAATGATAGTGCCTATCGTCTCAATATTCCATCACATTGGCATAGTCATAACTCTTTTTATATTAGTCTACTAAACCATTTAGAGGCCCTCTGCATGCCTATCTAGTATATGATGACCCTCTAATATTAGATGAAGATTCTAAAATCATATTTTAGACTGCAAGCAAACAACCACAAGAAAAGGCAACGTTTATCGTTGATATTTAGTCAAGTATAAAGGCCACTCCATCAAAGATTCTCAAGTATAAAGGCAACGTTTATCGTTGATATTTCGTCAAGTATAAAGGCCACTCCATCAAAGATTCTCAATGGTTACCTGATCATGCCATGCGCTCATTGCCTATCCATCCTTAATTACATCTTACACGGATATTAGCCCATGATTATTATTGATGGTTTTGTGACAACTGAGCATAGTTGCTTTGTCACCCCCGGTGCATGTTATGAGGATGAATTCATGGAATATTTTACGTATTCCCATGTTGTGTTCTTTATGGATTCTTAAAAGAATTCATGGAATATTTTATTCCCAAGTGTTTATGTTATGAATTCGCCTAGAGATGAGTTTAGATTAGGACGCCTTTCTAAATCTCGACAATCGTAGCTTACTTTACATATACGTGAGTGAACCCATACATGCATGGGAGTATTGGTTGCATCATCTTATTCATATGAAGTTTCATATGGATGTTTATTTTTAATTAATTAATTAGCTTAGTTGATGCAAGTGTTGATCATTGGATCGAATAATGGAGGAGAGTAGGAATATCTTGAGATAACTGATATGAAAGTCGACAGATAATATTTGATTTTGTGACAACAAGCGCCATTAATTTATTTTGGGCACCATTCATATTTAATAGCAGTGTGTATATATTATATTTGGGACATATGAAAACTTCCTTTTGCATATTTGAATTTTCAAGATATGTGCATGTTATGTATGTATTCTTATATATGTATATGTATATATGCCTATGTGTTGTTATGTTTGAAAAAAACTTATATATAGAATAGAATACATCATATCACAGATTTTTAAACGTTTTATTTAAGTTTTTATGTATCAATAATATATATATATATATATATATATATATATATATATATATATATATATTCATGTGAATACCTTTTTTACATTCGTTTTAAATTTTTTTTAAAGAAAAATATAAAGATATTAAATTGAGAAAGAAAGAGAGAGAGAGAGAGAGAGAGAGAGAGAGAGAGAGAGAGAGAGAGAGAGAGAGAGAGCGGGGGAGATGGAGATTTCATGAGTCATGAATATATAGAATAGAATATATAATGTCTTGCCGTGTTATTATTACGCATTAATATATGTTTATTTAACAAGACTTTTTTTGTGTGGAGAGAGAGAGAGAGAGAGAGAGAGAGATTTTATTAGCATCTAAAAAAGACCCAATGGGTCTATGAACTTAAGATGATTAACTTTGTCGATGGCCATGTCACTTACCCTTTGACATAGACCTACTAGAACTTTTGAGCCTACTGCTTACGTTACCACTTAGGACATAAAAGAATGTTGGATCAAACAAATAATTATTTCATTCGAGCGTAGTTGGGTCTTTATCTATTCTACATATGTGTGATTTAGTTTATGATTCATCGTTTGGATTATTTTGCAACCCATAATTTCTTATAGATTCAATAGAATTTAACAAAATGTTTCATTAATATTTCTTAATGATGTACAGTTTAGATAGCGAGGAAGCCATTGTGAGGTGTTCCATGGATGTTGAGGATAGAAGTCGTTGTGCTGAGTATTCAGAACCTTAACAATCTAAGGCAAGAGTAGATAATGAGAAGGCTCAATAAATAATGCATGCTTTTAAGCGATGCCAAAGGAAAAAAACCTTTGCTAAGTGGGTGTGACACATCGATGGTAAGAACTCAAGTAAGAAGACTTGAAATGGGAAGAAGACAATAAACTTAACATCAAAGAAGATACTCCATTTAGCCTCAATGACAAAAACTCTCATGTGTTAAATGTGGAGAGCTTGATTGATGATCTTGGTCAGCACACAAACAATCATGAAAGTGGGGGAAGTAGTTCAACTTGAGAATCGGTTTGTTCCATTGTAAATGGCAATCACAAGATCAAGGATATTGTCGAAACTACCTACCTTTGCATAATGGATGCATGTGGTGATTTTGGAGAAGCACACCTTTGTGATGTTATTTAGTCAAAAGACAATTGATGTTATAAAAGAGCAACATGGAGGCAACAAGACAAGTTTACTTACCAAAATAAGTCATAGATTTCGAACACCTAAAATGTAATTGTTGGTTTGGTTTACCAATTGTGGGAGTTGATCTTATGATCCTTTCGTAATTCTTATGACACTATTATCTTTTTATAACTTTGGGCTCTAAGTACTGGAATGATAATAGTGGTCCTTGTGTGTGTGTGTGTGTGTGTGTGTGTGTGAGAGAGAGAGAGAGAGAGAGAGAGAGAGAGAGAGATTTATATATGTGGATATAATCTCTTAGTATTTAAATGGAGATTCTAGATAATTTCTCTTTTAATGGTTTTTTAAATCAAAATTTTCTATTTTTATGGTTTTTTGTCTCATATGTACATGGAGAGAGAGAGAGAGAGAGAGAGAGAGAGAGAGAGAGATTTCTAAGCTTGGTTTGGTCGTATATATATATATATATATATATATATATATATATTGAAGGGATGTTGTATGTTGATTTTATAATATTTTTGTAATATTTGTAACATTGCTATTTATATTTTTATAAGTTTTGGCTCTACTGAGATGATGATGATGATATATGTATGGAGAGAGAGAGAGAGAGAGAGAGAGAGAGAGAGAGAGAGAGAGAGAGTTTGTGCGTGCTATGTATGTACATATGTAATGTTAAGGATTATAGATTTTTGTGTTGTTGTTATATGTGTAAGGTTTAAGGATTAGGAACCATAGATCTTGACAAATGGAAAGGTGTGAAATGAAGTTGAGAGTGTGCAAAGAGCTCTCACCTACTCTACTTTATGGATCAATGTAGGTACTTTAGCTTTTCATAGGGCTGGCATATAGTTGATTTGTCACATAGTTTGCATCTGCCTTGGTCCTTCAAGGTAAGTTACAAAAACTTTGCTTTATTGTTGTTTTTCTTTTGAATTCTATGTTTATGCAAGGATAAGAGCTTTATCTTTCGGACTTTATGATTTTTAAATACGAATAGTTCATTACAATTGAATAAGAGCATAAGGATTTTTATGCTCGAATAAGACCTTTATGCTTTAAGTTTATGAAGCATTCAGTGAGAGGGAGGGACACACACACACACACACACAAAGAGAGAGAGAGAGAGAGAGAGAGAGAGAGAGAGAGAGAGAAGAGAGAGAGAGAGAGAGAGAGCTTTATAATCTCTTAATATGTACGTGAAGATTAGAGAAAAGCTCATGAGAAAAGAAACTTGGCAAAGATCAAATAGGTTTATGACATATACCTACCTACATACAAGCACAATCTTCACAAAATAAGGTGCCAATATACGAACTATGTATTTATGTATGTGTATGCATGTTATGTTATACACATGTTATTTTTATACAAATATACGATGCGAACTATGTATGTATGTATGTGTATGCATGTTATGTTATACATGTTATTTTTAGTAATCCAATAATCTATGCTTTAAGTTTACGACACACTTAGTGCGCACACACACACACAGAGAGCTTTATAATCCTTTAATATATATGTGAAGATTGGAGAAAATCTCATGTGAGGTTATATGTTATATGTATACACAAATATCATAGAAAAATAATAGTTATTTTTATTTAATGGTTACTATTTTATAATAAAGGAAATGGGTTTATGCATAATGGGCCACTCTTAATTGAGTACTTGATGGCATTAGGTTCATGGCGAGAATGGTAGAGATAGGTAGTTTAAGGTGTCCTCTTCAAACCATTTCCTTGAATGCTCTAAGGAAAAGGAGAAGAAAATGAAAAAAATAGCAACTGCAGAGGAGTCAAGGGATAGTGAACCTCATTGTTATGATGCAAGGGGGTCAAGGGATAGTACAAAGAAGTCAAGGGATAGTGAACCTCACTGTTATGATGCAAGGGGGCATAATGTTACGTGTAGTATCGATGATGTATTGATGCAAGAGCCTCATAGGATTCTTGCATAAAAAGATACCATAAAAAGATACCATTTTTGCATAGAAACAAGTAGCAAAAGGAAATTGATGCAGTTGCCTTGATCTAGCACTAATAGGTCTTGAACTACCTTGGGTGGAGATTAAAGGATATTTAACAAGAATGCTAGAAGCTTTTGCTATGAGATTGCAAGAAATCGGACTCTTTTGAAAGAAATAATAAAGGGAACGACAAATGGACTTTATTTCGGGATGTCATTGGTTGAAAGTTTAAGACTTATGAGAAGGTATCGACTCTTCATTGCTAGAAATAAGGACCCGTATAATGCAACCAAAGGAGTAACATTTGATGGAGCTAATGAGGGTCTTGCAATGTCCACGGCATTGGCTATGAACATGATTTCTTTTAACAAGGGTCCTGCAATGGTGGCTAATCAGGGTGTTATGGTGGCAGATAATGAGGTAGTAGTGGCATGCCTTGATGTAGGTGATGAGGGTGTGGTCATAAGGGTTGTAGTAAGTGATCCAAGGATTTTATCTTCTTCTTTGGTCGATGGTGAGAGAATACTTGTGCCACAGATTGGAGCTAAATGAAGATGCCAATATATTTGATGAGAGATGTGGTAGATTGTCTAAGAGTAGTAGTAGATGGTCAGAGAGAGGCTAAAAGTGTATTAGTAGATGGTCAGAGAGTAGTGGCAGAGGATGAGAGTGTATTAGTAGATGATCAAGGCTAAAAGTGTATTAGTAGATGGTCAGAGAGTAGTAGAAGATAATAGAATTTGTAAATGAGAGTGATGCAACTACAATGTCTTTCCTTTCTATCTGTGAAGAGAGAGAAGTATCATTTGTTGATACAATAAGAAGAGACAATGTTAGCTCTCGAATTGCCCTAGGTGAAGATCAAAGGATATTTGACAAGAGTGCTAGAAGTGTCCACCGTGAGATTGCTAGGAATAGGACTCTTTTCAAAGAAATAGCAAGGAAATGGCAAGTGGAGTTTATTTAGTGGTCATTGGTTGAAAGTTTGAGACCTGCAAGAAGGCATCGTCACTTCATTGCTAGAAATAGGACCTCTTATAATTTGACTAGAAGAGTAAATGAGGGTAATGCAATTAAAATGTCTTCCTTTTCTACCCATGAAGAGAGAGAGAGAGAGTGCCATTTGCTAATACAATAAGAAGGGAGAGTGTTAGACAAATTCCCTCTTATGTATTGATAAAAGAAAGGGAGGGATTTTGTCTATCCTCCATGAGCTCCTACTTGTACAAGGTATACATGCACATACTTGGCATATTCATGCACTTTAATCCACTTATTTTAGGAGGGATGACACATGAGTGTGGGTTTTGTGGAGCACAATTATGGGTGAGTGAAAAGAAGATGAGTTGTGGACAAGTTCTATGGAAAATATTGTTGTAAATATTCTTCCTTCACTCGTTGAATCATCTAAGCCATTAAGGTCTCTTTTGATTAGTAGCGAAACTACAAGTAAAAATTTCCAAGTAAACATTCGGGCTTACAATAGTGTGTTAGCTTTTGCATAATTGGGTGCATGAATAGATGCTTCTCTCTTTCGTAATAGTAGTGTCTATACTTTCAAGGAGCATGGGAGTATATATCATTAAATTAGGTCCTTGGTTCCCAATGATATGTACAATCCTAAGCCACGGTTTGCACAGTTGTATGTTTCTGATACTAAGCAAGAATTGCAAAATTGACTAGGTGTTATGAATGGATTGGAATCCACGACCCTGGAAGCACTTCAATCCATGATGCTGCATACTTCTATTCCATTTGCACAAGCTTTTTAGTATGTGGGAAGAATGTTGAGTAATAATCCGGGTTTGGAATTGAAAACGACTATATGTGAGATGACGTCCACATCTAGGTGCTGATAGCTTACGAGATTATTGGAATCATGATTGGTCAAGGTGATGATCATAATGTTGGTCATCGTGATATTTTGTTGCATACTCGAGAAGGAACATGCAAACACACCTCTAATGTGCATAGGTGCTACATGCCTCTTTTGTATGTTGTGTTATTTCCATGAGGGGATGCCACTTAAAAATCCCTTATGTTGATGTACCAGTGAGTGCATTGAGAAGTGGTCAGTGTGTAACTTAATGACACTACTATGCTTATCGGTTGTTGCAAGTTTGTTCGGATACAAATGCATGCTTACTACGTGGTGGAAGCTTATTGTAACAATTTATGGTTGATGCCTATTACAATGTCGAAGAGGTTATCATGGCTACACCATAATCATAAAAGTTTACGTTTAGAGATTTATAGTGGTTAAGTAGACATGCTTTATGTAGAAGGAAGTCGAAATGGTATTACAGGAAGGACAGTGGGAAGGAGAATAGTGTTACCTTCCAGTTTTGTTGGTGGGCCACGACAAATGTATTAGCTTTATCAGGATGCCATGGCAATTGTTCATAAATGGCAAGCCTAATTTATTCATTACTTTCACCTATAACCAGAGGTATCAAATGCTTTACTTCCGAGGCAAAGTGCATGTGATCGACCTAATTTGACTACTAGAGTATTTTGCTAAAAACATTTAGATATGATGAAAACTATCATAAAGCAGGAGATCTTTGGTAAGGTGATTGAATATGTGAGTGTCATTGAGTTCCAAAAAAGAGCACTGTCTTATTCACACACGTTATTGATAAGACTATCCAAGACTATGATAGATTAGTATGTGCCGAATGGCCTAACAAGCAAATGTTTCATGCTCAGTATGATGTCGTATTGCATTGCAATATCCATGGGCCCTTGTGGGCCATTCAATCCAAATGCAATTTTTATGAATGAAGGGAAATGCACAAGGAACTATCCATGCACTGTGGGCCATTCAATCCAAATGCAGTTTTTATGGATGAAGGGAAATGCACAAGGAACTACTCACGTGCTTTTGCACAGGATCTAGGAACTACCTTACAATATGCAAAGGATCTAGGTCACTTAAAGATTTGTGTTTGCTCAATGGTTATATCTATCCTTCCTTTAAGGTAGCTTGCATTGCCAGAGGGATATTGGAAGATGATTCTGAATGGGTTACATGTATGGAGAAAGCATCACCCATGCAAAATGCCTTGAAGTTGAGATGCCTTTTAGGATTATATTGTTGTTTTTTGAGCCTTCCTCTCCAATAATATTGTGGGAGAGATTTCGAGAAGCAATGCTAGAAGATTTTCCATACCAATTATTGAGAAGTAGGGGTCAGTTTGTTGGTATTAGCTGAAACTCATGTACTGCATTTAGAAGAAATTATTCGTGATCAAAGGCAGATATCGGCAGATTTTGAAGGAATTCTTGAACTGAATAGAATTGATTTGGAAGTCTTGGGTGAAAATAGATTGCTTTTAGAAGAGAGAGCTTTTGATATTGTTGAACAATCTAACCTCTCAAGTGCTATAGACTCAACATTAATAGATAGCCAGTGTATTGCTTTCGAAGTTATAATGTATGCAATTGCCACAGATGCAAGTGACATTTTTTTTCTAGATGGTTCGGGGATCGAACAAGACATATTTGTATAATTTCTTGCTTGCATATACAAGGGCATATTGCTATGGCCACTACATCACAAGTAATGCTTTGCTCCTCTTAGGGAATGGATGTACTGCACATTCTAGATTCAAGAAAACAATTCTTCAACTTGCAAAATTCCTATACGTGGATAACTTGCAGAGGTTTTGAGAGTTTATAAGCTCATTATTTGGATAGATACTCCAATGATTTATCATTATGCGTAACATTGAATAGGAGCTTACAAGATGTATTGTTCTTAGATAAGCCATTTGGTGGAAAGGTTGTATTACTGGGGGGAGATTTTAGACATATTTGGCATGTTGTTATGAAGGGGAGACATGAGGATATTGTTAATGTAGCATTGTGTCATCCCTTTCTGTGGAACTTTACCAAAGTTCTAAAGTTAATACTCTGAATTGGCTATCACTATGATGTATGATTCATACTTTAGTGAGTATGCTATTCTTGCTCCGATAAACAATCAAGTGGATATTGTGAATAAGACAACTTTGGATGTAATTCGTGGTGAGCCTAAGCAATATTTTAGTGCAAATTCAATTCTTGAAAATGATAAAAATTGATTCCTGTATTCCACAAAAATTTAGAATGCAACTGACCTTTGGGGGACGGATATCCACCTCACCACTTGGTTTTAAATTTAGAATGCAACTGACCTTCGGGGGACGGATATCCACCTCACCACTTGGTTTTAAATTTAGAAGCTCCTGTTATTTTGCTTCATAACTTGGATCTAAGACGTGGGCTTTGTTAACGGTACATGGATGATATGTAAGGCCTTTCACTTTAAAGTCTTAGAGACAGAAATCATCACTGGTACTCAAGTTGATGAAATATTATTTCTTCCATGGATTACCTTTATATGTACGGAAACCCAAATACCATTCACCATGAGATAGAGGCAGTTTTATGTGCGGTTGCTGGCATTTGGCATGTCAACAAATCACAAGGCCAAACCCTAAATGTATTGGGGTTATTTGGTGACTCTAGTGTTAACTTATGAGAAATTGTATGTTGGGTTATCACGAATATGGTCTCCTCTTGCTACGAAGGTGTTACTTGAGGATAATGTTAATGTAGAGTCTTCATTTGATGACCTTCAAAGTTATATGCCTATGACAAACAACATTTTTGATAAGGAGATCTTGAAGACTTCAGAGTGACAAGTCAGGTTCCTTATTTAAGTTGTGCATTTTGATTAATTTTGTTGTGATTACTTTTTTATATGTATTTGTTCATGGTAAAAGTCCTTATTTTTGTTGTTCATGTTTTGACATACATGTCTGAGGTTTTCTTTACATTGGACATGCCTTTATCAAGGATATTAGGTTAGTTATTCTCTATTGCATAACTTTTATTGATTACAAAATATAAAATATGACATTCTATACTATATGATGACGCAAGAAACACACGCAAGAACATAAAAAATGCTACAAGAATGTAATACAATACATGGAGGCATTTACTTAGATAGACATTATGGCCAAGAATTGGCCAATCAACATGGTGGAGGACATCCTTAAATGAGTAAATATGAAAGCAATCTCAACCTTAGATTTGTGGGTATAAATTACCAAGAAGATACATCCCACTCCAAATGATCACCAAGTTGTGATAGAGTATGGGGTGTTACTAAAGATATTATGAAAGAAGCCCACTCATGGTTTAGTTCAAAGGTGGAGAATGTAACATACCTCTGAGTTTAACCAAGAGTTATGATTAAAGACAATCTTAAGTTTTGGATGCTTCCAATTTTAGTAATGAATTCTAGTAGGTTTTCAATAGTTTTTCAACAAAATAAATTCTAACTGTTAAAAATTAGGTGAAAATTCAAGTTTGAGTTTTCTATTAGTTAATATGCTCAAAGGCATTATTTAAGTGTGTGTATGGACATGCGAATCAAAATTTGATAGAAAAGTAAAACGTGGCCTATTTTTGGAGTTGCCCTTCACATACGGCCAAATTTGGCAATTCTGCCGCGTTAGGTTGTAGACCACACCGTTCTGGTAATTTTAAATACACACGTGACCAGTTTTTGATAATTGAGTGTGAAGTTATACATGTTACAAGTTGCAATCTCTCACAACAAAAAAAGGTTCTTTTAAGTCATACATTATATGACACTAAATTGGTATAACAATGTGAGAGGGAGACACCATGCAAGTCGTGAGTGCTACAACTCCAAAAGGGATGAAGTAAGTAACAGGCGCATCTAAAGAAAGCACAAGGTGGACGATGATGATGAGGATTGGGATCTCTCGCAACAACCCACATGGAGTAAGAGAGCAAAGAAGCTAGTGGAAGAGGATGCTGAAGAAAGGGAAGTCTGTGATGGAGGAGGAGGATGAGAATGAGGATGTCAATGATGAGGATGATGAGACAGACAAAAGCTTCTCAATCAATTATTTGTCATCTCTGATTAGATCTTGTTTAGCATACCATTGATTTTATAGTGTAAGGGAAACTTAACATTTCAAAGAGATTTTTTATAATGTTAGTTATAATTGATTATCTCTCAACAAGGCGAGCCTACAAGTAAACAAATCCACTCCATTGCCACTTATTCCTCTATGTCGTCTAGTTAGTTTAACCCTACAATTAGAAGGGTACATTCTAGATATTAGAGATTGTGTGTGGAATTCTTCACCAATGGATATGTTAGAGAATGAGCAAGCTTTATATGCTCATTAAAATCCTCAAGATGTCCACTAAGGAAAGTTCTAGAGATAGATAGAGCAAATTGGGATGATATTTAGAAGGAGAAGAATGTAAAGTTTGAAGAAAAGATACAGGATGCTGAATGGACCTTCCTCGACAATAAGAAGTACATGTGGGATGGTAATCATCATGTAGTAGTAGCTTGGATGAAGGAGATAAATCAAGGTAAGTGATAACGTATAAGTGCTTTTGAAAATAACAAAAAGATGAATTGAAAGTGTTAATATTCATAATTTGACATGAATTTGTAGAATTTAAATGATGACCATAATTTTATTCAGAGGTCGATACAATCATTATAGCGGTTGATGACAATAAGGAAGGGGAGGACCTGTCCCTTATAGCAATATTAAATAGGTACAAGTTCTTCTAAGCACTTTGGAATTGATATTACATATTTCATATTCTAAAGATGGGTTTTAGTTTTGTCTCAGGATGAATGAGGTGGGCTATGTACCAACCATCATCATAGACAAGTTATGTCTAATTAGGGCCGTGGGAAACATGTAACAAAGAAACTATTCTTCAACATATTCTAAAGATGGGTTTTAGTTCTGTCTCAGGATGAATGAGGTGGGCTATGAACCAACCATCATCATAGACAAGTTATGTCTAATTAGGGCCATGGGAAACATGTAACAAAGAAACTATTCTTCAACATGCTCAAAACCTTAATAATCAATGGGGGTGGAGAAGTTTTTATCGAAGTAAAAGAGAAGGGGCATCCTTCATGGTACAATTCCTACTTCAAATCCTTGTCCAAATTGTTTTCCAGGTATGTTACCTTCAGATATATAACCTCTATGCATAGTACCTCTTGTATGTACGCATGCACATATGTATAAGCCTTTATAAATAAACATTAAGGTAACAAGCTTTACGGGTACTTACTACAAAAATATGTATATACAAAGAGCAACAATAATCTGTATATATCACGAAAAAGTTTACATTCATAATATGGTTCTATAGGATGTGTACCTCTCAGAGGGAGGTGGAAATATTGAAAGATAGAATGACTCATGAGGAATTCAATAAAAAATGGAGTAGTGCATACTATAAAAATGACAAGCTATACAGGGAACACAGAAGAAAATTGGCTGATATTGTTAATCCAACTCTAGGAGAAGAATCGTTTAGGTAACTAAACTTGTCTAATATGCTATAAGTTTGAAATTGAGCAACATTCTTTCTCTAAGAAAATAAAGTATTAAGTAAAGGCATAATCTCATTTTAGTATAGTAGCCCAAACTAGTTGGAATGAGAGGCCAACATGCTTAAATAAGGAGTGCATACTATAAAAATGACAAGCTATACAGGGAACACACAAGAAAATTGGCTGATATTGTTAATCCAACTCTAGGAGAAGAATCGTTTAGGTAACTAAACTTGTTTAATATGCTATAAGTTTGAAATTGAGCAACATTCTTTCTCTAAGAAAATAAAGTATTAAGTAAAGGCATAATCTCATTTTAGTATAGTAGCCCAAACTAGTTGGGATGAGAGGCCAACATGCTTAAATGAGGAGTGTCTCGCTTTGGCAAACTTTGTTTTTCCATCAGATGAGAAAGTGAAGATTCTCAAATTCATGCTTTCAGGAGAGAAGAAGAGATTGGATAGGTTCAGACTACCTGAAGGTAAGTTTTCTTATAACAGTGATAATGTATATTAGAAACCAATATATTATTTTAAACTAACATTGTTTTCTCTCTAGGTGAGGTAAAGAAGTGGCGTATATGGATGAAGATGGAGGTTATGTGGCATCAAATAGTGGAGTATGGAAAACATCTTATCAAGGAGTTAGAGGATATTTACAAGGTGAAATATCCTAGACGTACACTATAGATATGATGGAGCTAAAATGAGTTCCTTCCTTTGTGTGAAGAAGGTAGATTTGTGAAGTTAAAGTGTTAAGGCTATATGGGTTATTCCCCTTTCCTTGGTTACTCATTTATCTGTTTAGTGGCCTTGGCCTATTTTGGGCCGATTCTCCTTATTTGGCTGGCTCTGGGAGTCTTCCTTTGACCACTTGACCCTTGTCCCTAACTCTCTTTGACCACTTGACCCTTGTCCCTAACTCTCTTTGACCACATGACCCTTGGCCCTCCTTGTCTTTGT
Organism: Cibotium barometz; assembly: GCF_041138505.1. Taxonomy (NCBI): domain Eukaryota; kingdom Viridiplantae; phylum Streptophyta; class Polypodiopsida; order Cyatheales; family Cibotiaceae; genus Cibotium; species Cibotium barometz. The sequence goes on from NC_141083.1 coordinate 27,561,199, forward strand.
CCTCTTGTAGGCTCTTTGACCCCTTGCTTATCTTTCCCACCATTGCCTCTTCTTCTCCCTCTTTGGAGCTATCGGAATCTTCTTGTCCTTTGTGTTTTTCCAAATTCTCTAGTTCCTTAAAGGAGATATTCTACTTCTCCTTGTCCTTCCAATGGAATGGTCAAAGGATAAGCCATGTGCTCCTCTCTAACAAGCTCTAATGGTGTTATAACAAGGGTTCTCTATGGAAACCTTGAGACACGACTACACAATCGAAAAAAACCAAGACTTGAAACAAGTTGGACATGCAATAGTTCAGTGAGACGAGAAAAACCAGTGAAAACTCACAACCATGAGTATCTCAAGTTTTTCATGCCAAAAAAGTTTGTTCCAAAAGTAATGAAAATCGTATCTAGCATTTCCAATAAATCGCTCTCGAATCACAAGATAACCTCAACAGAAGAAAACTCAAAAGTTCAATTGACGTGAAAAACTAGTCAAAGTTCATAGCCATGATTATCTAGAGTTTTTCACGTCCAAAAATGTGGTTAAAGGGTAGCGTAAGTCATATAAAGATCTTCACAATGATCAGGTACTTCAAAAAATTAGCTCATAGACGTGCAATTCAAATGTTTTTTTGATGTGAAAAATCAATAGTTGTTCTGGGCGGCTATGAATATCTCTAGTTTTTCATGCCCAAAAAATTCTTACATAGGGCTTGAAGAAAGCCTACATATGATACGAATCATAAAACAACAAGATTTTTTCGAGGTGAATGAAAAACTAGTTTGATTTTTCAATTCCAAAAAAATGTTCAAGAATGGCACTATTCACATTGATTACATCTTCTTTTGTATAAGTGAACCATTCTAGCATATAGCCTCAAGATGATGATATTTTTTAGATATGAATATCTCAAGATATCCGAAAAGTCATGGAATAATAAAGGCCACTCAAAAATATGAAATTTAGAAAATCAATTGCTGTGAAAAACCACTAGACATATTCACATATTCGCACCATGGAAAACATAGGTTTTTCATACACATAAAATTGGATCAAAGAACATTAGTGATTATTCCTAGATCTTTATAGTAATTAGGTGAATCAAAAAATTACCTCACAAGAAGGAAATGCAATAGTTTAGCTGATATGAAAAACTAGTGTGGAATTTCACTACCATTAGTATCTCAAGTTTTTCATGCCGAAAAAAGTTGTTCCAAAAGTAATGAAAATCATATCGAGTCTTTCTAACAAATCACTTGAATCACAAGATAGCCTCAATAGAAGAAAATTAGTTTAGCTGATGTGAAAAACGAGTTCACAAATGTTGGAATTAGGGTTGCAGGAATGCACACACAACTTCAAGAAGATGAGGAAGCTTGAGCACAACACAGTAGTGTATTATGAGTGCCAAAAATGAAAGATAACAAGCCCTAGAAGATAATGGGCGTATATACTATGCACGGGGGAAAAAACCTCCTAGTGAGGGAAAAAGTGCCCCGGCGGTCCTAAGTGTGTTCACACACATCACTACTATAATATGGTAACAAATCCCCCCTGGAGTGATGCGGTGAACAAGAGCTAGCACTCATGTATAGGGAAGTGTCTAGCTATGTGGACGAATCCACAAAAGGGAGTAAGCCCAAAGCTTTGCGAAAAGCTTCGAACTTCTCACGAGGCAGAGCCTTTGTGAAAAGGTCTGCAAGGTTATCCTGTGTTGGCACATAAGCCAAACTGATCTCTCCTGCAGAGAGTCTCTCCCTGACATAATGGTAGTGCACCTCAATGTGCTTCGTACGAGCATGGAACACTGGGTTCCGCGCAACTGCCAATGCGCTCTGACTGTCAGTGAAGATGGTGGTGGCAGATGGCTGCCCAACACCCAAATCAGCCATAAGGCGTCTGAGCCACACACACTCAACCGTAGCTGTGAAAGCTGCCCTGTACTCAGCTTCACAACTAGAAGTGGCCACAGTAGGCTGCTTCTTGCTCAACCATGATATGCATGAGCTTCCAAGCATGAAGCAAAAACCACTCGTGGACACGCGTGTGTCATAACAACCAGCCCAGTCAGAATCTGAAAAAGCATGTAAATCTGGCGGCAATGATCCCCCCTTGGGATAAAACAACCCAAGATGCCGAGTACCACTCAAATAGCGAAAGATACGCTTCACTGCCTGCCAATGCTTAATGCCTGGGCTATGCATAAATCTGCTCACCTGTGAGACTGCAAACTGAATGTCTGGCCTCGTAATGCATACATAAATGAGGCAACCAACAGCTGTCTGATAGAGTGTGACATCAAAGTGATCTCCAGCATCATGAAGACTCAACTTCAAACCTGTCTCCATTGGAGTAGCAATAGGCTTGCAGTCTTCAAGGCCAAATCTCCGCAACAATGTTTCAATATACTTTGTCTGACACAAAGCAATACCTCCATCACACTGCTTAAATTGTATCCCCAAATAATGATGCAAATGCCCCAAATCTGACATCTCAAAAGAGGCATTCAAATCAGCCTTAAAATCAGCAATATGACTCTTATTTGGTCCTGTGAGCAGCATGTCATCGACATAGAGAGCAATGATTAGATGTACACCATCCACACGTTTAACATACAAAGTGCTTTCTGTTGGACTATTCTGAAACCCATGTGCAGTCAAATATGCATGTATTTTTTCATACCAAGCTCGTGGAGCTTGCTTTAAACCATATAAAGCCTTTTTTAACCTGCACACTTTGTTTTCCTGCCCTCTTTGAACAAAACCACGAGGCTGCGATACATACACCTCCTCATGCAAATCTCCATTTAAGAACGCAGTCTTTATGTCCAGCTGATGTACATTCCAACCATTATGAGCTGCTAATGCACAGATGCTACGAACAGTGGTCATACGACATGTGGGAGCAAAAGTCTCATCAAAATCAATGCCCTTCTCTTGAGCATAACCTTTTGCAACAAGCCTAGCCTTATGGCGATCCACTGTGCCATCAGGCTTACGCTTCAATTTGTATACCCACTTAGTGCCAATGGCCTTCTTGCCAAGGGGCAAGTCACATAAAGACCATGTACCATTCTTCATAATAGCATCGTATTCTGCTTGCATAGCAGCCATCCAATTTTCTGAACTTTGTGCCTCATCAAATGAAACAGGCTCACTTTCATCGCACATACTAGAAACAGCCAATGCATAACAATCTGACGCATAAGAGGCACCATGAGAGCCAGAACGAGTGCGACTAGACAAAGGGGCATCCAACTTGCTGTCACGCAAAGTCTGCACCAGCCATCTAGGCATATTCCTAGAGCCCTCAATCTCTTGTCTCTCATCCTCAAGTGCATCATGCACATCTGCATCAGATATAGGCTGATCTGTGCCATCATTTAAAACCTGCATAGGCTGAAAAACTGCCTCATGAGGTATTGCACTTGACTGTGCACCACTGAAAAGAGGCAACAATGTATCATAGACATCACGTGAGCTGATATCTGTCTCCTTAGTACATGAAACCAAGGGCTGAACTGCATCTTCCACAAATACAACATCACGGCTAACCAAAATGCGCTTTGTCTGTGGATGATACAAACGATAGCCTTTGCTCTCAGCACTATATCCAACAAAAATACATTTGACAGCTTTGTCATCCAATTTTCTGCGATGTTGCACAGGCACTAATGCATATGCCAGGCAACCAAAAACACGTAAATGGCCAACAGATGGCTTGCGGCCATGCCAAGCCTCATATGGAGTGACAACCTGTAATGCTTTGGTGGGACACCTGTTTAGTACATAAGTGGCACACATGACAGCCTCAAGCCAAAAACCATGTGGTAGACTTTGACTCTTAACCATACATCTTGCCATTTCCATGAGAGACCTGTTTTTTCTCTCAGCCACACCATTTTGCTGTGGTGTATACGGCACTGTACATTGGTGTTTTATCCCACGCTCAGCCAGAAATGCATTAAATTCTGAAGACATATACTCCCCCCCTCGATCTGAACGGAGGGTGCCCATCTTACTTTCTGACACATTTTCAGCCATAACCAAAAACTGTTTGAAGCACAAAAACACTTCGGACTTTGCCTTCAAAGGATATACCCATGCATGCCTGGTAAAATCATCAATGAAAGTCACGAAGTAAAGGTAGTTTCCAAATGATGGAGTTTGCATGGGACCACAAACATCACTGTGAACAAGCTGCAATCTGCGTTCAGCTCTCACTGATCCATCTTTGGGAAAGGAAGCACGCTGCATTTTACCCAATATGCAGCCCTCACAAACATGCTTGACAGGTGCCTCAAGCTTAGGCAAAGAAGACACCATTTCAGATTTCTGCAGGCGCAGCAAACTTGCAAAATTCAGATGACCAAAACGTGCATGCCACAGTTTTGCATTTGAAATAGCCTGCGTATCCATAATAGCACATGCTGAATCCTCTACACATTTGCCATCCATATTGAGCTTATACAGCCCTCGACATAGTGAACCAGATGCTACAATGATGTCACCACAAGAGAGATCATGAACAGTACATCTGTCATCCACAAATTTTACAACCAAACCTGTTTTGGCAAATGCGGAGACTGACAGCAGATTCTTTTTGATCCCTGGCACATACAATGCATCAAAAAGTGTAAAGGTGTTGCCATTTGCAACATTCAGCACAATCTGTCCAACTCCTTTAACGGGATAAGAGGAGTTATTGGCACAAGTGACAGTATTCCCTGTGGGAGCAGACTCAAGGAAAGTGAATAAACTGCGCTGCGAGGTGATATGCTTAGTGGCACCACTGTCAAAGTACCATACATCTGAATCTACTACAGACATACATGTGTCATGCAAAGATGGGTCATAACTGCACTGCGCATTGAATGCCCATTCTGTATCTAGCACAACATTAGCAGATTCATTGTTAGAAGGAGAGGCATCTGCAACAGCCATACCAGCCTCTTTCTTCTTAGCCTCTTTCGCAGCCAGCTTAGGACACGCTTTGATGACATGATCATTTCCCTTACAGTACTTGCAAAATGTCTTCTGTTTGTCACCCTTCTTCTCATCTTTGTCTTCCTTCTTTGGTTGCGCAGCATTTGCAGATTTCTGCTTACTAGAAGAAAAGCCAGCTTTACCTTTCCCGCTTCTCTGACTAGCACCGAAAGCTTGATCTGCGACACGCATAATATTCCTGTTTTGCCTTGACTGGTCTTCTTGCAGCAAAACAGAAACTAACTCCTCAAATGATAAGGCATTGGGATTGCCTTTCATCATCAAGCGAAGAGTGGAAGCAAAACCCTGATAAGAATCTGGTAGACCATTCAAAACAGTCTGCACAAGTGAACTGTCTGACAGGATTTCATCTGCAGAAATGAGCTGCTCTTTGAAATCCTTGATCTTTGTCAAAAAGCTATCCATAGAATCACCTTCGTTCATTTGCTCATTCTCCAACTGTTTTCGGAGATAAGCAACACGAGCCTCATTTCTTGCCTGATACAATGTGGCAAGTACATCCCAAGCATCCTTAGAAGTCCTGCAGGAGCGAATATGTGGGATAATGGTACGTTTGACAGACAGCGCAATCAAGGCATGAGCCTGCGCATCTCTACCATCCCAACGAATCTGCTCTGCTGAAAGTGGTGGTTCTCGAACAGCTGCTACAGCACTTGTGCCTGCACCATCATCAACAGTACCTGTTTCTGATGTGTTTGCAGCATTCCCAGCCACAATAGGACGTGCATCAATACCCTGCACAATATTCCATAACCCCTTTGCTACCAATACATGTCGCATCATATATGCCCACAATGGATAGTTGGTGCCATCCAACTTATCCTCAGCAGCCAACATGCGGAATACATCATTGTTGTCAGCCATGGCCAATGACTGTACTACTAGATGTAAATGCTGTCTGCAAGAGGTAAACCTGTATAAAATCGACTTGTGCTATGTAGCACAGCCCAAAACAGACGAATGGGCACCTGTCCTGCAGATTTTAATCTTGACAGAAAATCTGCACAGTAGGACGATTTTGCCTGCGCAGTACTTGGAATGCAAAAACGGAGGGCGAAATGACTTCAGATCAAAATTCTGAAACGACCAAGCCCTACGGGCTCTCCCACGGCATATACTAACCTGCAGACGCTCGTGAAACCTCGTTGCAATCGGAGGAGATGAAGCGGCAAGTGCCGGTGATGCTGCCCGGGAGGAGGAAGCCTGCTCTGATACCAATTGTTGGAATTAGGGTTGCAGGAATGCACACACAACTTCAAGAAGATGAGGAAGCTTGAGCACAACACAGTAGTGTATTATGAGTGCCAAAAATGAAAGATAACAAGCCCTAGAAGATAATGGGCGTATATACTATGCACGGGGGAAAAAACCTCCTAGTGAGGGAAAAAGTGCCCCGGCGGTCCTAAGTGTGTTCACACACATCACTACTATAATATGGTAACAACAAAGTTCATAGCCATGAGTATCTCGAGCTTTCACATCCCAAAAGGTGGTTCAAAGGTAGTGTAAGTCATATAAAGGTCTTCACAATGATCAAGCACTTCAAAAAACTAGCTAAAAGACATGAAATTCAAATGTTTTTTTCCCACGTGAAAAATTAGTATGTTCACAGTTATGAATATCTCCAACCTTTACGCCCAAAAAATGCTTCAAATTTGTTAATTGACATGATCACAAGCTTCCACATGGTTTGAAGAAATCCTAAATATGGTAAAAATCATAAAACAATAAGATTTTTTGATGTGAATATCTCAACATATTCATGCCGTGAAAAATTAGTATGGTTTTTAACATAAAAAAAGTTCAAAATGACACGTTTTACATTGATCATATCTTCTTTTGCATAAGTGAACCATTCTAGCATATTTGTGCCTCAAGATAATGATAAATTTTCACGGCCATGAAAAACCATTGTGGTTTTTCGCGCATAGAGGAAACCCTTCTAGATTATTACATAGGCTTCTAGATTACTTGAATGCACTATGACAAAAAAACCAAGAAAAAAATGTTTTTTTAAGAGAAAAAAAAAAGATTGACCCCCTACTAGCCATGTTTTACTCATACCTCTAGATCAATTGAAGAGAATTTCATAAGCTACATAGCTATAATACTTGGATACAAGGGCATATATTGTCAACCAATCACATGAATGGGTAAGCTCATTGGCTTATTTTTCTTCTTTCAATTGGCTATCTACTTTGAGTAAAAACAAATTTCCACCCCCACTGATGCAAAATGTAAGTTCGAATGCACCATAGTCTCATCATCAACATTCTTCCAGGTATATCTTTGGATAGGAGGCCCATGGTGGTGGATGAAAGCTTTGTCATTTAGCAATGAACCCATTTATTAATAATATCTTCACCATGAAATCTCCCACTTCTCTCAAGAAGGTGCAAAATATTTCAATTAACCTTGCAACAAGTGAAAGGAATCCTTTCATACCTCTCCAATGATTTTGACTTCAATAGCAGCTATATCAAGAGTTTGCAAAGCACATGGGATGAAGAAAACACGGATAGGTCCATTTCAAGATCACTTCAAGATAATTTGACAAAGTCTTGCAAATTAGGGAAAGAAACATCTAAGAAGCTACATTTGCATTGCTTCAATGTATCAAACGAGGTATTGAGATTCACTCTCTCATTCTGATGATTATGTCAATGTTCCTCTAGACTCCCCTATCTCTTCTCCTCCATTGCTAACACAATCACTGCTTGAAATAAACAATGTAAACCTGCTTATGACTGCCAAAAAAAGAGAAAAAAAAGAGCAATCACTTGCAAAAATCCACACCTCGTTTACTAACTTCATTATTTATTAACTAGCCTTCCCCATTCTTTCCAGAGGAACAATGACCATTGGACATTCATGCAAGAACGAAAGCATCAACAAAACAACTTCTCAAATCTTCTCAGAACAAACTCTTTTGCTCGATCACGAGAACGTGATCTTTGACATCAAGTAGGGGGAATGTTAACCCATTTTAGGATATTCCTTGTGATTGTAATTCATGCAAGTATTATGAGATTAGGCATTATATGGGTAATATTTTATGAGCCTTAGGTGCCATGGCCAACCATAGTTAAAGTGCATGTGAACACTAATGGCCTTGTATATAAGTCACTTTCTCTCATAATGTAACATACTCTCCCATTGTATAATAGAGTCTTACTCTTATGCTAATCTTCTCTTTAATCTTCTTCTCTAATGCATACTAATGAGCTTGTATAAGTGTTTTTTGAGGTGAGAGGAGAGACGAGGACACATAGGAGAGTGTGGCAATGCTCACTAGAGAAGGTGATGAAAACTGCTACCCAAACGAGAGTTGTAGCTTACTAAGGTAATCTCTTGTGAATGTGTTTCTCGGAGAGGTCGAAGCGGGCAATAACAATTGCTAATGCAGTCACATAGCCCACATAAGCATGCATCCTACTTAGGAAAGTGTCATGTCTACATAAGTTGTCTCCTAACCATTTGGTTACATTCCATCATCCACTCTAAACTCGGAACTGCAAAGTGCTTGAGTGCTCACCACAAAGGCTATTCCTCATATTAGGAACCTTACAAAATAGAGCACATTCATCACTTATATTAACAACATAAGGATAGAGCATTAAGAAAAGGCTCTATAACATAAGGATAGAGCATTAAGCAAATGCTCTATCCTTATAACAACATAAGGATAGAGCATTAAGGAAATTCTTTTCCAACTCTCTCTCTCTCTCTCTCTCTCTCTCTCTCTCTCTCTCTCTCTCTCCCTCTCGTGGAAGAAACAAAGAAAAAAAAAGAAATAATCTAGTGCTACCCGTGCTACAGGTGGAGGAAAAGATAAAAATGAAAATTTACTCTATATGTTTCTCTGTCCTCCCTCCTAGCATGATTCTCATGGACACTGATGGACTGATCTGGCAATTGCCTTCAACTCTTGCTGATGACGGTCGGATCTACTTTGATGGCATGGAGGAGAGACGTGGAGGAGAGGCCAGATCTATGTTGGTGGAGAAGCGGGCATACTATGTGGAGAAGTGGGTAGGAGAAGAGGGAAACCTACACATGCAGTTGGAGAGGGGGCACCCGAGCATACATGGGTAAAGCCCTACATGGTTTGCCCAAGGGGTGGCCCATCTTAGCCCACCTATTCCAATGGCCATGTAGATGTGGCCACATTTTTTAAAATTAATTAATTAATTTTTATAAAATAAAGTAGGGGCATTTTTAATAAATTTAATGGAAAAAAAGAAAGGAGAGAGAGAGAGACAGAGAGAGAGAGAGAGAGAGAGAGAGAGAGAGAGAGAGAGAGAGAGAGAGAGAGAGAGATTAAGGGAAGGGGGGCATAAGAGGAGTGGGATAAATTATGGCGCGATGTAGGGGGAGGGGGGTTAAATATTGAGGAATAAGAGGAGGTTGGAAAAACATAGTAAGGGGGGATTTTTTTTATATTTACATGTGTTAAATGAGTGTGTGATAGAGGGGGGTGTGTAATTACAGGTGTGTGTGTGTGTGTTTTGTGATTATACATGTGTGAGTGGTTGTGTGAGCATTGCATGCAAGTGTGAGTGTATTTACAGAGTCTGCATGGGTGTTTTGTGTACATACGATTATTTTATGTGTGCATGGGAGGGAGGTGTGCATTATACCTGCTGTAGCTATAACATAGATAGGTTTAGATCCAATAAAAACTTTGCATCAAAAAAATTGATGATCATGGTAGCTTTGGAATTGTTTAACCACTGTAAGGGTAGCTACAGATGTTATGAGGGGTAGTGGCCTACATATCTCCTAAGACAAAATGTTAGGAGGACGAGTCCCCTATTAACCAGGCAAGCCACATAGGTAAGTGGTCTTTCTAAGGGAACTCTAGCTCAAAGCAAGCAAGTTCCACGATTTTTTTTAAAAGCCGCATCATGAAGGTCAACTACATGTACAAAGATCTATACACATGGGGCCTACAACCTCTTTTGTTCTTTTTTCCTTATCGAGAAATTACCTCAAGGTGTTCCCTCCATTATTATTTGCCTCTTATTTCTCATTCTTTTTCTTATGAATTTGGTAGAGCATGTCTTGGGTGAGAGGTCCATAGTAGCATTTAGCTTACTACCATTAAAATAATCTTCTATCTCCATGCTATCCAGGGTCTCTATTTTCACTACACCCTTGAGAAGCACTTTTTGTGGCTCAATAGTAGAGACCTTGCTCTCTTTATTTGAGTTTTTGTTTGGTATTCTGACAAACCATTGCTTATGTCTTAGTTTTTTAACTATCAATCTATAAGTAAATCATTGCTTGTTTAGTGGGTTGTCAAACCATTACTTACGTTGTAATTTTTCAACTATCAATATGTAAGTAGATCACAGTCTTTGCTTTGCTTAGCTACTCTAAGGCAACTAACCTCTCTATTAGAGAGATTCTTTTCAAATTATACCTCATTACAATTCAAAGGCTTGGAAAAAAATGTTTCATTGGCATAATTTCATTAAGCTAGAAAGGGTGTGCTACCACCTTGTGCTGCAACTTGTAGGCAGTGTAGTAGCCTATAGAGCAAAGGGAAACTTGTGCTCCTAATCACTTCTCAATGCCTCTACCATCTTGGTGATAATGGTGCACAATAGCTAATGAAGATCTATCTTCATGGGGAAAAGATACTTCTTAGCCTTTCTATGTGGTTTTTTGGTAGTGCAATAGCCTATAGAGAAAAGTGCAACTTGTGCTCCTAATCACTTCTCAATGCCTCTACCATATTGGCGATAATGGTGCACAATAGCCAATGAAGATCTATCTTCATGGGGAGAAGATACTTCTTAGGATTTCTATGTGGTTTTCTCCTTCTTGGACATGTGATTGTGGGTAATGTAGAGGTTGCTCCTTCCATGGAGGAGTCATCGCTAGATGAATCACTAGCTACTCTTAGTTCAAAGCATTGTTTGCTTCCAAAAGGGATGCTACACACTAAGCATGAATAAGGAGGTTATTTCATTCTATCCAATCTTGCAACCTTGTTCCAAGCTTCTGTGGAAGAGTGTTTATGGCTAGTAAGACATGAATCCAATAAGCCATAAGGCTCTAGAAAAGGCTCATAATCTTGGTTCTCATATTCGCTATCCAATAACTTTTTATAACATTTACACATGTTGAGTGAAGTGATTTATGTTAGACTCATTGGCAAGAATGTCTCAACCCATAGGATGAGTCTTCCCTGTTTTCAAATTTATTATCAAGGAATGGTTACCTTTACATACATAAATGTGATTAGTTTCCCAATCATAAACTAGCATTACATCTCTCATAAAAGTCCAAGAATCATAGTGTACAATTCTTGTCTCTCAAAATCCATCACCATGATTGAGTGGTGATGGATTGGATCATAGTGTACGATCCTCTTCTTTGGAAATCCATCACCATGATTAAGTGGTGAAAACTTAGCCTAATGGACGAGGATTATAGTGTAGAATCCTCTTCTCTAAAAATCCCCATCTTCCAAAATTAAGTGGTTAAAACTTAGCCTAAAGGACTTAATCTTTACATCTTGCATAATGCCTGATCGTTTAGTTATGTTCTTATCCCCAAGCTTGATCACGAGGCTTGTGCCTATAAAAATGATGGGCTTCTCTAGGCCTCCCAATAATCCTTAATGATTATGTTAACACTAGTACCACCATCCAAGATTACGGACAACAGGTAACATGACATTCATTTCATCACTTTTAAAGTAATGTTAGAGTTTGTTCATGGAAACCTTAGGCTGTTATGTGGTTATGGGTATGGAGAGAGAGTGTTCATCACTTTTAAAGTAATGTTAGAGTTTGTTCATGGAAACCTTAGGCTGTTATGTGGTTATGGGTATGGAGAGAGAGTGTTCAATGTGGGTATGACTGATCCCCCTCCTCTTTAATTTTAGTAGCATGGGCTCCTAGATTCCCCATTCATCTAGTCTGCTAAGTCTCTCTAAAGTTGAGATGGTGGATCAAATGCTAGAATCAATATCATTAACAAAGAGATTAGACGATAATTAAGACGTGATTAATAAGCAATTAACTGATAGCTTAATGTAAGCATGGGTAATCAAAAACCAGCAAATTCTCATTCGGCCAATGCCTCAATTTATAGGGTTTATATCCAAGCATCCAATCCCACTGATTTCTCCTTGATTCACTCCACCTCTTTTGCTTGATTCTCTCCACCTCTCCCAGAATATCTTCACACCTCCTAAATCTCCTCATGCTACCCTTTATTCTCTCCCAGTAGATACTTCTCACCTTTTCACATGTTCTCTCACATTTACAGATTCTCTTTTACAGCCTCTTGCCAAAGGCTTGTTCCCGCACACACCCTATTCACTTGTACATTTCAACACCTCCCCTCAAGTGAATACTCCTAGCACACCTGGACCCTATACCAAGTTTTCCTCTTACTTGATAGTCCGCAACCAGTGCCTCAAGTCCCTAAACTCATAGTCCTTGACACTCTCTCTCTCTCTATGTGTCCAAGGCTACTACAAGTGCCCGTGACCTTGACTAAAGTGCTCACACATATGTCTACCACATGGCCTACATCATCGGTGGCTCAGAGGTGGTTTTACTCTGTTGGGGCAGGTTACATTGGGTTGTGGGATTTCTCTCTCTCTCTCTCTCTCTCTCTCTCTCTCTCTCTCTCTCTCTCTCAAGATGATCTGACTCCACTTCCTTAGGAGCCTCCATGAAGTTTTGCCCCGATGTTGTTTTCCTTCTTCATTGGGTTTGTTGTAGCAGTCTCTTGCCATGTGTCCTGGTTTTCCACAGTTGTGGCAAGTGAAGGTCCTTCCTCCTACTCTGCCGCTTCCTCATCCTCGTCCTTGAGAGAATCCTCCTCGGGTGAAGAATGCTTTTTCTTCTCCTGCTGTTGAGTCCAGCCATTTCTTCTCTTTGCCTCTGGTCTCTTGCTCTAGTAGAGCTCATTCTATCTCGTGTAGCTTCAATTCAGGTACATTCTTTAATGTTGCTATAATGTTTTCATATTCACCTTTGTCCACACTCTTCAGAAGCACTGCTAGTACCTCATCATCTTCTACCTTTTTGCCAATAGCTGCCAGTTGTTACTTAATGCTTTTATATCTGTTAAAGTGTGTGATTAAAGGTTCACTTTCTTCATCTGTAGAATTGCATTGATAGATTCATCTTTGAATTTTTGGCTTGTGTGCCAAATAATTTATTGAGTTCATCCCATGCATCTTTTGCCCACTATATCGCTGTGATGTGATGAATGATTTCATCATTTAAACTGAGTGCGATAAGTTCCAACGCTTTTTCATTCCTACTCTTCCACTCATTTTTCCCTCTCACCTCTGGGCATTCATCTCTTCCCTTAACTAGCCCCCACAGATTTTTCCTCATGAGCAGATACATGGTTTTTGTCTGCGATGTGTAGAACTGCTCCCCATTAAATTTGGCTATCTCTTGTGCCGTACTCATGATGTGAAGGGGGTCTTACCTCTTGATCCAATTTCAAGATTCAAGAGCAGTGTCTACCCTTTTACAACTCAATCTGGTGTTTAGGTGATGATTACAATAAATTTATCAGCATAATTTTACCAAAAATTTTAGTAAACCAAAGGTAGTAAATCTGTATGGAATGGTTGGAGTATCAAACCATCCCTGAATTGCAATCTGAAGTTATAGGGATCTGTATTAGATACCTAATAGTTAATTTGAACCCTTAATTGCACCAAAATATCTAATAGTTAATTTGAATCCTCAATTGTACCAAAATATAATGATTAGTATTGATTAATCATTGATTAGTAAATTAATCCTCTTTTTGTGTGCAAAAAATAGAGTATGCGCGAGAAGTCCAGATCTGAGGCCTTAGAGTTCAAATGAGCTCAAATCCTTTCAAGGCCATCAATAGCAATTAGTCTAGTAGAGGATTAAGCCAAAAAACACAAGATTTGACCAAACATTGAATGCTTAATCTATGTTTTACCAAAGTCACCTCTAGATTTGATGAAGAGCTTGGATCTCACTGTAGACTTGATCAAATCAAAATCTGTCTTCACCAGCTTGTAGAGCACCCTTGAAAATCCCTAGGACCAAGAGGAATTAGAGCCATTGCATCTGTGGAAGACAAGATTTTCGATTTCTTGAGAAAAAGAGACACTAAAAAAATCACGAATTTTTGCAACTTCCCTTGGCGGTTTCGCGATTCATCTTGACTGGCTTATGTGTGGGGAGTGTAGCTATACTTGGCTAAAAGATTTTGCCCTAACGTTTCTCCTAGAGGGAGATCAAGCCCCTCCACTGGCTGGGGGTGTAGAGAGCTAGTTGAAAAGAGATAAAAAAATCTTAATTATCTACTAATTCTAATTAGCCATGTGATTAGCAAGATAATGGACTCACAAATTGATGGATTCTAGGCTAGGCTCTAATACCATGTTAAATTTAGAGAGCAATGTGATGAGTTATGGTGGATCAAATGCTAGAATCAACATCATTAACAGAGAATAGATGATCATTAAGATGTGATTAGTGAGAAATTAACTGATAGCTTAATGTAGGCATGGGTAATCAAAAACCAACAAATTCTCATTAGACCAATGCCTTAATTTATGGGGTTTACATCCAAGCATCCAATCCCACTGATTTCTCCTTGATTCACTCCACCTCTTTTGCTTGATTCACTCCACCTCTTTTGCTTGATTCTCTCCACCTCCTAGAATATCTCCACACCTCCTAAATCTCCTCATGCTACCCTTTATTCTCTCCCAGTAGATACTTCTCACCTTTTCACAGGTTCTCTCACATTTACAGATTCTCTTTTACAGCCTCTTGCCAAGGGCTTGTTCCCGCACACATCCTATTCACTTGTATATTTCAACAAAGAGGACCTTTGAGGTAAGAAGGCTTGAAGGCCTCACACTCATGTGGTTTGTGCTTGCTTGGAGGTAGGCTTAGACTTGCCAATGTGTAAGGGATGTACACTAAATCTACCTCAGGAGAGGTGGAGCTTCTCAAGGGGATGATATGAAGCCATCACCAATCACCTTGGAAAAAATATTATGATGATGCATGGAAGGCTAACTTTTGCATCTTATTGAGTCCTTCTACACTGCATCTAGTAATTAGAGGTCTCCGTGAATTGGTTCCAGAGGCTTTCGAACTGGCTCTTTTTTGATGACCTCTTGAGAATAGCTATAGGATTGTTTAAGGCCTTTAGTAGGCTCTAAGGTTCCCTTATTGAGTCTATATTAACTCTACTATGGGGTTTGGGATATGTTTATGCTTAGGCTTGTACTTAATGACTTACTTAAGAAAAGTCACTAATTCAACCTACACCTTCTAAGCTCTTGGACTTGTTTATTTTGTTCTTTCTCCCACATAGGGTTAGATTACTCTTATGAGTTTCTTTGGAAGGTTTTCATAGTCGATGGTCTTCTTCTCTTTGGGAAGATCTAGCTTGAGTGGAAGATCAATCTCACTATTTTTGTAAGGGATGCAGCTTAGAAGCTCTTGTTTAATCCACTTTTGAGAGTCACAATGTTATTGTCCCCTTGAAAACAATTGATCTTGCATTATGACTTTGCAAGTTCTTCAAGGTCTTCTTTCTTTGGACCTCTGGTTCTAGTTTATAAGCCTTTTTAGGGGCTACTATAGCCTTTAGGACAAGCACCTTTTTGGCTCTCTAGCTCCTTGTTTCAAGGTGGAGTTTCGAGGTTAAAGCTTGAGATTTATGCTTATTGGTAAGAGCCTTGGATGATGCTCCCTTGGCTACTTCCCTCATCTTAGCCTTTGTGATGTTCTCTTAGCTTCTCTCTCATCTTGGCTTAGAGCCTTGTGATGGCATTAAGCGGAACTTTATGAATAAGTCCTCCTTATACATTCAATAAGTCAAAGTGGTGGTTGTTAATTCTTATACCATTGGGATAATATCACTCTATTGGGACAATCCTTGTAAGCATGATCAAAATCACACTTCTAAGCATGATCAAATCCACACTTGTAAGCACGATTGAATCCACACTTGTAACATGTTCCTCCATAAGGAAATCACATTAAGATTTGGCATGAGATTCGGAGTGCTTAGAGCACTTGGGAGATTTGGTAAGAAACACATAAACATTGTCAAAGATGATGACATCATGACCATTCGATAGATGAAGTAAATCCCGGATAGAAATTGTTATATGGAAAGAATCAACAAACTTTCTTTTCCACAAAATTCTAAATTTTTTTGCTATAACCTCCTTTGTATGGCTGACCATTTCTCATTTTTATCATTCTATTTTCAACTTAAATTAACCCCAATTAGATGTAAAAGACTCTAATCTACACAATTTTCAATTTCCAAGAGAGTCAACAATAAGAACAGTTTAATTAATCTTTTTATTAATCATTCTAAGATAAAGAAGGGCTGAATTGTAAAAAAGAGAAAGAGGGTGGCCTTTTCATCAAGGCATAGCATTAGAATTATATGCACATAATATGATGTGCACATAACATAATTTCCCTTACTCAAAACATTGAACTCTTGCAATGAAAAGAAGGAAACCTGCGCTGAACGTTCTCAACTGACTCCCAAGTCGAATCCTCAATTTCCCTATCTTTCCACTTAATTTTAACCTTAGCGATTACGAAGTTTTCTTTCCCTGAATTCAAGTACCTTTTTAGGTTCATGTGGAACACATGATAAATCCTCGACCTCAATGAAGAGTTCGTGAGGAGTAACTCTGTTATCCTCACCTCCCAGCTTCTCTTTCAGTCTATTGACATGAAAGACTGGATGAACTCTAACATGTGGAGGTAGTTTTAGCTCATACGTAACTATGCCAATCCGACATATAACTCGAAATGAACCACAATATCTAGGAGAGAATTTTGAGCACTTTCTTGTTGACCAAGTTTGAGAATCTTTAAGAACTTTCAAATAAACTAACGCTTCTGGCTCAAAAGATCAAGGTGAGCATCTCCTATCAGCCGCATAAAACAGTGCTCTATCCTGAGCACTCTTGATAGAATCCTGAGCTTGGGTCCGCATTTCTTGCATATCACGCAAGAAATCCCTCGATGCATCAAGATCAAAGACCTTAAGACACTGACATAAAATACAAGTGCCTTGGGTTGATACCCATACATAAGCATGAACGAACTATAACCAGTAGCTGTATCCTTAGAACTGTTATAGGCAAATTCCATCATTGAAAGATACTTTTCCCAACTCGATGGTTTTCCAGAGATACACGCACGAAGAATATCCTCTAAATCTGATTCACACTCTGTTTGCCCATCAGATTGTGGGTGATCAGAGGAACTCGTACTCAAAGTACTTTCCAATTTCTTGAATTCTTTCTGCCAAAAATGAGCCGAGAACTTAGAGTCCCGATCGCTCACCATATCAGAAGGTAGACCATACAGTCTAAACAGCTGCTCCACAAATTGGTAAGCCAATTCCGACGCTTTGACTATTATCTTTGTGGATAAAAACCTAGCCATCTTTGTCAATTTATCCACGACTACCCAAATGGCATCGTGATCCCTACTAGTACATAGAAGTCCCGTAATGAAATCCATGGAAATACTTTCCCACTTTCGAGAAGATGGAATATCGAAAGAATGCAATAACCCATCAGATTTAAGACGTTCAACCTTGTTTATCTAACATTGATGACATCAGATCACATAACTCTGAATAAAATCTTTAATGTTTGGCCAAAAAAATCTCCTTCTAACCAAAGCCAAGGTTTGTTGTATGCCAGGATGTCCTGTCGTATGGTGCATCATGGCACTCAAAGAGGATCCTGAATCTAATTTCTGGCACATCCAACACACAAATCTTATCATTTCAGAATAAGAGACCATTACGAATAAAAAATTGATTGGATTTTCCTTGATTCACCAGGTTTTGATCTACCTCAGAATTGGACCCTGATTCGTCTTCCCTCATTCTGCCAAATTCTAATACTTTCCAAAGAAAATATATGTACTGTATTTTTTTCTAAGTGAATTGTACAAGTTAGAAGTAATTTTCTTAAAGCTAAGTTCATTAACTTCACCAATTTGACTCAATGCATCAGCAATGCGATTCAAGCTACCTTTCTTGTATTTAATCATGAAATCAAAGTCCTGCATTAACTCAGCCCATCTGGCCTTTCTACCTTTCAAGTCCGGTTGATCACAAATGTACTGCAAAGACTGTTGATCTGTCAAGACCATAAACTGAGACCCGTAGAGATACTGTCTCCATACCTTTAAAATGTAAATGATCGCATGCAACTATTTCTCCTGAACTGGGTACCTAGTCTACGCATCATTGAGTTTCTTACTCTCAAAGGTCACAGGCTTTCCATCCTGGAACAAAGCTATGCCTATCGCAAAATCACTAGCATCACTCTCAACGATATAATGCCTACTAGGATCCGGCAAGGCTAACACAGGAGTATCTCGAGCTTTATGTTTCAAAGTATTGAAAGTTCCCTGTAGCTTCTCATTCCACTCAATCAAAGAATTAGACTTTTTATTTTTACTCTTAAGAAGGTTGGTAAAAGGCAATATTAACTTCAAATAATCCTTGACAGATTTTCAAAGAAACACCACGAAACCAAAGAAAGATCTTAACTGCTTGATCGTACGCAGAACTCGCCATTCCAAAACCTTCTAGATTCAATCCAAATCTATACTTAAGCCATCTCGAGAGAGCTTATGACCCAAGTGTAACAATTCCTTCTTAAAGAAATCACACTTAGATAATTTACAATATAGTTTCTCCTTCCTGAGCTTTCCTAGAACCTCTTTAAGATGATTCTCATGCTCAACCAAAGTTTTATTGTATATCAAAATGTCATCTAAGAAAACCACCAAAGCTCATGACATAAAAATCAAGTCTTTCTGAGTACAACTGGATGCCTAGCCACAGCTTTGACACCTTCTTGTCCCAGAATTGGACTTGTCCTCCAGCCATCCTGACCTTGTACATGTGATCATTCAGAGTGGTTTCCAACTTCATCCTCTATACCACAATGTTGTCAATAAATGTGTGAATACTCTCGGGATCAAATAATATATGAACTTGATGTCCATTTATTGTTCCATAAATATGAAATAATTTGTTTGGACCAAAAACGTCTTTACTAAAAGTACAATCTGGACATTGGCTTCTTTCAAGATGCGTAATATTGACTTCCAAAAATTTATCTTGAAGTTTTATAATGCTCACAAATTTCTTTGGTATAAACTTCTTCGGTGCAGCCTTTTGCCCAGGCGTTGAAGGTGTTGCAGCTCCATTCAAAGGACATAATTTCTTCATGTGTCGCTTTTCCTTTCATTTGAAACATGTGCGATTATCCGTACTCATAAATTTCGACTTTATGCTGGTGTTGTTGGAATTTTTTGATTTTGGTGTAAAAACCATCTTTCTTTTTTGTCCATTCTTCAAAAAGTGAACGTGGAATTCTTTTCATTAGACGATGGTTTTGAAGTGTTGGTGCCGACCATTGTCTTATGAAAAACCTGAGCTGCCTGAATAGCATTCTCAGTCGTTCTGACTTTACATTTTTTAACCTCATACGGATAGTTACGAGCTAGACCATTGATGAAAATCCCACACAAGGTATGATCATTTGATTTGGCTTTGACAGCCAATTGTCTAAACTCTTGTACATAATTGTTAAATGACTGATTCCCCATGTTGATGTACTAGGAGCAAAATAGCATATAGCAATGTAGAGATATCTGCCCGTCTCTGCCCTCAGTCTAACCCACATGTACCTAGCCTGCTCATCTCTGCGGACTATATATATCAGTGGTGGCTGAGCTCCTCTCTAAACAATACTGCCACTCCTCCTAAGCCCCGTCCTCTATGCTCTGAACGAGTCTCCTGTCTACAAGCTGTCTCCCATCGGTATCCACTAACATGTGGCATGGACTGTCCAAGAGCCTGATGCGTCTCACAGTAGAAGATGATGTCTCTCCCAGTGAAACTATCCTCAAAAGCCCCTATATCAAGGCGTAGAGATCCATTACGATTCCAAGTAGCAACTTTGAGTGTAGTCCCATAGGTCTCGCGCTGATGCCTCTCCCAATGAAATTATCCTCAAAAGCCCCTACATCAAGACGTAGAGATCCATTACAATTCCAAGTAGCAACTTTGAGTGTAGTCCCATAGATCTCGCACCGTCATGAAGAGCGTCTCTCCATAATCACCACTCTACCATCTCTATAGAAGGCCACTTTTCCTTTCTCTCGGGCTGCCCTTATCTCATGCTATTTTTAACAAGCTTGGTAATTATCTCGAATTCATCCTCTGGTTAGACGAACTCTTTTTTGAAAGCTTCTTCAAAATTTTACCAAGTGGTAGAAATGGAATCTTCTTTGAGATGCTTCCGCCAAGTCAATGTCTTCCCTTTCAATAACCCCTACACCATTTACAGCTTTTGCCCATTGGTAAATGGATGAAAGGCAAAGTGTCTAGTCCATCTATTGAGCCAGGCATCTACACATTCTTGAGTCTTCTTTTTCTCACCGCCATACACCTTTGCTGTAAACGACGGAACAATTGCTATGGTAGGAGCAAGAGGCGCCAGCAAAAGAGTCTTTTGCAAAGTCAAGATCTGCACCTTCAGTGACTCCATCTCGTTATGGCATTTGGTAATAATTACTTCCAAACACTCTATCACTTCCATAAATTTACTTTTTCCAACAGCCTCCTCTTCTTCAACAACTTGAAATTTAAGATCTTCCCTTCTTGAGTCGGGATGATCACACATCTTGTCAACATTATCATTGATTGAGAAATCAATGGGAGCCATGATAATAAGGTTCTCCAAAAATTACGAATCGTTTGAGCCAACTTCACTTGACCACCCTTGACCAAAATGATCTAGTAAATTAATTCACTAGAATTAACTGCAGATAAGAAAAAATGCTTTAATTAGCATTTGGTGACTTAACAACGATAAAAAATCATGAAAATATCGTTTAGAATTAATCCAAACAAAAATAACTACTAATATGAGACACACTCACATTAATTATTTACAATTAACCCTTATCTATCTAATGTCAACACGTAAAAGTGTACTTCAACACTAAATAACTCTCGAAAATATTAAATTCTCAAGAAAAAAGATTTATCATGATTTTTTCTTAAATTTTTTTTAATTTTTCTAAAACCTGAAAAATTTACTAATTTTGAACTCCACCAAATCCTATCTTATGGCCCTCTAAATATAAAATTTTCAAAAAAAAATAGCGATAAAATTCACCAAAATACAATTGACATACAAAAAATACCAATTTCTAGGATTTCTAAAATAATTTTTAGAAATTTTCCTAAGTCTTGTAATTATGTCTCCATTACCCCGAGAATTCCATTGATCACGAAATTTTTTAATTTTACCGAAAAATTCTTGAATCCAATTAAATTCTCTAATTTTATGAAATTTCTAATTTTCTAAGTAAAAAATAGACTTTACAGGAAATCAAACGGTCATGAGTGCTCGAACGGACATGTCACAGGCCAAATGACAAACCCGCATATTCCAAAAATTGAAAAAATCCATTGTCTAATTTTCCACGAATTTTCAAGAATTATAATTGTACCCTGAAAGCATGAGAATACGAACGGGTCACAAATTTCAGAGCCAGAACAGTCATCCTGGAATGCGAATAGCCAACAGTCGTAGAAAACGAAAAAGACGTGTAACTGAGAGCCAAAGGATTCAAGAATTTTTTTAAAAAAAAATCAAAAAAATGAAGATTTTTTAAAGCTTTCATTTAAAGCTTAAGAAAAAAATCAAAGAAACATAGAGGGAGGGAGGCGTAGGTTGCCGCCGACCAATCCCCCCCTGGTTATGCGCGATTGAGTGAGCGACAGAGGAGAAGCTTATGCTTCTCCTTCTCTTCCCCTTCTCCACCTCAACAACCTCCTCCACCCACTTCTCTTATCTCCTTCTTTTCTTCCATTGTTAATCAGGGTTATTAACTATTAATCATGTTATTAATGATTAATTAATTCCACCCACATAAGGGATGTTTTCACGCGCAACACATATTTGAAGGAAAACTCTGATGAGAGAAACAGAAAATATGACGCGCACATGGGAGAGAATACGATGCATTAACATGCTGCCTTCCACCACTGATTTTTAGTAGAAAATCGATAGAAATTTTCTAACATGCCTGCGGGAAACCTGCAAAAATGCATTAAAATGCCTATTTTACCATAAAAATGCTCTAAAAAAGTCCTAAATAATTATGAAAAATTTCTTAAAATTGTAGAGACGTAAGAAATCCTTTCTATCAAAAAATACCCGCAATAGCATGTGCGGTATTTTGGTAAAAAATTTTATAAAATGCTTATTTTAACCATAAAAATAGAAAAAAAATAGCATTTTCACATGAAATTTTTCCGTATCGTTAACACGTCCATCCAAGTCAAGAAGCATCACGTTCTGACTGCCATATTGGCATTCCCAACGCATAGATATCAAAAAATAGCATTTTTAGCTTAGTAAACGTTAAATTTTACTTTTAAAAAATGCTAAAAATTTGGTATAATGAAAGAATTAGGAGAAAAAACATTAAAAATTAACTAGAGACCACTTTAATACTACTGTTAAAACCCCATAGATCTCTCTAGCTAATCACTATGCATAAACACAGAAAATCCAGGCATATACTCATCCACCCCACTACCCCCAAGCCCAAGGGTACACACATCAAAGTAATGAAGAACCACATACCTAACCTTGGTGTCCCATACGACCAAGTATGCCTTCAATCTAGCAGCACATAGCTCTAGTATGAAATGACAAGAGAGTAGATACTATGCTCTACACAAGAGAACATCCCTTGAGAGTGCCCCATGCCCCTATTATATAGGAGAGCCAAGTGACTCTTGACTCTCCATTTTCATGTGTGACCCTTGGTTGCCTAACTCTAATCCCAGCCCAAGGTTAGGTCTAACCCTTATCCCACTAGAGCATGTTCCCATGCTCACATGCCTAGGGTGGGTTAGCCTCCTCGTATATGCACATAATATGATGTGCACATAACACTAGCAAATACTACTAATCTACTAGAGCGAAAAGAATAGTAGTAGCTAATCTAATCATGTAGCTGTATACTATAGTAGGGCTACGTGATACCTTTCATGTCTCTCATCCCAATGGCAAACTTAAATGTGTCAAGTTTGTCCCTTGGGAGAGGCTTCATGAAGAGATCCGCCACATTCTCTAATGTGGGCACATACATCGTATCAATCTGTCCAGTGTCTATCATCTCCCGCACACAGTGATAGTGAACATCTATGTGCTTTGTCCTGCCATGCATAACTAGATTGTGTGCTATAGTAATAGCACTGTGACTGTCACATAAGATGCATACCACATCCATCGTACGGAACAAGTGTCTCCATGGTGTCATGTGCTTAGTAGCACCACTATCAATGTACCAAGACGAATCAGTAGATGCAACCATAAACTTGTCACTATCTATGGCCTAAAAAGAAAATGTAGAGCAAGTCTCATCATCATGAGCAGCATTAGACCCAACGGTCTTTTTTTTGTCCTCAACCACATTGCCATGTGCCTCTACAGTCTCTTTCCATGTGCCTCTACAGTCTCTTGCCATGTGCTGTTAGAAGTCATCTCCTGTCTATTTTTATACACCAAGGCCTCTGTTGTGGGTGTGCCCGCCCTTATTAGGTGTTTTCTTATTTTTCCCCACTCTCCGTATTTTTCCCCTATTTTTTCCCATTTTTCTGTGGCTTGGGAGGCAGCCCTGAGATGGCAGGAGGACCCAATTGCTGGCCAACTGCATCAGCATGTTTATGTTCTCATTTTGGAGCTGGCCGACTGGACTGGACACGTCGTGGACCTCTTGTGCTGGCCGACTGCTGTTTGCAAGTCGTGGGTGTCCTGTCGGCTGCCCTACAGCAGGCCGACTGCTGTTGGGGGGCCATATAAAATGGCCTCCAGCCCCCTTGTCAATATTGTACCTTTTCCGGGATTCTTTTGTGTATATAGAGCAGAGTTACACGCCTCTATCTCTCTATCTCTCTCTCTCTTGTGCTGTGATTTTCTGCATTGCGTTTTGCTCTCGTGTTCCCAGATCTGGTCATCATCTCCGCTGCGTATTCTAACATGGTATCAGAGCCTAGGCTCTAGATAGTTCTTGGGATTTGTGTGAGCAAGAGGAGGACTGTTGTGTTGCTGATTGGTGGACCGTACGGGACTGTTCAGGAAGAGGAGAAGCAAGAGGACGGCGGGCTGATTTGCCGGACAGCCACTTGCAGGTGTTAGTTCTTCTTTGTTCCCACCCACCTACCCTTTTCAGTGTACATCCCCGCAATGGCAGTTCTGTTTGAGATGGCCGAGAGACACGTGAAGATCCCGACACTCCCCACGTTCCCGGTGGACCGCAGTTGGACGGAAACAACTATGGCATATGGAAGGTTATGATGGAATCTATTCTGGAGTCTTACGACCTCGCTGATTTCGTCATTGTTGGGGTTCCAAGGGTTTTTGGATACGGGCAAGGCCAAACAACCAACCCTATCACAATTGGAGACTCCCTCGGTGAGTCCCATAGACCTTTCGTATGTTGTTTCGCCTGGAGTCTCAATGCAGGTTGAGCCCACAAGCAGTAACTTTAGCTTTCCAACCTTGGCTCAACTTTCCATTAGGGAATCCACAATGCCTACTCCGATGATGAGCATGACAGAAAGTGCACCTGTTATACCGCTGTAGTTAGTACGACGCCGCTACCTAGTGGAACAGTACCTACAACAGTGCGTGCCAGTGCCTATCGACCGTATGTACCTATCACTACTCATGCTCATGTAGCTCCTATGCCTCTTAGTATGCCAATGGTGTATGCTCCATGACCGCCTTATCAAAACCCTTATCCAAGAGGAGCTAGGCCTAATCACATATCACAACCTACGTCAGCTGCCTACATACCAAGACCAACGCCAACTCCTATCAACCAGGCTATCCCAGAAGTGCCTCCACTAGCTATGCCTGCTCACCTAGGTGATCTTGCAGCATTTACTCAGACGATCGGACGATCTATTGCGAAAAACATGCGGGGCATGCCTGAGAGAGAACCCAGAAGCAAGGCGGTACAAGTGGCTAAGCTTACTCAAAACTTCAGTGGTAACGAAGATGTTAGAAAGCACATTGAAGTTTTTGATGAACACGTGTGTGATTCCTTGGGAAGAGCACAATGAGCTACATAAGTGTAAAGCTTTAGGCTTAACCTTGAGTGGAAAGGCCGGAGATTGGTATCGAACCTTAAGGGTTGAAGAACGTACTCACTACCCCACTCTCAAGAGATTGTTCTTGAAAGAATACATACGTGAGGGTGTGCTTTGGGGAGCAGTATCTCAACTCCAAAAAGCTGAACACGAGGAAGGGGAGTCAGTGAGAGACTTTATAAGTCGATTAAAGCATCTAAATTCTCACTGCACTCCCGATGAGCGCTTCAATAATAACCAACTGCTCGATAGATTCATCTGAGGATTGCACCACGAGGACATATACAATGGCTTAGTCATTAGAGGTCTTACAATGTGGGAAGAAGTCACTGCCAATGCAATCCAACTTGATGATTACAGGTAAAAAGGTGTCTTTGGAGATAAAATCCGTTAGTTCGCAAGTATCTGGGCACGAGTCAATGCCGGTAAAACCTATTGCCAAGGAGCCCAAGATATCCGAAATGTCTGTGACCGACCTTACTAAGGCTCTCCAAGAATACTTTAGGGGTAATCGAGCTCCTCAAAATAGCCATATGTACCCAAGAAGAGAGCAACAATGGTGTTCGGTTTGCTTAGGACCACATAGCACGAGTGAATTGTTGAGATTCAAGCTCGATGTCAGTATGAGCCAGCTATGCTATGTGCTGGTAGATTAGGTAGGAACATGTGTGAGACATAAATGACCGCGTGTCCAGCTGGTCATAGTGTGTGGACATTAGCTAGGGTTAGATGAGTGTGGACACAACTCATAGTGTGTTGTGTGGATTATGGATTAGTGCATTATGCTTTGTGTGAGAGTGGAGATGGCTTCCCTCTATGATTAGGGTTTGCAATATACATTAGGGTTTGCTCCTGTGTGTGTCTTCTCCCCCTCTACCGTTCTTTCAACATGGTATCAGAGCCTTGTGCTGTTTATTAGGGTTTATGAGTGAGTGAGTGAAGAGGGAGAAGAAGCTGTGAGACGAGAAGCTGTGAAGAGAAGCTGTGAAGCTTGCCATTGGAGCTATGAAGCTTGGAGCACACCAACTACTATCAGATCTGAGATCTTGGCCTACCGGCTAAGGTCTTCTAAACATCCTTGAGCAGATTGCAGGTGATACAGGCAAAAACAAAGCAAGTTAGAGCAAATCAAAGCAAAGAAAAATTCTGGTTTTTGGAAGCTTTCCATTAAAGCTTGGCAACACTGATGTATGGTGGAAATACATGTAAATCTGGCAAAGCAAACATGTATCTGACAATGAGAGATGTCTTGGCAACTCCTATGCAAGCCCTATAGTGATTTTGGAGCAAGTTACATGCATTTGAATGAGTGAAATTACTGGTTTTTTGAGCTCTCACAAAACAGAGAAAAGGAGGTGAAGATTTGATGCATTTGGAGCATATTTTTGGTAAAAATCCAACCATTGATGGGTCACACACTTGCCTAGGTGTGTTGGGCACTTAGTCCTATCTTCAATTAACACTTAAACAACTCCCAAATCCCCCAAATGTAGGCGGCGCAGGCTACACAGAGAAAACAAAGCTGAATTTTGTTCATTTTGGTACGAGGAGATCCAATTCTCATTGGTTGCTTGATACATTTCACAATTGCTTTAGCAATTGGTTGCTACACACATTGGAGAAGAGGGCTATGTGATTGGTTTGGTCAATTATTCCTAATTGAGCTGGGAATGAGCTGATTAAACAGGCTGTCCACTGGTTGCAGAGAAACAGAGCAATTTTAATTGAGCAATTAATCTTTGGTCTTAAACAATTGGACAAATTTCTCTTACATGGAGTTGATGGACACTATTGCTAAGCTAATGAATGCCTGGTTGCTCAATTTGGACAAATATTGAAGAAATTAGAGCCAAATTACTACTGGTTTTTCTAGTTTTTCCCAAAACAGAGAAAGGGGTTTTTCAAAAATTGATATGTACACATGTCAAATGGTGTTCATACTCTACATTGAGGTTGTTTAGGTGTCAATGCAAGTTTTCCATACTTGATTGCACCACTACATTGTGATTTGGAGCCTTGGAAGGCGCATCAAAGCAGGGTATCTCGGACTGCGTGAGACAGTTCATCTTGGATGCATACAGGTTGATTTTCTACATCAAATTTGGAGTTTGTTGGCTACATTGGAGTATCTGGAACATTCATTTGAGTGTGGTTGAGCTGAGGAAGGCTCATTTCCAGATTTGGAAGTGTACGCAAGGTGTTTTGCATTGAGCAACATGTCGGATAATCCAGTATAGATTGTTGGTGAAAAGCTGGATAGGAAGAACTTCCAGGCATGGAAGTACAAGATAAAAAGTTTCTTGAAAGGAAAAGGATTTTGGAATCTCATTACAGGTGCTCTGAGCTACCTTGACAACATACACAGCATTAGCTTATTGCTCATAAGCAATGGTCAGAGAGAGCATTCAAAGTGCTGCATTATCTGTCTATATGTATATCTGATGCTATGCTCAAACACATACATGATGCTGAGAATCCCAAAGATGCATGGGATACTTTGGTCAAGATGTTTGATATAGATACGAGTGCTCGCAAGTCTCAATTGCAACAGCAGATACATAATGTGAAAAGGAATAAAAGGAGCATACATGATTATGTGCAGGAAATCAAGAAGTTTGCAGATGCATTGGCCACAATAAATGCCCCCATGCCTGATGATGATTTGGTGGATATTACCTTGCGTGGTCTTGGCAACAAGGAATATAAATCATTTGATACATCTATCTCAGTGAGGAGTACAGGTTTACCCGACTTCGATGAGTTGGTTTCACTCTTGCTGGTTGAGGAAATCAAACTCAGTGATTCATTTCTGGATGCATCTACTAGCCATGATGATGGTAGAAATCAGGCTTTCTACTCGCAGAGAGGCTTTAGAGGCAGGGGGAGATTCGCAGAGAGGGTTTAGAGGCAGGGGGAGATTCGCATCACGTGGACGTGGTGGTAATGGTCATGGATGGCAGGACAGGCCTCCACAACAGAATTTTCAGCATTCATATGGTGCTCGAGGTGGTCGTGGATATACCCCTCAAAGAGGAAGAGGTAACCCCCGTGGTAGAGGACGTTGGCAAGGCCAACAAAATTCTATGCAAGATGTGGAATGCCATTATTGTGGCAAATTTAGACATATGGCGAGAGATTGTTTCCGCAAACAGAATGATTTGAGAGGGGGTAGAGCACAACGTGGTGGTCATTATGGTGGAAATTATGCACAACATGGTGGAAACTATGCATCAAGCAGTAATGATGGCACTGCAAATCATTTGTTTGCCCATGAAGCATGTTGTGGGTTCTATGACGACAAATGCTGAGAATGATGACACATGGTATATGGACTCAGGAGCATCAAACCATATGACATGTCATGGTGAATGGTTTGAGCATATGAAGCCTATGGAAGTGAAAGGCTATGTGGAAACAGGTGATGATACCCAGCATGTCATTACACAT
Organism: Cibotium barometz; assembly: GCF_041138505.1. NCBI lineage: Eukaryota > Viridiplantae > Streptophyta > Polypodiopsida > Cyatheales > Cibotiaceae > Cibotium > Cibotium barometz. The sequence goes on from NC_141083.1 coordinate 27,589,860, forward strand.
GTTGGAAGTGTATCATTGGTCATGCACAATGGTCAAACAAAGTCTATGTCAGATGTGTTATACGTGCCTTCTATCACAAAGAGCTTGGCCTCAGTTGGTCAAATGGTGGAACAGGGATTACAGGTTCGTTTCAACGAGCATGGATGCTTCGTTGAAGATTTCAAACATGGATGTAGAGTCATTGTTAAAGGAAAGAAAGAAGGCAGATTGTTTAAGCTGGATGCTGGAATTCCTGAGCTAAAATCAGCCATGTTTTCCAAAAGTAAAAATGTGGTACTACAAGACATTGATATGTGGCATAAGAGGATTGGACATGTCAATATACAGAGATTAAAGAACATGCAAACAAGAGGCATTGTCAATGGATTGCCTAGGTTCCAATATGATGGACATATGCATGTTTGTGAAGCCTGTCAGTTTGGAAAGCAGGCAAGGTTGAGGTTTCCTAGAGAAGGAAATATGAGTAATAGGCCACTTAAGATAGTACACAGTGATGTATGGGGTCCTGCACAAAACCCATCTATCAAAGGCAGTTTATACTATGTTACATTCGTAGATGATTTCAGCAGGATGACATGGATATACTTTCTGAAAGAGAAGAGTGAAGTGTTGGTGGAAAAGTTCATGGATTTCAAAGCTTTTGCAAAAAAGCAATATGGCTGTTGGATTAAATGTTTGAGAACAGATGGAGGTGGTGAATACACCTCAAAAGCTTTTGAGCATTTCTTGAGGAAGCATGGAATAAGAAGACAATTGACTTGCAGGTATACACCTCAGCAGAATGGTGTGGCTGAGAGAAAGAATAGAGTCATATGTGAAGTGGCTAGGGCGATGCTCAATGAAAAGAGCATGCCAGATTACTATTGGGCAAAAGCATGTGCTACTGCAGTGTATATACTGAACAAAACACCTACAGCAGCCATTCATGGAAGCATGCCAGAGATGCGGCTTACAGGTTATAGGCCAGATATTGGACACCTCAAAGTTTTTGGATGCATAGCTTATGTACATGTGCCTGATGAAAGAAGAAGGAAGTTGGATCCTAAGGCAGATAAATGTGTATTTGTTGGATATGCACAGGATCGAAAGGCATACAATGTAATCCACAAACTAGACAAGTGGTCATCTCACGAGATGTGGTGTTTGATGAGCTTGCTAGTTGGTACAAAGCAAAAGATGAGGGAGTCATTGAGTCACTTGAAGCTGATGTGCCTATGAACTTGCCACAAGCAAGTTCTAGTTCTACTACTATGTTTAGGCCAGCAACAGCAGAACTTGAGAGTAGCAGTGTACGTCCATGGTCAGGACGTTTGAGGCATGAGAGTGTGAGCACTGGGAGTAGTGCTATGGACAAAGGAAAGAAGAAGATCGAAGGAATTGGAATCACAGGTTATGAGTCATCTAGTTCAGAGAGTTTGGATGAGGAGCTTGGCATACCTGTTTTATGCACACCTGGTGCTAGGCAGGATAGATATGTGCCACCACATGCTAGAGTTACAGGTGTACAGAGTGACCCGCATGCATTGCGGAGATTCCAGAGAGTCAGATATCCAGTTGATAGACAGTTAGAGTCTCGATTTTGCTATGCACTATGCATATATGACATCTATGGTGAAGCATGTGGAACCTATATGCTATACAGAGGCTATTGGAGAGCATGTATGGGAGCAAGCAATGGATGTTGAGATGGACGCATTGGTCCATAATGATACATGGGACTTGGTTGCATTACCAAAGGACAAGAATGTTATTGGATGTAAATGGGTTTACAAAGTGAAGTGCAAATCTGATGGTTCTATTGAGAGACATAAAGCAAGATTGGTAGCAAAGGGTTATGCACAGACCCATGGATTGGACTATGATGAGACGTTTAGTCCAGTGGCTAAGATGGGCAGCACAGTGAGAGCAGTCATTGCTATGGCTACAGCTAATGGCTGGGAAATGCATCAGATGGATGTCAAAAATGCATTTCTAAATGGAGATCTATAAGAGGAAGTGTACATGGCACAGCCAGAAGGGTATGTACACCCAAGATATCCCACTCACGTATGCAGATTGAAAAAGGCATTGTATGGTCTGAAGCAAGCACCTCGTGCTTGGAGTGATAAGATGAGCAGATATCTTATCTCACTTGGTTTTCAGATTTCTACAGCAGATTCTTCACTCTATGTGAAGAAGACAGAGCATGGGATTGTTTTACTAGTCATCTATGTGGATGACTTGATTATCACAGGTGATCATGGTGCAGATGTGATGCATGTCAAGAAAGCTTTGAGTGGGCAATTTGACATGAAAGATCTTGGTGAGTTGAGATACTTTCTTGGAATTGAAGTGGTCAAAGATCATGCAGGTACATGGTTAGTACAACACCAATATGCATTGGATATGTTGGCAAAGTATGGCATGATAGGGTGTAAGCCTATGAGTACACCTTTGGAGCAAAATGTGAAGTTGCGGGCTGATATGGCGAGGAATTGGATGATCCTTCTATGTACAGGAAGATGGTTGGTAGTCTCATATACATGACTATCACACGCTCGGATTTGAGATATGCTGTGGGGCTAGTCAGCCAGTTTATGCAGAGCCCCAGAAAACCACATTTGGATGCAGTGAGACGCATCATGAGATATGTGAAGACCACTGCACATTATGGTCTACTCTATGAGAGTGGTAAAAGCTTGGACATACATGGCTACACAGATGCTGATTGGGCAGGTAGTTCATATGACAGGAGGTCTACTAGTGGTTATGCTTTTACACTTGGAAGTGCTGTGGTGAGTTGGAGTAGCAAGAAGCAACCTACAGTTGCTTTATCTAGTACTACAGAGGCTGAATACAGGGGTGCAACCATTGCTACTTGTGAAGCTATATGGTTAAAGAGTCTCTTGACAGATTTGTGTGAGCCTATTGATGGCAAAGTTATCATTCATTGACAACATGAGCAGTATACAGTTGGCAAAGAATCCAGTGTTTCATGCGAGGACCAAACACATAGAGGTCCATTATCACTTTGTCAGAGAGAAGGTGCTGGATGGTACAGTTGATCTTCAGTATGTGAAGACTGATGAGCAGGTGGCAGACATCTTTACAAAGCCACTTAGCAGGGAAAAGTTTGAGTACTTCTGTACTATGTTGGGAGTACATGGGATGAGCTTGAGGGGGAGTGTTGAGAGTCTTGATATCCCAAGCTCATCTACATCTTCATCGGCAGTACATCATGAGCTTGAGAGGGGCTGTTGAGATTCAAGCTCGATGATGTCAGTGGAGCCAGCTATGCTATGTGCTGGTAGATTAGGTAGGAACATGTGTGAGACATAAATGACCGCGTGTCCAGCTGGTCATAGTGTGTGGACATTAGCTAGGGTTAGATGAGTGTGGACACAACTCATAGTGTGTTGTGTGGATTATGGATTAGTGCATTATGCTTTGTGTGAGAGTGGAGATGGCTTCCCTCTATGGTTAGGGTTTGCAATATACATTAGGGTTTGCTCCTGTGTGTGTCTTCTCCCCCTCTACCATTCTTTCAACATGAATGTCCCACATTCAGAGTCAAGTTCAATGGGAATTACAATGCATGTGGTAAGTATGGCCATCAATCTAAAGATTGCCTAGTACTTAAGCGTATGTTGGCAAATCAGGCACCACTAGCTTGGTCAAACACACCTCAAGTACCTGCGCTGATGCTTGCTCAACCGGTCGAGCAACCGTCATAGCACATAGTTCCAAGGAACCCGAATGTAGTCCAGTCTGTGCCGTTACCACCGCTAGTGCTAGGACCACAACCTCCACATCCCCAAGGATTATCCCTGTAAACCAGATGGGTTGTGAGTCACATAGTGCGTGTGGGGATTATGAAGAGGAGATAGACCCCACTGTTCCATATAGGATTGATATGTTTGAACTGATTTCCCAATACTGCATGGAGGATCATTTCGGGCAAGTCAAGCTTGTATATCAAGCGGCTGCTCTCACCCCACAAGAGGGCAAAACCTTAATACCTTGGCGAGGAGACCACCTCTTCAATGCTACGATTGTGGTGGACCACATCGTGTAGCGGAGTGCCCTAATAGGCTACAAAAGATCGCTACTCAGATGCAACCAAATCAAGGGAGCACATCGGGAATGCCGATACATGTAATCGTTGTGGCATAGATCATTTGATTGCTCAATGTCCACATAATCCTAATACACCCAAGATTATGCCATTGAATTTGGTTGGGTCACCAACCAGGCACGAGGAACCACACTTGTTGTACCCACGAATGTAGTTACATGGTCAATGCTTCAAAATCAAAACTACATTCTCGAAGAGAGGGATATTGCATCAATTGCTCGAGCAAAGAAAAAGAAAACATGGCGGAAGAGATCGCTTAATGCCACGAGCTCCAAGCCTAGTTCAAAGACTAACATAGGGACAGGAGACGACCCCGTGTATATGAATGATCCGGAAGATGATTCTGATTCAATAGAAACCATGGGGACCAAAGCCACGACCTTAAGGGAGGACCCCACTCGGGAGCTCAACGAAGGAGAATCAAGTGAATACATAAATAAAGGAAAACAGAAGGAAACTTCCTCGGCCCCACAACCAAGTCAGTTAATGCCCTCTCGGCTACCCAAACTGACTGAGACTCCCCAAGACAAGCCACGTGGGCCAAAAACCCTCAAGAAAAAGATTGGAACTTACCCAAACCCAATTGAGGAGATTGAATAAGTGCAACACTTAAGGGGTTTGGTGGAAGAAACACAAAGAGAACTGGAGCCAAACCCGAGAAAAATTAAAATTCTAGACACAGTGTTTCCTACGCAAGTTCAGCCTCACAGGAACCATAAATTGTTAGCTATACCTAGTATCATTCGGGAAGAAAGTGAGGATAGGACATCAGGAAGTGGACAAACACCCTTTTTTCTTGAAAGAATGTTTAGTGAGGGAACGCCTGACCCCATCGAAGAGGAAGTGATTCCATCTTCACCAGTTCCCTAGTCAAGGGGCGATGTCTCAAAAAGTACTGTTGAATGTGTCTAAGCTAATGGATTTCATGTCCTCTGAAATCAGAACCACGATCATATCCAAATTATACGGAGATCTTGAGCTATTCTTAGCTCTTCGGGCATTTCTCAATGGAGAACTAAAGGCGGGGCTACCACAATTTGCAAATATGGATAGACCCGACACGCTTCAAGATAAAGGGGAACATTGGGATCTACAACCCAACCTAGATGAAGATTCGGTCGTTGGAATACCTGTTAACAAGTTGGGACAGTACTTTGAAGGTGACGAATCTAATGCAACCCTCCCCATTACTACCAAGGGATTAACTCTAAAGGGAATCCTTGATGGTGGTGCTGGCGTGAGCATTGTGACTAAAAACTGTTGGGAATCTATGGGAAGACCTCACCTCGAAGTCACAAACATAGTGGTTAAGATGGCAAACGGAACCATAGCTAAACCTATTAGAATGTTAAGGGACCTTAAGATCAAGGTTCTGGGATACAAGGTAAGACATACCTTCATTGTAATGGATTTCTCTAAGCATCCTATGTCATATTAAATGATCTTAGGATGTCCTTTCATGAGGGAAGCACAAATGGTGCATGACTGGTCGAAAAACCATGTCTACCTACAATTCCAGGACTCTGTCATTCGAGTTGATCTTGAGAATGGTCGCGTGCATCCTTTAGGAAGCAAGGTTATCATCGATAATCGATCGGATACTACTATTCACTCCACCCCATTAAGGTATTGCTATACATGCAAAAAAGAGACTGATGATGGGAAAGATTCTCCTTATATGGATGTCCTACCACCAGGTATGACTGAGTCAGATAACATGGATTGGGTACACCTAGTGGCAACCATAGACACATGGAGAAATAGAGGCACAAGTTGGGTAACACCTAAGGGGCAAGATATGCCACCATTAGTGCCAATAAACATGATAGGTATTATGCACTTGACTCCTTATGGCGAGAAAGCGGCAACCTCCACCACTGACACTGAAAGTGGCGAAGACTCTGACCAATGCAACTCTGAGTATGAATATCAAGAAGAAATTGACTCCAAGCCTGATGGGGGGGATGAATCAAATACTCACCCAAATGTGGAAGCAAGGTGCTCAAGGCCTAGGATAGTGACCTCCTACAGTTCATCCGAAAGTGAGGGGGACACAAGTGAAGATCGACCAAGTGAGTTCGAATCTGACAAAAACAAAAATCAAAAAATTGGTAAGAAGAAAACGAGACATAAGCGATAACGCTATCGAGCTAATGTACGAACCGCAATAAACAAGGAGAGATCGAGTACAGAATGGCTTAGTTATGTAGGAGCTATTGACGCTCATCGGAAGTTAGCAGATAATTGGGGACAATACCTCCAAAGTGTCATGTGGTGTATTCTGCAACCTCATGACGTCGCCCAATTAGAAATCGAAGAGAAGCCGAAACTAAGTCGTACTGCAAGAAGGCGGCAAAACCAAGAGTTAGCTTAGCAACAAAAGGAGGCAGAATTGAAAGAAAAAATCCTGGCACAACGAGAACTAGTAGACTTACACCCCGCACACACCCGAGCATTTCAAATCATTCACCACAGGGGAACGTAAAGTGGTCTACACAAAAGCCCAACGAACGCCTACCAATGGGAGTAGCGGTGTCTACGATGGCCCTACCGTAGTTAAGGAGATAGACTTAGCAGATCCGGGTGAGGAGTCTAAACCAGTTTTTATTGCTCAAGACCTCGCCAAGACGGAAGAAGCTGCACTTAAGAAGCTGCTTAAAGAATTCAAGGACATATTTGCTTGGACATATCATGATATGAAGGGTGTTCCACCCTCTGTGGTGCAACACACAATTCCAATGATTAGCACTGCTAAACCAGTCCAGCAACGTCCCTACCCAATGAATCCTAAGTACACAAAGATTGTACAAGAGGAAATTGAAAAGCTTGTAAAATGTGGATTCATATACCCTATTACACTCAGAATGGGTTTCTCCGATAGTCATCGTACCAAAGAAGAATGGGAAACTCAGAGTGTGCGTTGATCTCAAAAAGGTTAATGCAGCCACCAGAAGGGATCATTGCCCCTTGCCATATTCTGAACATGTGCTTGAAAGAGTGGCAGGCAAGGAGGCATATAGCTTTTTAGATGGGTACTCGGGCTACAATCAGATCACAATTGCAGTCGAGGACCAAGCTAAAACAGCATTTATCATGGAGTTTGGAGTGTTTGCCTTTCGCGTCATGGCTTTTGGCTTGACCAATGCACCTGCATCATTCCAACAATTGATAAACACGGCCTTTAAGGAATATCTAAGGGACTTCTATGAAGCTTTCTTAGATTATCTTTGTGTTCATTCCTCTTGGGACGAGCACTTGATGTGTTTACGAAAAATATTTGAAAGGTGTAGATTATATCGCATCTCATTGAATCCTTTCAAATGCCAATTCTAGGTTAAACACGGAGTTATCTTAGGACATATAGTGTCCAAAAATGGGATTTCCACTGATGAGAGTAAAATCAAGGTCATTCTGGAATTGCCCCCACCTACCAACTATAAGGGAGTCTAACGCTTTATGGGCCATGTTGGTTATTATCGAAGGTTTATTTTATTCTTCGCTGAGATAGCTCGACCGTTGTATAAGCTTCTCATTGAGTTTATTTGGACTGAAGATTGTGACCGTGCATATGAGCTATTAAAGAAGGCCTTGGCGAGTGCTCCAATCTTGTGAATGCCTAACTGGGATTTAATCTTCCATGTGTATATTGATGCATCAAACTTTGCTATTGGGTGTGTGTTAACTCAACCCGGAGAACACAAACTAGACTACGCCATTAGCTTTGCCAATCTCGCCAGTGTTGAACAATGCTGAGATGAACTACACCACTACGGAGCGAGAAGGGTTGGCAATGATATATGCAATAAGGAAATTTTGTTATTACCTCCTTGCCTCCTTGCCACCAAGTTTGTTTTCTATGTGGATCATCAAGCATTGTTGTATCTGGTAAACAAACCACAGGAAAAATCACACGATGGCCTATTGATTCTTCTTGAGTTTGATTTCACTGTTGTTGTGAGACCTGGCAAAAAACATGTTATGGCTGATCATTTGTCTCGCACACCTAATGGTGAGGCTCCTACGGGGGTTGATGATAACTTACCTGACACTTCCTTGTTCTCATGGTGGAGACAATGCCTGAATGGAGTGAGAAGATTGTTAACTTTTTGGTTAATGGCTTTTCCACCCAAGGAGCTTCGTAAAGATCTAGCTCGAAAGCTAATCAAAGAATGCGAACCCTATTGCCTGATAGCCGGGACTCTTTATAAAAGAGGAAAGGATGACATTCTTAGGCGTTGTGCCCGAGAGGATGAGTATCTATACATTTTACAAGAGGCACATATGGGCGTAGCCGATGGTCACTTCTCAGGAGACTTAACTGCGCGAAAGATCTTACAATCGCGGTATTGGTGGCCCACTATGTTCCAAGATGCATCACTCTTTGTGAAGGGTTGCGATGAATGCCAATGATACAAGAAACCCCAGCGGAAGGATCAGATGCCCCTACATCCGATCAAAGTAAACCAACCATTTGAAAAGTGGGGTTTAGACTTTGTAGGTCCAATTAGCCCAGTGGCCCAAAACACACAATCTCGCTATATTATTGTGACCACCACTGACTATATGACCAAATGGGCTGAAGCGAAGGCGACACGTAAGGCAGATGCAAGGACAACAGCCAAGTTCCTCTTTGAAAATATAATCACACGCTTCGGTTGTCCTTTTGAACTTGTGAGCGACAATGGTACGCATTTTATAAATGAAGTGATTAAGGAGCTCACAACAAATTTCACGATATCCCATCATAAATCTACTCCTTACTATCCGCAAGCGAATGGCCAAGCCGAGACTACCAACAAGACCTTAATCTCTATTTTGACAAAGATAGTTAAAGCTCATCGCACGGATTGGGATCTAAAGCTTACAACAGCTTTATGGGCCTATCGTACTGCGTACAAAGTGGCTATTAATTGCACACCATTCAAAATGGTATATGGCCAAGAAGCAGTCATGCCGTGGAAATTTGTCATTCCTAGTCTTCGTGTTGCTACTCAAGAGGGTTGGGATGGTAATTCCTTAGTAGAGCATCTATATATCCTTGAGCGGCTAAACGAAGAAAGACAATTGGCTGTATACAATGCCCTTGTGGAGAAGGATGGAAGGAAAAAATGGTTTGATCGCCACCTGAAGGACAAGGACATCAAGGTTGGGGATAAAGTCCTGATGTATGGAGTGCGTAACAAAAAGAAGAAGCTCAAATATGCTGGTAAGGGACCGTATAGAGTATGTGAAATTACCCTGCAAGGTACCATCCGAGTGGAGACTCTCGACGGAGTTGAAACCATTGGATTCCTTAATGGGAGTAAATTCAAAAGATACTATGACCCCCTGAGCCAAGAGGAGTTACATGCAATCCATCAAAAGAAGGCAGCTAAAGAACAAGCCGAGCTTAAGAAGATACAAGTAAGAATTGAAGCCAAAGAATGTCAACAGCGTGCTAGGCGCCAACGAGAAGCCAACTTGGGAATTACGCAAGTATTTTTCGAGGAGGCAGAGGAGGATTCACTGGAATCTGACCCACCTCTAAGATACCCAATTGAGTTACAGAGTCCTTACGGGGAGGTGCTGTATAATGCATTATTGGATACAGGAGCTCAACACAATTTGCTATCATATGGCGTGTGGTGTCAACTTGGAAAACCACCTTTATCCAAGAGTGATATCCAAGTTAAAGGAATCAACACCAAGAAGAAAACCCCTGTCTCAGGAATTCTGCACACTCCGGTTGCCTATGACAAGGGGACCATAATTCAAAGCTTTTTGGTTATGCCTGCGGGTACCATGGAAGGGACTGTAAACTTAGGGCGCAAATGGATGATGGCCACCAAGTGCAATATCGATTGGGCAACCAGACGAGTAACAACGCAAGAACCAACACTAGGTCTGACTGCTCAAAATCCCGCACCTAAGTCATCCACTCAAATGTTAGATAATGAAAAATCACAAAGTCCAGTGGCAAAACCATCTTTGATTGTTTGCCACCCCTCTAACGCTTCAACGCCAAGAGTGGAAACATGCAGGGTGGTCTCTAAAGCTCCGCTTACTATGCCAAAAAATACATACAAATGGGCCCCAAAAGCTTCGTTAACAGCTACTTCCCCTGCTCAATCTCATTCAGACAAGAAGCCTCGTAGGAAGAAAGCAGCTACCCACCCGAGAAAGGGCAATGTAACATCGCGATGGATCCCTAAAAAATTATTAGTAGCCCAAGGGTACTACGAGGGGAATGACCAAATTTGGGTCCCTAAACATAAGCTGAATCCCTCTACATCACCTGTAAAACCTTGCAAACCAATTGTTGCCACCCCAATGACAATTCAAGAGACCGTGGTAAGGGAAAGGTAACAGAGTGCTCCGCACCACTTCTTCCAGAGTTAGTTTGGATTCCCAAATGATATCGATCATTACCACCTAAGCTCAGGAAGGGGGGAGCCACATGAAGCTTCTAGCTCCTCATGCCAGGCACACGCTGATATAGAAGTTTCTACATGCTCTACACCTACTCTTATCAACACCCAACAAAAGACCGATGAGTCTACGTCTCCCCTTGTAATAGTATCATCGAAAACCATTTCCTCCATTCGTCAATGGGAGCGTACACTAACATCTCTGTAATTGTATGTGGCCATAAGGGTCATAAAAAGCTATCTGCCCACATCACAACCTATGACCCGCTGGACAAATTGGTTCCAAGAGGCTGCAACATCATTGCAAAAAATATGATCTACCCAAGGAAAGGGGGGCATGTACTCACGCTCGACATTCTAATGCTTCCTCCTTAACCTTCTCCCCTGACCATGTAATTGCCAAATTCAAGGGGATGTATATATATAGCTTCATACACAGAAAAGAAAAGAAAAGACAAGCAAAAAATAGTAAAAAGTGCAAGAGCACATTAAGAGCAGAAATATCCGTATATACAATCAAGAACTAATTTGAACTGTCATAACCTACTGATGCTATATCTGTGTTTGCAAATATGGCAGATGCACGTTCATCATACACTTCATCCACTCCCACCTTCGGTGAGAGGTATCATATGTACCTTTTTCAGATATTTCACATGTGCTATCCTGTAATTGAAACTGAATGGGATCATATAGATGTACTAGCCAGAGAGGAAAATGTTGAGGAATTAGAATGGCTAATTTGCCTATTGACCATGACTGACCCCTACTCCGTACATATCCCCCCGATAGCCCAATGCTTTCCTTTTCCACAAGATGACTATCCTCGCATGGTTACATTCTTGATGAGTTTATGTGGATGGGAAAATGAAAAGAAAATATCTGACAATGATGAATGGACGGATGAAACTCATGGCACTACTGAGGTTGACTTTATTTATTTGGATGATGCGGATAGAGGCTTAGCCTTAGGGCTAGAGCCAGGACTCTACAACATCCTCTTACCGTATCCTCAGTAGTAGTGTGGTGACTGGTAGGTAGGTTAGTGTTTTCAAGTTTTTTCTAGTTTGGATTCCTTAAACGAGTCTTTAATTTTTCACACTGATGTGCCTCTCGAGGTATAGTGCTTGTTAGTTGGTTGTACAGGTGGAAAAGTTTGAGGTGGATTTGCTTTCAAGTCCTGAGATAGCCGCAACGCTTATACATAAATATCTCATCAAATCGCAGGCATTTTTCTCATCGAATCAAGGAGATCTCCACAAAATACAGGTGTAACTCTTCCATACCCACTCTCTTTCGTTTTTATTGTTCAATTAATTGCATGAACTATAATGCATGACCACATGGAAATTGTCAATGTACTACTTAGTTTTTGAAGTTGCTTGACGTGCAAGTGTAAATCATTAATGAGCTTAATCTTATTGGATATATTCCTGAGCAGCATGACGTCTTTAGTTAACCTTGGAATACGATTGTCTTAGGTCTAGGGTCAAACCATCTTAATGTTTGACAGCTGGCCAGGTGTGTGTTGACCTCTAGGACATAGCTTTTACCCCTTTGTCAAAAGGATGCAAGACAAATTATAGTTCAAGAGTGAAGATCAAAAGAAATTTTTTTTTTAAAAAAAGCCTACAATAAATGGCAATACAAGTCTATTATGTGCTCTAATGTTGGCCTATCGCCTTATTGATACTTGGTAGGCGAGGAGTATTCTACTCCAGACCGATGCCTTGGTTGGTAGGGGGTAGCCTTGCCTAAGGTGAACTAATAGATTCCTGGATAATGCCTTGTGTTAAACATGGTACCAAGATCGATGTTAGTTTTGCCTTAGGAAGGTCGCCATTATGTGTAAAAATTGTCATGTGCATAAAGAAATAAAGGTAAAAGGCTCCTGTAACTCTGATGTTTCTTGTGTCCCTAGGCTCGTGGTATTAACTTGTTCTTAGAGTAGACACAGTGTGGTCATCTATTTATTTATTAAGCTTGGTTATTTTCCTTGACTTAGGCCAGTTATAAACCTTGATTAACCTTTAACACCTTGCTAACTCTTGATTTACTTTCAATAATTTTAAACTCCTCTTAATTTGCTACACGAGCTCATTCATGTGACCCCTTAAACTAAGTCTCATAGCAACATCCATTGTGGTCTAACATGCTTGAATTTATACACTTTATATCTTTTGAATTCTAGCATACTTTCACTCTACTTCCCTATTTTGCAGACGGTCTACCACAACAACCCTATCAAGCTTACCATACCATAGCTTCTCAGGACGGAATCTACATCAGGAAGGGGGGCATGTTAACCTATGAGACGGACATTGAGACATACTATGTTTTACGTCATTAATTTAAATATTCTAAGTCATAGACCGGGCTTGTCGGCACCATATGTTAAGGATAAAGGGATTGGGTGATCGTCTCGCCGATGAGAGGCACACCTTGAATATTAGCAGGGTAAGGGTTAGGATCGGCCGACCATGTATGGACGCCCATGTGTGAACGGCTAAGTCACCTATAAGAGTCAAATGTAACCCTAAAACTCTTATTCTCATGTGTTGAATACAAGAGTGCTCTTGCCTTATCTTCTTGGTTTCCTTCTCCTGCGTGTGTGTGTGTGTGTGTGTGTGTGTGAGAGAGAGAGAGAGAGAGAGAGCGATCGAGCACTATGTAGCGGCACGTGTAGTGACACGATGGCAGCGAGGCGGTAGAGCGGCGACAGCAGCTCCTTCTTCACTATGACGCGAGAATCCTTCACGGCGGCGGTTTGAGCGGTGAGTAACACACCTTTGCATTCTGTTTGAGCTTGCTTTCCTGGTTGTATGCTACCAGCCAATCGTGGCTCGCATACGGTGCTCGGCAAGTCCCCAGCTACGACTCGTGCAACAAAAGCGCACATAGCATCATCACAAAATGATGTTGGGAAAGTTGGGAAAAACCCGATCTGAAAAGAGCAGATCTTATCATTAAAATGGCTGATGGAACATCTTCAAGGCCCATTGGGCTTTTAGAGAATGTAAGACTCTGACTCTTTACGTTTCGCTACCATCATACATTTGTAGAGTAATGGACTTTCTGCGCTAACCAAACTCATATGACATAATATTGGGGAGACCCTTCATGAGGGAATCCAAATTGGTGCACAATTGGACATTAGACCATGTGTATGTTCGTAGGGATTCGCAAATTCTAAAGATAGATCTGAGAACATGGGAGAGCACATCCCATGGAAGGGCAACTATTCGTAATGATTCGGTCACAATTGAACAAGCCACATCCGTACAAATATGCCAGCCCACGGTGGAAATTTCCAAAGAGTAAGAGGAAACAGAAATTTATGCATCACTTCCTCCTCCAGATTTCAGTGAAAATTGGATGCATGTGCTAGCTTCTACCATAGATGTGATGCAAACCCGAAGAACACAATATGTGGAATCTGGGACTGTTCCCACTACCTCTGTCTATATGGTCAATTGGTAAACCATTGATGAGGAATCAGAACAAGAGGTCTCTAGCATAGAAGGGACTGGATCACGAGGCCATACCAGTGCCCAACGCCTTAGAAGATGGCAAAAGCAAAAACGATATATCGCTCGACGAAATGCCCTACTACGAAGAAAACCCATGGATTCCCAATGGTTGAGATACCTTGAAGCTACTAAGGTACACGATGAGTTTTCTAAGGATGGGGGGGTGAGGAATTGAGTAAGATATCCCTTGAAGGGAAACATAGGGAGGAAGTCATCCTTCAAGAACTAGAAATGCCTAAGATTACAAAAATTGGGCATCGAAAATCAAACAAAGCTTTGGCAAAGGCTGAGTGTGAGAGGCTAGGAAAGTTATGGCTGAAATAAAAAGTCAGAATGAGGATAAACCAAACCTACTTTTAGTACCATACCATTTCAAAACCTACACAATTGACGAACCCAGACTGGTGGAAAAAAGAGTAGTAAAGGAAGATGGGTTGTCCACATCATACGATGTCCTAACTAAAGTCAAGGAAGTCGATATCACAGAACCAGGGGGAGGAAACCAAACCTGTTTATATCGCCAACAAGGACTTGACTCCGGTTGAAGAAAATGAGCTTGTCACTCTCCTTAAAGTGTTTAAGAATTGTTTCAACTGGAAATACAAAGAGATGAAGAGTGTACCACCTAAGGTGGTGCAACATATGATCCCAATCATGGACGGATCAAGACCAACTAGGCAAAAACATACCAAATGAATCCTAAATATGGGGCAATTATAAAGGATGAAATCGATAAACTCATTGCTACCAATTTCATCTATGAGATAGAACATACAAATTGGTTGTCCCCAATCATAATAGTGCCAATGAAGAATGGGAAACTTAGGGTATGTGTTGAAATCGATATAAACTCATTGCTGCAGATTTCATCTATAAGATAGAACATACAGATTGGTTGTCCCCAATCATAATAGTGCCAATGAAGAATGGGAAACTTAGGGTATGTGTTGATCTTAACAAGGTCAACGCAGCTACTAGGAAGGACCATTATCCATTTCCCTATACGAAACACGTTTTGGAGAGAGTAGCTACTAGTGAAGAAGCTTGCAACTTCTTGGATATATTTTTAGGCTACAACCACGTGTCTATTGCACCCAAAGACTAGCATAAGACAGCCTTCAATACAATGTGAGGGACGTTTGCTTATTACAAAGTCATGCCTTTCGATCTTACCAATGCCCCATCAACATTCCAACGATTAATGTGCATAGCCTTTAAAGACCACTTGCATGGAGGTACTCATTGATGATTTATGTGCACACTCTCGATGAAAAGACCATTTGGCTTGCTTAAGGAAGGTGTATAAATAATGTCGATTGTACATTATATCCTTGAACCCTTTAAAATGCCAATTTTGGGTCAAACATAGTGTGATATTGGGGCACATTATCTCTAAGAACGGTATATCCATAGATGACAGCAAGGTTAGGTTGATCTTGGACTACCACCACCCACTAATTACAAAGGTGTACAAAGATTTATGGGCCACGTTGGGTATTACCACCGCTTCATAATCTTCTATGCTGAAATTGCCAAGCCATTATATAAGCTTGAAAGATCCTCCGCCCCCTCTGTGCAACAGGATGCTAACAATGGAAGTAGCACTTCTTGTGTAAGGTAAAGCCTCTCACTCGGGGCCTCGCCCCCACGAATATCCAGACAAGAGACTAATCCCTCGGTTCTTCCAAAGTCAAACCCGAAAAAACTTCCCTCGCCCAAAAAGCACGGGCAATTCCTCCACGGGATATTTTATTCTAACGTAGTCAAGGTTTTCACTAACCAAACTGATCAGACAGAACCCGTAAGTCTCATGGTCAGATCAAGGAAGAGACTTGCACTTGGATCATAGAGTCCAATGCTTTTTTCCTCATCACAAGAGGCACAGTCGTTGATATCCGGGATTTATTTTAACTATCGTAACTTAACAGAATTGAGTCTTATTTTAGGGATCCATTAGTCCAGCCTAACCCCATCCAATCCCATGGGTTAGCCAACCACCCAACCACTGTAGTGATAGGATCCATTTAAAAATTTGGTTTTTTTTTGCCCCGGTTACCAAGGAAAAGAGTTTCTAGGCCTCCTAGCCGGTGCTTCAAGCAAACTTCAAGATAGTCACACCACCTACACACCCAATATATTGCCCGTTTCACAAATTCAGTTGTCTTTAAACAATCCTTTAAATGAAACCATAGTATCACTGATCATAATGCTCCAAAATATCTAGCTTGAGTTCCAATTTGCAATCCTTCCTTCATCGGTGTACCTATGGCATTGGTAACCAGAACGCTCACCACTTGTCCACTCTCAGGGGCATTTTCAATAGTTCCTAGCTCATAGTACCCGAAAATATATTCACTTAAGAAAATCCATATGGACTCTCCGTTGAAGATCAGCAAGATCAACCAACAGATCCATATAAAAGAGCCATGGACTCATCTGTTGAGGACCAGCAAGGCCAATCAACCAGAGCCATGCCCGAGTTCAGAAAACAACTCTAACACCTTGTTCCATTTTTCTTTCTCGACACACGCGTGGGTATCTTCGGTGACCCACAGCCCGAGCACCGTATGGTCAGCACCCTCTAGGCTCCTTCACAGGCCACCTAGCGCTTCACTCATAGGCTGCTTCCTTGGTCCCTCATCCACCGTATCGGAAGCTCACCATTTAAATCGAACCGAGGCTGGTCAAGACCTCGACTGACCTTGCTACACGAGACGTCCTCCATTGACTCCTCGTCAGCTCTGTTGCAACTTTATGACTTAGGTCTCCCACGACCTCATTCACAAGAAGGTCAAAATGCTTCCTCAGCATTCTTGACATAAAACAGTCATTTAAAAACAGGTTTCATAAATACAGTTCTAAAAAAGGTTTTAAAAACAGGTTTCATAAATACAGTTCCTAAAACGAACTCTCATCTTTCTACATTGTTCCTCATCATTTCTCGTTATTCCACATTCTTCTACATCAATTCACATTGCTCATTCCACATCCAATCATATGTATCCCCATCGTCCTTTATCCATTCTCATCCAATCACATCATGTTATATCTCATCACATCTACCCTCATCACATCACATCAGAACATATCCACATCACATCTCATCCATTCATATCCACATCACATCTCATCCATTCATATCACACCACATCCATCTACATTCGTTCAGATCCACATCACATCCGCATATCATCAGATCATGTGCACATCTATTTACATCACTTCACATCCATTTACATTTACCCAAGTCCACATCATATCTCATCCATTCATATCTAACCAGAGCCACATCACATCACATCCATTCACACAGTCTTATTACATCACATTTATATCTCACCACATCCACTCACATCTCATCACATCCATTCACATCCATCACACTCATTCACATCCCACATTCATTCACATCTCGTCACATCCATCCTCATCTTATCACATCTCATTCACATCCATCCACATCATATCTCATTCATTCCATCCACATTACATCACATTCATTCCATCCACATCTATCCATATCACACCACATCCATTCACAACTCATCACATTCATCCACATCCATTTGTTCATTTACATTCACAGCTATCCACATCCATTCATTCATTCACATGTATATCTATCACATCACATCTCATTCTCATCCTTTTACATCACATCGCATCCTTTCACATATCATCACATCTCATTCTCATCCATTTACATCACATCACATCCTTTCACATATCATCACATCTTATTCACATCTCATTCTCATCCATTTACATCACATCACATCCTTTCACGTATCATCACATCTCATTCTCATCCATTTACATCACATCACATCCTTTCACATATCATCTCATCACATTCACATCCACATCCATTTATATCATATCACATCCCATCCACATCTCATCACATCCACATCCACATCTATTTACATCACATCACATCTATTTACATCACATCACATCTCATCCACATCTCATCACATCCACTCACATCTTATCACATCCACTCACATCTCATCACATCCACTCACATCTTATCACATCGCATTCACATCTTGTCACATCGCATTCACATTTAGTACCGTTTTCTACTTTTTGATATTATACCGATGGGACTTTTCTTAGTTTCTGCCAATTGCTTGGCCTAGTTAAAGGTACTTTTTCTCGATGGATATTTTCATATTCTTTCTCAAATTTCTCAAGTGAAATATATTCGATATTCTTCTTTTTGAGTAAAAGATTCATGGGATTTACAAAAATCAATTCTACCCATAATGTTCAAAATTTTACTTTTGATAAATACTCATAATTTGAATTATGCCAAAAATTCCTCTTTTACCATTTAATTACTTGGATCTCAAATATCATGGAAATTCCTCTTTTGCATAAAAAATAAATTTACCAAAAATTCCTCTTTTATCATTTAATTACTTGGATCTCAAATATCATGGGAATTCCTCTTTTTGTATTTTAAAAAAATTTACCAAAAAATCCTCTTTTACCCTTTAATTACTTGGATCTCAAATATCATGGGAATTCCTCTTTTTGTATAAAAGTAAATTTACCAAAATTTACTCTTTTCTCATAATCAATTAATTATGCATAATTAAAAAAATATTTCTCATGAATATGATAAAAATCATTCTTTTTACATAGGATGTCCAATCCTAGATTATGGTAGGAAGTCCTCTTTTAGCATTATGCATAAAAATAAGATATGGATTATTTTTTAAAAATTTTGCCATAGCTTCGTTACTGATAATTTTTAATTTTTCTTAAAAGAATAAAACATTGTAATACAAATATGATAGAAGATCTATTCTTAAGCTTAAATCTAAACTATGAATTTAAATCATAATTTTAACCATAATCATAAACTTAATTATGATTATTCTACTAGATTAAGCTATTTGCATTATTCCTCTTTTTTCAAATTGATAGGACTATCTCTTTCCCATTTAGAATCAATTAAAGTAGTTTTTAACTACTTATAAATAATCTAAAAGAATTAACATTATTTTGTTAACATAAATGTGAGATCCTTGTCCTCACACTGAGCAACGAATTCAGGGGTGCTAGCACCGGAAGTAGCACTTCTTGTGCGGGCGGGGCAAGGTCCCTCACTCGGGGCCTCACCCACCACGCATATCCAGACAAGAGACTAATCCATCGGTTCTTCCAAAACAGAGGCCAAAAAGACTTCCCTTGCCTGGAAAGCATGGGCGATTCCTCCAGGATAAATTTTTCTCTAACGTAGTCAAAAGCCTTAACTAACTGAACTGACCTGATCGAACCCGTAAGTCCCATAGTCAGATTAGGGAAAAAATTGCACTTGGATCATAGAGACCAACGCTTTTTTCCTCATTGAGAGGCACAACCGTTGATTCTTTTCCATAGAACAATTTTTGTTCGGGATTTACTTCATCTATCGTATCATAACAGAATTGAGTCTCAATTTAGGGATCCATGGTAATGTAGGCCACATGTGCCACATGGCACCCAAAAAATTAAAGGAAAATAAAGAGGAGGTGAGGACAGAAGAGAAAAGGAGAGAGAGAGAGAGAGAGAGAGAGAGAGAGAGAGAGAGAGAGAGAGAGGGTGAGGGCAAGGGCAAGAGAGAAAGAGGGTGAGAGAGAGAGGGCAAGAAAATCCCTCCCCAAGAAGATAACCAAGAAGAGAAAATAACTAAGGAGAGGAGAAATCGCCTAAGGATCAATCGAGCTCTACCTCTCCCTCTAAGGTGTAAAACAGGCCTAAAACTATGTTAATCAAGCAAGGCAAAGATGCCCAAGATGTTAATCTAACAAGGTAGGGATGCCCAAGAGGGTCAACGCAAAGCCACACACCCACAGTCAACATTATCCTGCTTTCTAAATCTTCACCCCAAGTTGTTACTTCACATCTTTCCACCGACATCGCCATGCTTTAGGTAATAGGGTTGATTAGCCACCACACTTCAATAAGAGGATCAAGAAGTGCTTGGATGTGTTCAGCCGCCGACGAGCCACCCATAGCTCATGGTGGTTTACCAATGTACATGCCATACTGGGTGTCTTAAATTCTTTCATCATCAACCTCATTCACAATCTCCTTGTTGGCTAGCCTCATTACACATCAACACTCAATTTCCTACCCTAAACAATGTGTAAGAGTCGAAGAAAGAGCAAATCAAAGAAAAGAGTGTGTTGGAGTTTTCATCATAAGAAGGAACTTCTACATGAGCGCACCTTTAGCCCAATGCCCATGCATGACACCTACAACATACACACCAGCTCTACACCTAGCAAACATAACAATAGGCCTCAATATCTCAAGCACCTACATAAAGCCTCATCGTCAGTCGCATTTAAGGTATATTGCTAGATAGGGGGACCATGGGCGATACAAGCCTGCAACCCATTGCTTGAACCTTCCTCAAATCAGTAAGAACCTTTCGTGGCCCTCTTCCAGGAGATCCATGCAGTGTGCTCCAACCCCCAAGGCAAGTTGGCGGCAGCAACATTACTTACCACGGTTCTCTATTACACGGTGGGATGGGAGGAGCTGCCACATGCCATCCAGTTGAGTGGACTCGATGCCGCCATTTCTTCTTTGTACCCCCATGAACCCTCACCTACAGAACAGCCTCAATCACCGCCAAGACCCAGCCGCCGCTGTAGCTGCAAAAGCCGCCAAGAAGGCCGCAAAGGAGGAAGACGATCGCTAGAGGGTAGATTTCCTAAACAAAAGTTTATATGAGATCCCACCCCCCGACAGGTTCATAGAAATGCCTCTGTTGAGAGGTAGCGATTGCGGTTGTGCAATGCTACATTGATATGGGTGATGGGTGAGTTGTGGAACACCTCGATTAAGAGGGGGTGCTAAGAGATGTAATCGTGGTGTTGTGTGTATGTGGGAAAGCACCCTAGAGGTGCAAGATATTGCCGCAAGGTAAGAATGCCACATGTAATATTGTATGGTGTGTATGTTGACCAAAAGAGTGGAAAAGGGAGTGCCACATGGATGATGATGTGTAAAGTGGGATAAGGCTAGAAAGCCTATATCATTGTATGATTCATTTTGAGATACGCAATAAAATTGAGTGTTGAGGGTGCAATCTCCGTCTCTCTCTCATGGAGTTTTTAGTGTGGTTTAATCCACCTTAATTATGTTGCTTAATCATTGTCTATCACCATGATCAATCCCATTTTTGGATTGTTTAACATGGTATCAGAGCTTGGCTGGTGGGCTCTTGGTCATGGTGATTATTTATGTATAGTTTTTCTTGGTTATGAGTTCTTTGATTAAGCATTATTTTCAGTTATATGGAAAAAAAATTATGCACACTCATATTATCATTTGGATTTGCATTTGTGAGGATTTGAGAGAGATTTGGAGTTGTCATTCTCAAGTTTGAGAGGAGATTTACAAACAAGGACGTTGCATAGAAGCTGCCCAAGATACATAAATGGGATTTTTGCAACATGGGAAACCTGCTCATCATCATGGAAGCTGAAAATGGAGATTTCAGCAAGTATGAAGACTATGGAGTGTTCAATGTCAACAAGGAAGCTGCCAAGGAGACAAAGGTGTCTCAAGAAGGTTGGTTTTGTGAAGTTTTGTCGCCTCAAAGTTTTGGTTTTGAGCATGGAAAAATGCTCAATGTTGAAGAGTTGCTGGTTGTTGGGATATGTGGATCCCATGGCTCTTGCATCTGGGCAAAGAGCATGTTTTAAGGTGCATGTTTTTGCTTGGCTGAAGCAAGCAAGGTTTGAGACTCAAGATGGAGTCCATGTGTGTGCATCAAGAAGAGGATGCACTTGTGAATGTTGCTCAAGGAGATGAGCAAAGTGGTGTTGGGCTGATTTTGCAGCTCATATGGAGCATGTCAAAATGGAAAAGATCATTTGGTTTGCTCATAATGATGGCCATGATGATGGTGGAAAAGTCACAAGGGCTTTCACAATATTAGCACCTTAGATTTCTTCCAGGAAATCTATGGAAGAGAATCCTTGAAGAAGGAGCATGCAAGATAGCATGCATTGTGGAGCTCAATTATGAGCTCATTGTGGCCATGTTAGTGGTCAATGTGAACCAATAGCAAGGGGTTCAAGAGGCAAAGAAGTGCAGATGGCAAAGATCATTTAGTTTGCTCATAATGATGGGCATGATGATGGTGGAAAAGTCACAAGGGGTTTCATAATATTAGCACCTTAGATTTCTTCCAGGAAATCTATGGAAGAGAACCCTTGAAGAAGGAGCATGCAAGATAGCATGCATTGTGGAGCTCAATTAGGAGCTCATTGTGGCCATGTTAGTGGTCAATGTGAACCAATAGCAAGGGGTTCAAGAGGCAAAGAAGTGCAGTCAATAAGAGATGCACACTGCAATCAAGGAAGAGCATTGAGCAGATGGCAAGGAGTTAAAACCACCCAAAATAGTAAGCATAGTGAGACGGCTTTAGAGAAGCGATGGTGGGTGTAGCAAGAAGGGCCCCTCAATAGAGCTAAAGCACAAGCAAGTTCATGACGGGAAAGGCAACCTGACAGCATAGTTAGCAGTAGAAAGGTGGCCAAGAGAAGCCACAACCATAGAAGCAAAGCGAAAAAGAAGAGGTCCTAGTAGCTGAAAGAGAATGAGCAAGGTAGAGAGCTCTGAAAAAGCAAACTGAAGAGGAGGTCTTTGGCTTTTAGTAGGTGGAGGTGCTCACCTGCATCAACACCATCATCCACAAGGCGAAGAGAATAGAGAGAATGCCGATAAAGAGATTAAAGCCATTATGGCTTGGGTTGGTGTGTGAAGAAGCGAAAGCTATAAAAAAAGCAATATTAACAAGCAAAGGTAGGTCTGCTGGGCAATTCAGTTGGCCATCATAAAGCATGAGAGAACGATGGAAGCCAACAAGCAGTAGTAGCAAAAAGCAACAAACATCAAGGAAACACCTAGCGAAGAAAGGTAGGTGGCAATTATAGTAGCACCAATGAATGGTAACAACTGGACAAAAGGCAAGCACAGTTGAGCATGGCAAAGGTTGCAGCAGAAAGTGTAAAGAAAAAGATGAACCGTGTGGGATGTGTTATGCAGTAAAGTCTGTATTGTGTTGTTGTGCCAAAGATAGCAAGGTAGAGAAGATGCCAGTTTGCAAGTCGTGGCGCATAGTAGAAAAAAAGTTACAAGTGCAATGTTGACAAGAAGGGTAGTTTCACACACAACTGAATTTTTCCAACCTTTTAAGAAGATGTTCACACACACATGAGGGTCCGTTGCCCAACTTTGGCCAAAAGGCTTTGTAATTTTTATTCTCACCCACAATTGATGATGGGTAACCGTGCACAAGCATGTGTGCTCAAAACAAGATGTATATTCACCCATGGTATGAGGGTAACCATACTCGAGCTCACCTAGAAGCTTGAAATGATTATCGTGTTATGTGTGCATGAGCGATGCACGTGTGAGGTGCATGCGCACGGGTTGGAACTTCTATGTTCAAATCGGACTCAGTGGTTCTGCTGTGTACGAGTTGGCTCAAAAAGGACTGGGTGTCTAAGATGGTAGACACGCGCACACATGATTGGTTGATGGACACTCCAATGTATCATGGAGGGGAAGTGTTGAGAGGTAGCGATTGCAGTTGTGCAATGCTACATTGATATGGGTTATAGGTGAGTTGTGGAACACCTCGATCATTAAGAGGGGGTGTTGAGAGATGTATTCGTGGTGTTGTGTGTATGTGGGAAAGCACCCTAGAGGTGCAAGATATTGTGGCAAGATAAGAATGCCACATGTAATATTGTATGGTGTGTGAGTGTTGACCAAAAGACTGGAATAGGAAGTTCCACATGGATGATGATGTGTAAAGTGGGATAAGGCTAGAAAGCCTATATCATTGTATGGTTCATTTTGAGATACACAATAGAATTGAGTGTTGAGTGTGCAATCTCCATCTCTCTCTCATGGAGTTTTTAGTGTGGTTTAATCCACCTTAATTATGTTGCTTAATCATTATCTATCACCATGATCAATCCCATTTTTGGATTGTTTAACATGGTATCAAAGCTTGGGTGGGCTCTTGGTCATGGGTGATTATTTATGTATAGTTTTTCTTGGTTATGAGTTCTTTGATTAAGCATTATTTTTAGTTATATGGAAAAAAAATTATGCACACTCATATTATCATTTGGATTTCCATTTGTGAGGATTTGAGAGAGATTTGGAGCTGTCATTCTCAAGTTTGAGAGGAGATTTGCAACAAGGAGGTTACATACAAGCTACCCAAGAGTTGTAAATGGGATTTTTGCAACATGGGAAACCTGCTCATCATCATGGAAGCTGAAAATGGAGATTTCCGCAAGTATGAAGACTGAGTGTTCGGTGTCAACAAGGAAGCTGCCAAGGAGACAAAGGTGTCTCAAGAAGGTTGGTTTTGTGAAGTTTTGTCGCCTCAAAGTTTTGGTTTTGAGCATGGAAAAATGCTCAATGTTGAAGGGTTGCTGGTTGTTGGGATATGTGGATCCCATGGCTCTTGCATTTGGGCAAAGAGCATGTTTTAAGGTGCCTGTTTTTACTTGGCTGAAGCAAGCAAGGTTTGAGACTCAAGATGGAGTCCATGTGTGTGCATCAAGAAGAGGATGCACTTGTGAATGTTGCTCAAGGAGATGAGCAAAGTGGTGTTGGGCTGATGTTGCAGCTCATATGGAGCATGTCAAAATGGAAAAGATCATTTGGTTTGCTCATAATGATGGGCATGATGATGGTGGAAAAGTCACAAGGGCTTTCACAATATTAGCACCTTAGATTTCTTCCAAGAAATCTATGGAAGAGAACCCTTGAAGAAGGAGCATGCAAGATAGCATGCATTGTGGAGCTCAATTATTAGGAGCTCATTGTGGCCATGTTAGTGGTCAATGTGAACCTCATGCAAGGGGTTCAAGAGGCAAAGAAGTGCAGTCACAATAAGAGTTGCACACTGCAATCAAGGAAGAGCATTGAGCAGATGGCAAGGAGTTAAACCAAGATTAGTAAGCATAGTGAGATGGCTTTAGAGAAGCGATGGTGGGTGTAGCAAGAAGGGGCCCTCAATAAAGCTAAAGCACAAGCAAGTTCATGATGGGAAAGGCAACCTGACAGCACAGTTAGCAGTAGAAAGGTGGCCAAGAGAAGCCACAACCATAGAAGCAAAGCGAAAAAGAAGAGGTCCTAGCTGAAAGAGAACGAGCAAGGTAGAGAGCTCTGAAAGAGCAAACTAAAGAGGAGGTCTTTGGCTTTTAGTAGGTGGAGGTGCTCACTTGCATCAACACCATCATCCACAAGGCGAAGAGAACAGAGCGAATGCCGATAAAGAGATTGAAGCCATTATGGCTTGGGTTGGTGTCTGAAGAAGCGAAAGCTATAAACAAAGCAATATTGACAAGCAAAGGTAGATCTGTTGGCTGGGCAATTCAATTGGCCATCGTAAAGCATGAGAGAACGATGGAAGCCAACAAGCAGTAGTAGCAAAAAGCAACAAACATCAAGGAAACACCCAGCAAAGAGAGGTAGGCGCGACGGCAATTACAGCAGCACCAACGAACGGTAACAACTGGACTAAAGGCGACCACGATTGAAGCATGGCAATGGTCGGAATAGAAAGCGTAAAGAAGAAGATGAACCGTGTGGGATGTGTTATGCAGTAAAGTTTGTGTTGGGTTGTTGTACCAAAGATAGCGAGGTAGAGAAGACGTTAATGATGAACGGCTCAATCTGACATGATGCCAGTTTGCAAAGAAATGCATCGTGGCGCGTAGCAGAAAAAAAGCTACAAGTGCAGCATTGAGACAAGAAGGGTAGTTTCACACACAATTGAATTTTTCCAACCTTTTAAGAAGATGTTCACACACACATGAGGGTGCGCTGCCCGGCTTTGGCCAAAAGGCTTTGTAATTTTTATTCTCACCCATAATTGATGATGGCTAACCGTGCCTGAGCATGTGTGCTCAAAACAAGATGTGTATTCACCCGTGGTATGAGGGTAACCATACCCGAGCTCACCTAGAAGCTCGAAATGGTTGTCGGCGTGTGATGTGTGGATGAGCAATGCACGTGTGAGGTGCATGCGCACGGGTTGGTTCCCACCCGAACTTCTATGTTCAAATCGGACACAGTGGTTCTGCTGTGTGCGAGTTGGCTCAAAAAGGACTGGGTGTCTAAGATAGTAGACACGCGCACACATGATTGGTTTGATGGACACTCCAATGTATCATGGAGGGGAAGTGTTGAGAGGTAGCGATTGCGGTTGCGCAATGCTACATTGATATGGGTGATAGGTGAGTTGTGGAACACCTCGATCATTAAGAGGGGGTGTTGAGAGATGTATTCATGGGAAAGCACCCTAGAGGTGCAAGATATTGTGGCAAGATAAGAATGCCACATGTAATATTGTATGGTGTGTGAGTGTTGACCAAAAGAGTGGAAAAGGGAGTGCCACATGGATGATGATGTGTAAAGTGCGATAAGGCTAGAAAGCCTATATCATTGTATGGTTCATTTTGAGATACACAATAGAATTGAGTGTTGAGTGTGCAATCTTCACCTCTCTCTCATAGAGTTTTTAGTGTGGTTTAATCCACCTTAATTATGTTGCATAATCATTATCTATCACCATGATCAATCCCATTTTTGGATTGTTTAACATGGTATCAAAGCTTGGGTGGGCTCTTGGGTGATGATTTATGTATAGTTTTTCTTGGTTATGAGTTCTTTGATTAAGCATTATTTTCACTTATATGGAAAAAAAATTATGCACACTCATATTATCATTTGGATTTCCATTTGTGAGGATTTGAGAGAGATTTAGAGCTGTCATTCTCAAGTTTGAGAGGAGATTTGCAATAAGGAGGTTACATACAAGCTACCCAAGAGTTGTAAATGGGATTTTTGCAACATGGGAAACCTGCTCATCATCATGGAAGATAAAAATGGAGATTTCAGCAAGTATGAAGACTATGGAGTGTTTGGTGTCAACAAGGAAGCTGCCAAGGAGACAAAGGTGTCTCAAGAAGGTTGGTTTTGTGAAGTTTTGTCACCTCAAAGTTTTGGTTTTGAGCATGGAAAAATGCTCAATGTTGAAGGGTTGCTGGTTGTTGGGATATGTGGATCCCATGGCTCTTGCATTTGGGCAAAGAGCATGTTTTAAGGTGCCTGTTTTTACTTGGCTGAAGCAAGCAAGGTTTGAGACTCAAGATGGAGTCCATGTGTGTGCATCAAGAAGAGGATGCACTTGTGAATGTTGCTCAAGGAGATGAGCAAAGTGGTGTTGGGCTGATGTTGCAGCTCATATGGAGCATGTCAAAATGGAAAAGATCATTTGGTTTGCTCATAATGATGGGCATGATGATGGTGGAAAAGTCACAAGGGCTTTCACAATATTAGCACCTTAGATTTCTTCCAAGAAATCTATGGAAGAGAACCCTTGAAGAAGGAGCATGCAAGATAGCATGCATTGTGGAGCTCAATTATTAGGAGCTCATTGTGGCCATGTTAGTGGTCAATGTGAACCTCATGCAAGGGGTTCAAGAGGCAAAGAAGTGCAGTCACAATAAGAGTTGCACACTGCAATCAAGGAAGAGCATTGAGCAGATGGCAAGGAGTTAAACCAAGATTAGTAAGCATAGTGAGATGGCTTTAGAGAAGCGATGGTGGGTGTAGCAAGAAGGGGCCCTCAATAAAGCTAAAGCACAAGCAAGTTCATGATGGGAAAGGCAACCTGACAGCACAGTTAGCAGTAGAAAGGTGGCCAAGAGAAGCCACAACCATAGAAGCAAAGCGAAAAAGAAGAGGTCCTAGCTGAAAGAGAACGAGCAAGGTAGAGAGCTCTGAAAGAGCAAACTAAAGAGGAGGTCTTTGGCTTTTAGTAGGTGGAGGTGCTCACTTGCATCAACACCATCATCCACAAGGCGAAGAGAACAGAGCGAATGCCGATAAAGAGATTGAAGCCATTATGGCTTGGGTTGGTGTCTGAAGAAGCGAAAGCTATAAACAAAGCAATATTGACAAGCAAAGGTAGATCTGTTTGCTGGGCAATTTAATTGGCCATCGTGAAGCATGAGAGAACGATGGAAGCCAACAAGCAGTAGTAGCAAAAAGCAACAAACATCAAGGAAACACCCAGCGAAGAGAGGTAGGCGCGGTGGCAATTACAGCAGCACCAACGAACGGTAACAACTGGACTGAAGGCGACCACGATTGAAGCATGGCAATGGTCGGAATAGAAAGCATAAAGAAGAAGCTGAACCGTGTGGGATGTGTTATGCAGTAAAGTCTGTGTTGGGTTGTTATACCGAAGATAGCGAGGTACAGAAGATGTTAATGAGATGAACAGCTCAATCTGACATGATGCCAGTTTGCAAAGAAATGCATCGTGGCGCGTAGCAGAAAAAAAGCTACAAGTGGAGCATTGACAAGAAGGGTAGTTTCACACACAATTGAATTTTTCCAACCTTTTAAGAAGATGTTCACACATGAGGGTAGTTTCACACACAATTGAATTTTTCCAACCTTTTAAGAAGATGTTCACACACACATGAGGGTGCGCTACCCGGCTTTGGCCAAAAGGCTTTGTAATTTTTATTCTCACCCACAATTGATGATGGCTAACCGTGCCTGAGCATGTGTGCTCAAAACAAGATGTGTATTCACCCGTGGTATGAGGGTAACCATACCCGAGTTCACCTAGAAGCTCGAAATGGTTGTCAGCGTGTGATGTGTGCATAAGCGATGCACGTGTGAGGTGCATGCGCACGGGTTGGTTCCCACCTGAACTTCTATGTTCAAATCGGACTCAGTGGTTCTGCTGTGTGCGAGTTGGCTCAAAAAGGACTGGGTGTCTAAGATGGTAGACACGCGCACACATGATTGGTTGATGGACACTCCAATGTATCATGGAGGGGAAGTGTTGAGAGGTAGCGATTGCGGTTGTGCAATGCTACATTGATATGGGTGATAGGTGAGTTGTGGAACACCTCGATCATTAAGAGGGGGTGTTGAGAGATGTATTCGTGTGGGAAAGCACCCTAGAGGTGCAAGATATTGTGGCAAGATAAGAATGCCACATGTAATATTGTATGGTGTGTGAGTGTTGACCAAAAGAGTGGAAAAGGGAGTGCCACATGGATGATGATGTGTAAAGTGGGATAAGGCTAGAAAGCCTATATCATTGTATGGTTCATTTTGAGATACACAATAGAATTGAGTGTTGAGTGTGCAATCTCCGTCTCTCTCTCATGGAGTTTTTAGTGTGGTTTAATCCACCTTAATTATGTTGCTTAATCATTATCTATCACCATGATCAATCCCATTTTTGGATTGTTTAACATGGTATCAAAGCTTGGGTGGGCTCTTGGTCATGGGTGATGATTTATGTATAGTTTTTCTTGGTTACGAGTTCTTTGATTAAGCATTATTTTCTTGGTTATGAGTTCTTTGATTAAACATTATTTTCAGTTATATGGAAAAAAAATTACGCACACTCATATTATCATTTGGATTTCCATTTGTGAGGATTTGACAGAGATTTGGAGCTATCATTCTCAAGTTTGAGAGGAGATTTGCAACAAGGAGGTTACATACAAGCTACCCAAGAGTTGTAAATGGGATTTTTGCAACATGGGAAACCTGCTCATCATCATGGAAGATGAAAATGGAGATTTTAGCAAGTATGAAGACTATGGAGTGTTCGGTGTCAACAAGGAAGCTGCCAAGGAGACAAAGGTGTCTCAAGAAGGTTGGTTTTGTGAAGTTTTGTCACCTCAAAGTTTTGGTTTTGAGCATGGAAAAATGCTCAATGTTGAAGGGTTGCTGGTTGTTGGGATATGTGGATCCCATGGCTCTTGCATTTGGACAAAGAGCATGTTTTAAGGTGCCTGTTTTTACTTGGCTAAAGCAAGCAAGGTTTGAGACTCAAGATGGAGTCCATGTGTGTGCATCAAGAAGAGGATGCACTTGTGAATGTTGCTCAAGGAGATGAGCAAAGTGGTGTTGGGCTGATGTTGCAGCTCATATGGAGCATGTCAAAATGGAAAAGATCATTTGGTTTGCTCATAATGATGGGCATGATGATGGTGGAAAAGTCACAAGGGCTTTCACAATATTAGCACCTTAGATTTCTTCCAAGAAATCTATGGAAGAGAACCCTTGAAGAAGGAGCATGCAAGATAGCATGCATTGTGGAGCTCAATTATTAGGAGCTCATTGTGGCCATGTTAGTGGTCAATGTGAACCTCATGCAAGGGGTTCAAGAGGCAAAGAAGTGCAGTCACAATAAGAGTTGCACACTGCAATCAAGGAAGAGCATTGAGCAGATGGCAAGGAGTTAAACCAAGATTAGTAAGCATAGTGAGATGGCTTTAGAGAAGCGATGGTGGGTGTAGCAAGAAGGGGCCCTCAATAAAGCTAAAGCACAAGCAAGTTCATGATGGGAAAGGCAACCTGACAGCACAGTTAGCAGTAGAAAGGTGGCCAAGAGAAGCCACAACCATAGAAGCAAAGCGAAAAAGAAGAGGTCCTAGCTGAAAGAGAACGAGCAAGGTAGAGAGCTCTGAAAGAGCAAACTAAAGAGGAGGTCTTTGGCTTTTAGTAGGTGGAGGTGCTCACTTGCATCAACACCATCATCCACAAGGCGAAGAGAACAGAGCGAATGCCGATAAAGAGATTGAAGCCATTATGGCTTGGGTTGGTGTCTAAAGAAGCGAAAGCTATAAACAAAGCAATATTGACAAGCAAAGGTAGATCTGTTTGCTGGGCAATTCAATTGGCCATCGTAAAGCATGAGAGAACGATGGAAGCCAACAAGCAGTAGTAGCAAAAAGCAACAAACATCAAGGAAACACCCAGCGAAGAGAGGTAGGCGCGGTGGCAATTACAGCAGCACCAACGAACGGTAACAACTGGACTGAAGGCGACCACGATTGAAGCATGGCAATGGTCGGAATAGAAAGCATAAAGAAGAAGATGAACCGTGTGGGATGTGTTATGCAGTAAAGTCTGTGTTGGGTTGTTATACCGAAGATAGCGAGGTACAGAAGATGTTAATGAGATGAACAGCTCAATCTGACATGATGCCAGTTTGCAAAGAAATGCATCGTGGCGCGTAGCAGAAAAAAAGCTACAAGTGGAGCATTGACAAGAAGGGTAGTTTCACACACAATTGAATTTTTCCAACCTTTTAAGAAGATGTTCACACATGAGGGTAGTTTCACACACAATTGAATTTTTCCAACCTTTTAAGAAGATGTTCACACACACATGAGGGTGCGCTACCCGGCTTTGGCCAAAAGGCTTTGTAATTTTTATTCTCACCCACAATTGATGATGGCTAACCGTGCCTGAGCATGTGTGCTCAAAACAAGATGTGTATTCACCCGTGGTATGAGGGTAACCATACCCGAGTTCACCTAGAAGCTCGAAATGGTTGTCAGCGTGTGATGTGTGCATGAGCGATGCACGTGTGAGGTGCATGCGCACGGGTTGGTTCCCACCCGAACTTCTATGTTCAAATCGGACTCAGTGGTTCTGCTGTGTGCGAGTTGGCTCAAAAAGGACTGGGTGTCTAAGATGGTAGACACGCGCACACATGATTGGTTGATGGACACTCCAATGTATCATGGAGGGGAAGTGTTGAGAGGTAGCGATTGCGGTTGTGCAATGCTACATTGATATGGGTGATAGGTGAGTTGTGGAACACCTCGATCATTAAGAGGGGGTGTTGAGAGATGTATTCGTGGGAAAGCACCCTAGAGGTGCAAGATATTGTGGCAAGATAAGAATGCCACATGTAATATTGTATGGTGTGTGAGTGTTGACCAAAAGAGTGGAAAAGGGAGTGCCACATGGATGATGATGTGTAAAGTGGGATAAGGCTAGAAAGCCTATATCATTGTATGGTTCATTTTGAGATACACAATAGAATTGAGTGTTGAGTGTGCAATCTCCGTCTCTCTCTCATGGAGTTTTTAGTGTGGTTTAATCCACCTTAATTATGTTGCTTAATCATTATCTATCACCATGATCAATCCCATTTTTGGATTGTTTAACATGGTATCAAAGCTTGGGTGGGCTCTTGGTCATGGGTGATTATTTATGTATAGTTTTTCTTGGTTGTGAGTTCTTTGATTAAGCATTATTTTCAGTTATATGGAAAAAAAAATATGCACACTCATATTATCATTTGGATTTCCATTTGTGAGGATTTGAGAGAGATCTGGAGCTGTCATTCTCAAGTTTGAGAGGAGATTTGCAACAAGGAGGTTACATACAAGCTACCCAAGAGTTGTAAATGGGATTTTTGCAACATGGGAAACCTGCTCATCATCATGGAAGCTGAAAATGGAGATTTCTGCAAGCATGAAGACTGAGTGTTCGGTGTCAACAAGGAAGCTGCCAAGGAGACAAAGGTGTCTCAAGAAGGTTGGTTTTGTGAAGTTTTGTCGCCTCAAAGTTTTGGTTTTGAGCATGGAAAAATGCTCAATGTTGAAGGGTTGCTGGTTGTTGGGATATGTGGATCCCATGGCTCTTGCATTTGGGCAAACAACATGTTTTAAGGTGCATGTTTTTACTTGGCTGAAGCAAGCAAGGTTTGAGACTCAAGATGGAGTCCATGTGTGTGCATCAAGAAGAGGATGCACTTGTGAATGTTGCTCAAGGAGATGAGCAAAGTGGTGTTGGGCTGATGTTGCAGCTCATATGGAGCATGTCAAAATGGAAAAGATCATTTGGTTTGCTCATAATGATGGGCATGATGATGGTGGAAAAGTCACAAGGGCTTTCACAATATTAGCACCTTAGATTTCTTCCAAGAAATCTATGGAAGAGAACCCTTGAAGAAGGAGCATGCAAGATAGCATGCATTGTGGAGCTCAATTATTAGGAGCTCATTGTGGCCATGTTAGTGGTCAATGTGAACCTCATGCAAGGGGTTCAAGAGGCAAAGAAGTGCAGTCAATAAGAGCTGCACACTACAATCAAGGAAGAGCGTTGAGCAAATGGCAAGGAGTTAAACCAAGATTAGTAAGCATAGTGAGATGGCTTTAGAGAAGCGATGGTGGGTGTAGCAAGAAGGGGCCCTCAATAAAGCTAAAGCACAAGCAAGTTCATGATGGGAAAGGCAACCTGACAGCACAGTTAGCAGTAGAAAGGTGGCCAAGAGAAGCCACAACCATAGAAGCAAAGCGAAAAAGAAGAGGTCCTAGCTGAAAGAGAACGAGCAAGGTAGAGAGCTCCGAAAGAGCAAACTGAAGAGGAGGTCTTTGGCTTTTAGTAGGTGGAGATGCTCACTTGCATCAACACCATCATCCACAAGGCGAAGAGAACAGAGCGAATGCCGATAAAGAGATTGAAGCCATTATGGCTTGGGTTGGTGTTTGAAGAAGCGAAAGCTATAAACAAAGCAATATTGACAAGCAAAGGTAGATCTGTTTGCTGGGCAATTCAATTGGCCATCGTAAAGCATGAGAGAACGATGGAAGCCAACAAGCAGTAGTAGCAAAAAGCAACAAACATCAAGGAAACACCCAGCGAAGAGAGGTAGGCGCGGCGGCAAATACAGCAGCACCAACGAACGGTAACAACTGGACTGAAGGCGACCACGATTGAAGCATGGCAATGGTTGGAATAGAAAGCGTAAAGAAGAAGATGAACCGTGTGGGATGTGTTATGCAGTAAAGTCTGTGTTGGGTTGTTGTACTGAAGCTAGCGAGGTAGAGAAGATGTTAATGATGAACGGCTCAATCTGACATGATGCCAGTTTGCAAAGAAATGCATCGTGGCGTGTAGCAGAAAAGAAGCTACAAGTGCAACATTGACAAGAAGGGTAGTTTCATACACAATTGAATTTTTCCAACCTTTTAAGAAGATGTTCACACACACATGAGGGTGCGCTGCCCGGCTTTAGCCAAAAGGCTTTGTAATTTTTATTCTCACCCAGAATTGATGATGGCTAACTCTGCGTGAGCATGTGTGCTCAAAACAAGATGTGCATTCACCTGTGGTATGAGGGTAACCATACCCGAGCTCACCTAGAAGCTCGAAATGGTTGTCGGCGTGTGATGTGTGCATGAGCGATGCACGTGTGAGGTGCATGCGCACGGGTTGGTTCCCACCCGAACTTCTATGTTCAAATCGGACTCAGTGGTTCTGCTGTGTGCGAGTTGGCTCAAAAAGGACTGGGTGTCTAAGATGGTAGACACGCGCACACATGATTGGTTGATGGACACTCCAATGTATCATGGAGGGGAAGTGTTGAGAGGTAGCGATTGCGGTTGTGCAATGCTACATTGATATGGGTGATAGGTGAGTTGTGGAACACCTCGATCATTAAGAGGGGGTGTTGAGAGATGTATTCGTGTGGGAAAGCACCCTAGAGGTGCAAGATATTGTGGCAAGATAAGAATGCCACATGTAATATTGTATGGTGTGTGAGTGTTGACCAAAAGAGTGGAAAAGGGAGTGCCACATGGATGATGATGTGTAAAGTGGGATAAGGCTAGAAAGCCTATATCATTGTATGGTTCATTTTGAGATACACAATAGAATTGAGTGTTGAGTGTGCAATCTCCGTCTCTCTCTCATGGAGTTTTTAGTGTGGTTTAATCCACCTTAATTATGTTGCTTAATCATTATCTATCACCATGATCAATCCCATTTTTGGATTGTTTAACATGGTATCAAACCTTGGCTGGGCTCTTGGTCATGGGTGATGATTTATGTATAGTTTTTCTTGGTTACGAGTTCTTTGATTAAGCATTATTTTCTTGGTTATGAGTTCTTTGATTAAACATTATTTTCAGTTATATGGAAAAAAAATTACGCACACTCATATTATCATTTGGATTTCCATTTGTGAGGATTTGACAGAGATTTGGAGCTATCATTCTCAAGTTTGAGAGGAGATTTGCAATAAGGAGGTTACATACAAGCTACCCAAGAGTTGTAAATGGGATTTTTGCAACATGAGAAACCTGCTCATCATCATGGAAGATGAAAATGGAGATTTCAGCAAGTATGAAGACTATGGAGTGTTCGGTGTCAACAAGGAAGCTGCCAAGGAGACAAAGGTGTCTCAAGAAGGTTGGTTTTGTGAAGTTTTGTCACCTCAAAGTTTTGGTTTTGAGCATGGAAAAATGCTCAATGTTGAAGGGTTGCTGGTTGTTGGGATATGTGGATCCCATGGCTCTTGCATTTGGACAAAGAGCATGTTTTAAGGTGCATGTTTTTACTTGGCTGAAGCAAGCAAGGTTTGAGACTCAAGATGGAGTCCATGTGTGTGCATCAAGAAGAGGATGCACTTGTGAATGTTGCTCAAGGAGATGAGCAAAGTGGTGTTGGGCTGATGTTGCAGCTCATATGGAGCATGTCAAAATGGAAAAGATCATTTGGTTTGCTCATAATGATGGGCATGATGATGGTGGAAAAGTCACAAGGGCTTTCACAATATTAGCACCTTAGATTTCTTCCAAGAAATCTATGGAAGAGAACCCTTGAAGAAGGAGCATGCAAGATAGCATGCATTGTGGAGCTCAATTATTAGGAGCTCATTGTGGCCATGTTAGTGGTCAATGTGAACCTCATGCAAGGGGTTCAAGAGGCAAAGAAGTGCAGTCACAATAAGAGTTGCACACTGCAATCAAGGAAGAGCATTGAGCAGATGGCAAGGAGTTAAACCAAGATTAGTAAGCATAGTGAGATGGCTTTAGAGAAGCGATGGTGGGTGTAGCAAGAAGGGGCCCTCAATAAAGCTAAAGCACAAGCAAGTTCATGATGGGAAAGGCAACCTAACAGCACAGTTAGCAGTAGAAAGGTGGCCAAGAGAAGCCACAACCATAGAAGCAAAGCGAAAAAGAAGAGGTCCTAGCTGAAAGAGAACGAGCAAGGTAGAGAGCTCTGAAAGAGCAAACTAAAGAGGAGGTCTTTGGCTTTTAGTAGGTG
The DNA here is from genome assembly GCF_041138505.1 of Cibotium barometz. NCBI lineage: Eukaryota > Viridiplantae > Streptophyta > Polypodiopsida > Cyatheales > Cibotiaceae > Cibotium > Cibotium barometz. The sequence goes on from NC_141083.1 coordinate 27,625,841, forward strand.
GAGGTGCTCACTTGCATCAACACCATCATCCACAAGGCGAAGAGAACAGAGCGAATGCCGATAAAGAGATTGAAGCCATTATGGCTTGGGTTGGTGTCTGAAGAAGCGAAAGCTATAAACAAAGCAATATTGACAAGCAAAGGTAGATCTGTTTGCTGGGCAATTCAATTGGCCATCGTAAAGCATGAGAGAATGATGGAAGCCAACAAGCAGTAGTAGCAAAAAGCAACAAACATCAAGGAAACACCCAGCGAAGAGAGGTAGGCGCGGTGGCAATTACAGCAGCACCAACGAACGGTAACAACTGGACTGAAGGCGACCACGATTGAAGCATGGCAATGGTCGGAATAGAAAGCATAAAGAAGAAGATGAACCGTGTGGGATGTGTTATGCAGTAAAGTCTGTGTTGGGTTGTTATACCGAAGATAGCGAGGTACAGAAGATGTTAATGAGATGAACAGCTCAATCTGACATGATGCCAGTTTGCAAAGAAATGCATCGTGGCGCGTAGCAGAAAAAAAGCTACAAGTGGAGCATTGACAAGAAGGGTAGTTTCACACACAATTGAATTTTTCCAACCTTTTAAGAAGATGTTCACACATGAGGGTAGTTTCACACACAATTGAATTTTTCCAACCTTTTAAGAAGATGTTCACACACACATGAGGGTGCGCTACCCGGCTTTGGCCAAAAGGCTTTGTAATTTTTATTCTCACCCACAATTGATGATGGCTAACCGTGCCTGAGCATGTGTGCTCAAAACAAGATGTGTATTCACCCGTGGTATGAGGGTAACCATACCCGAGTTCACCTAGAAGCTCGAAATGGTTGTCAGCGTGTGATGTGTGCATGAGCGATGCACGTGTGAGGTGCATGCGCACGGGTTGGTTCCCACCCGAACTTCTATGTTCAAATCGGACTCAGTGGTTCTGCTGTGTGCGAGTTGGCTCAAAAAGGACTGGGTGTCTAAGATGGTAGACACGCGCACACATGATTGGTTGATGGACACTCCAATGTATCATGGAGGGGAAGTGTTGAGAGGTAGCGATTGCGGTTGTGCAATGCTACATTGATATGGGTGATAGGTGAGTTGTGGAACACCTCTATCATTAAGAGGGGGTGTTGAGAGATGTATTCGTGGGAAAGCACCCTAGAGGTGCAAGATATTGTGGCAAGATAAGAATGCCACATGTAATATTGTATGGTGTGTGAGTGTTGACCAAAAGAGTGGAAAAGGGAGTGCCACATGGATGATGATGTGTAAAGTGGGATAAGGCTAGAAAGCCTATATCATTGTATGGTTCATTTTGAGATACACAATAGAATTGAGTGTTGAGTGTGCAATCTCCGTCTCTCTCTCATGGAGTTTTTAGTGTGGTTTAATCCACCTTAATTATGTTGCTTAATCATTATCTATCACCATGATCAATCCCATTTTTGGATTGTTTAACATGGTATCAAAGCTTGGGTGGGCTCTTGGTCATGGGTGATTATTTATGTATAGTTTTTCTTGGTTGTGAGTTCTTTGATTAAGCATTATTTTCAGTTATATGGAAAAAAAAATATGCACACTCATATTATCATTTGGATTTCCATTTGTGAGGATTTGACAGAGATCTGGAGCTATCATTCTCAAGTTTGAGAGGAGATTTGCAACAAGGAGGTTACATACAAGCTACCCAAGAGTTGTAAATGGGATTTTTGCAACATGGGAAACCTGCTCATCATCATGGAAGCTGAAAATGGAGATTTTCGCAAGCATGAAGACTGAGTGTTCGGTGTCAACAAGGAAGCTGCCAAGGAGACAAAGGTGTCTCAAGAAGGTTGGTTTTGTGAAGTTTTGTCGCCTCAAAGTTTTGGTTTTGAGCATGGAAAAATGCTCAATGTTGAAGGGTTGCTGGTTGTTGGGATATGTGGATCCCATGGCTCTTGCATTTGGGCAAACAACATGTTTTAAGGTGCATGTTTTTACTTGGCTGAAGCAAGCAAGGTTTGAGACTCAAGATGGAGTCCATGTGTGTGCATCAAGAAGAGGATGCACTTGTGAATGTTGCTCAAGGAGATGAGCAAAGTGGTGTTGGGCTGATGTTGCAGCTCATATGGAGCATGTCAAAATGGAAAAGATCATTTGGTTTGCTCATAATGATGGGCATGATGATGGTGGAAAAGTCACAAGGGCTTTCACAATATTAGCACCTTAGATTTCTTCCAAGAAATCTATGGAAGAGAACCCTTGAAGAAGGAGCATGCAAGATAGCATGCATTGTGGAGCTCAATTATTAGGAGCTCATTGTGGCCATGTTAGTGGTCAATGTGAACCTCATGCAAGGGGTTCAAGAGGCAAAGAAGTGCAGTCAATAAGAGCTGCACACTACAATCAAGGAAGAGCGTTGAGCAAATGGCAAGGAGTTAAACCAAGATTAGTAAGCATAGTGAGATGGCTTTAGAGAAGCGATGGTGGGTGTAGCAAGAAGGGGCCCTCAATAAAGCTAAAGCACAAGCAAGTTCATGATGGGAAAGGCAACCTGACAGCACAGTTAGCAGTAGAAAGGTGGCCAAGAGAAGCCACAACCATAGAAGCAAAGCGAAAAAGAAGAGGTCCTAGCTGAAAGAGAACGAGCAAGGTAGAGAGCTCTGAAAAAGCAAACTGAAGAGGAGGTCTTTGGCTTTTAGTAGGTGGAGGTGCTCACTTACATCAACACCATCATCCACAAGGCGAAGAGAACAGAGCGAATGCCGATAAAGAGATTGAAGCTATCATGGCTTGGGTTGGTGTTTGAAGAAGCGAAAGCTATAAACAAAGCAATATTGACAAGCAAAGGTAGATCTGTTTGCTGGGCAATTCAATTGGCCATCGTAAAGCATGAGAGAACGATGGAAGCCAACAAGCAGTAGTAGCAAAAAGCAACAAACATCAAGGAAACACCCAGCGAAGAGAGGTAGGCGCGGCGGCAATTACAGCAGCACCAACGAACGGTAACAACTGGACTGAAGGCGACCACGATTGAAGCATGGCAATGGTCGGAATAGAAAGCGTAAAGAAGAAGATGAACCATGTGGGATGTGTTATGCAGTAAAGTCTGTGTTGGGTTGTTGTACTGAAGCTAGCGAGGTAGAGAAGATGTTAATAATGAACGGCTCAATCTGACATGATGCCAGTTTGCAAAGAAATGCATCGTGGCGTGTAGCAGAAAAGAAGCTACAAGTGCAACATTGACAAGAAGGGTAGTTTCACACACAATTGAATTTTTCCAACCTTTTAAGAAGATGTTCACACACACATGAGGGTGCGCTGCCCGGCTTTAGCCAAAAGGCTTTGTAATTCTCATTCTCACCCACAATTGATGATGGCTAACCGTGCGTGAGCATGTGTGCTCAAAACAAGATGTGCATTCACCTGTGGTATGAGGGTAACCATACCCGAGCTCACCTAGAAGCTCGAAATGGTTGTCGGCGTGTGATGTGTGCATGAGCGATGCACGTGTGAGGTGCATGCGCACGGGTTGATTCCCACCCGAACTTCTATGTTCAAATCGGACTCAGTGGTTCTGCTGTGTGCGAGTTGGCTCAAAAAGGACTGGGTGTCTAAGATGGTAGACACGCGCACACATGATTGGTTGATGGACACTCCAATGTATCATGGAGGGGAAGTGTTGAGAGGTAGCGATTGCGGTTGTGCAATGCTACATTGATATGGGTGATAGGTGAGTTGTGGAACACCTCGATCATTAAGAGGGGGTGTTGAGAGATGTATTCGTGTGGGAAAGCACCCTAGAGGTGCAAGATATTGTGGCAAGATAAGAATGCCACATGTAATATTGTATGGTGTGTGAGTGTTGACCAAAAGAGTGGAAAAGGGAGTGCCACATGGATGATGATGTGTAAAGTGGGATAAGGCTAGAAAGCCTATATCATTGTATGGTTCATTTTGAGATACACAATAGAATTGAGTGTTGAGTGTGCAATCTCCGTCTCTCTCTCATGGAGTTTTTAGTGTGGTTTAATCCACCTTAATTATGTTGCTTAATCATTATCTATCACCATGATCAATCCCATTTTTGGATTGTTTAACATGGTATCAAAGCTTGGGTGGGCTCTTGGTCATGGGTGATGATTTATGTATAGTTTTTCTTGGTTACGAGTTCTTTGATTAAGCATTATTTTCTTGGTTATGAGTTCTTTGATTAAACATTATTTTCAGTTATATGGAAAAAAAATTACGCACACTCATATTATCATTTGGATTTCCATTTGTGAGGATTTGACAGAGATTTGGAGCTATCATTCTCAAGTTTGAGAGGAGATTTGCAACAAGGAGGTTACATACAAGCTACCCAAGAGTTGTAAATGGGATTTTTGCAACATGGGAAACCTGCTCATCATCATGGAAGGTGAAAATGGAGATTTCAGCAAGTATGAAGACTATGGAGTGTTCGGTGTCAACAAGGAAGCTGCCAAGGAGACAAAGGTGTCTCAAGAAGGTTGGTTTTGTGAAGTTTTGTCACCTCAAAGTTTTGGTTTTGAGCATGGAAAAATGCTCAATGTTGAAGGGTTGCTGGTTGTTGGGATATGTGGATCCCATGGCTCTTGCATTTGGGCAAAGAGCATGTTTTAAGGTGCATGTTTTTACTTGGCTGAAGCAAGCAAGGTTTGAGACTCAAGATGGAGTCCATGTGTGTGCATCAAGAAGAGGATGCACTTGTGAATGTTGCTCAAGGAGATGAGCAAAGTGGTGTTGGGCTGATGTTGCAGCTCATATGGAGCATGTCAAAATGGAAAAGATCATTTGGTTTGCTCATAATGATTGGCATGATGATGGTGGAAAAGTCACAAGGGCTTTCACAATATTAGCACCTTAGATTTCTTCCAAGAAATCTATGGAAGAGAACCCTTGAAGAAGGAGCATGTAAGATATCATGCATTGTGGAGCTCAATTATTAAGAGCTCATTGTGGCCATATTAGTGGTCAATGTGAACCTCATGCAAGGGGTTCAAGAGGCAAAGAAGTGCAGTCAATAAGAGTTGCACACTGCAATCAAGGAAGAGCGTTGAGCACATGGCAAGGAGTTAAACCAAGATTAGTAAGCATAGTGAGATGGCTTTAGAGAAGCGATGGTGGGTGTAGCAAGAAGGGGCCCTCAATAAAGCTAAAGCACAAGCAAGTTCATGATGGGAAAGGCAACCTGACAGCACAGTTAGCAGTAGAAAGGTGGCCAAGAGAAGCCACAACCATAGAAGCAAAGCGAAAAAGAAGAGGTCCTAGCTGAAAGAGAACGAGCAAGGTAGAGAGCTCTGAAAGAGCAAACTAAAGAGGAGGTCTTTGGCTTTTAGTAGGTGGAGGTGCTCACTTGCATCAACACCATCATCCACAAGGCGAAGAGAACAGAGCGAATGCCGATAAAGAGATTGAAGCCATTATGGCTTGGGTTGGTGTCTGAAGAAGCGAAAGCTATAAACAAAGCAATATTGACAAGCAAAGGTAGATCTGTTTACTGGGCAATTCAATTGGCCATCGTAAAGCATGAGAGAACGATGGAAGCCAACAAGCAGTAGTAGCAAAAAGCAACAAACATCAAGGAAACACCCAGCGAAGAGAGGTAGGCGCGGTGGCAATTACAGCAGCACCAACGAACGGTAACAACTGGACTGAAGGCGACCACGATTGAAGCATGGCAATGGTCGGAATAGAAAGCATAAAGAAGAAGATGAACCGTGTGGGATGTGTTATGCAGTAAAGTCTGTGTTGGGTTGTTGTACCGAAGATAGCGAGGTAGAGAAGATGTTAATGATGAACGGCTCAATCTGACATGATGCCAGTTTGCAGAGAAATGCATCGTGGCGCGTAGCAGAAAAAAAGCTACAAGTGCAGCATTGAGACAAGAAGGGTAGTTTCACACACAATTGAATTTTTCCAACCTTTTAAGAAGATGTTCACACACACATGAGGGTGCGCTGCCCGGCTTTGGCCAAAAGGCTTTGTAATTTTTATTCTCACCCATAATTGATGATGGCTAACCGTGCCTGAGCATGTGTGCTCAAAACAAGATGTGTATTCACCCGTGGTATGAGGGTAACCATACCCGAGCTCACCTAGAAGCTCGAAATGGTTATCGGCGTGTGATGTGTGCATGAGCAATGCACGTGTGAGGTGCATGCGCACGGGTTGATTCCCACCCGAACTTCTATGTTCAAATCGGACACAGTGGTTCTGCTGTGTGCGAGTTGGCTCAAAAAGGACTGGGTGTCTAAGATGGTAGACACGCGCACACATGATTGGTTGATAGACACTCCAATGTATCATGGAGGGGAAGTGTTGAGAGGTAGCGATTGCGGTTGTGCAATGCTACATTGATATGGGTGATAGGTGAGTTGTGGAACACCTCGATCATTAAGAGGGGGTGTTGAGAGATGTATTCGTGTGGGAAAGCACCCTAGAGGTGCAAGATATTGTGGCAAGATAAGAATGCCACATGTAATATTGTATGGTGTGTGAGTGTTGACCAAAAGAGTGGAAAAGGGAGTGCCACATGGATGATGATGTGTAAAGTGGGATAAGGCTAGAAAGCCTATATCATTGTATGGTTCATTTTGAGATACACAATAGAATTGAGTGTTGAGTGTGCAATCTCCGTCTCTCTCTCATGGAGTTTTTAGTGTGGTTTAATCCACCTTAATTATGTTGCTTAATCATTATCTATCACCATGATCAATCCCATTTTTGGATTGTTTAACATGGTATCAAAGCTTGGGTGGGCTCTTGGTCATGGGTGATGATTTATGTATAGTTTTTCTTGGTTATGAGTTCTTTGATTAAGCATTATTTTCACTTATATGGAAAAAAAATTATGCACACTCATATTATCATTTGGATTTCCATTTGTGAGGGTTTGACAGAGATTTAGAGCTGTCATTCTCAAGTTTGAGAGGAGATTTGCAACAAGGAGGTTACATACAAGCTACCCAAGAGTTGTAAATGGGATTTTTGCAACATGGGAAACCTGCTCATCATCATGGAAGATGAAAATGGAGATTTCAGCCAGTATGAAGACTATGGAGTGTTCGGTGTCAACAAGGAAGCTGCCAAGGAGACAAAGGTGTCTCAAGAAGGTTGGTTTTGTGAAGTTTTGTCACCTCAAAGTTTTGGTTTTGAGCATGGAAAAATGCTCAATGTTGAAGGGTTGCTGGTTGTTGGGATATGTGGATCCCATGGCTCTTGCATTTGGGCAAAGAGCATGTTTTAAGGTGCATGTTTTTACTTGGCTGAAGCAAGCAAGGTTTGAGACTCAAGATGGAGTCCATGTGTGTGCATCAAGAAGAGGATGCACTTGTGAATGTTGCTCAAGGAGATGAGCAAAGTGGTGTTGGGCTGATGTTGCAGCTCATATGGAGCATGTCAAAATGGAAAAGATCATTTGGTTTGCTCATAATGATGGGCATGATGATGGTGGAAAAGTCACAAGGGCTTTCACAATATTAGCACCTTAGATTTCTTCCAAGAAATCTATGGAAGAGAACCCTTGAAGAAGGAGCATGCAAGATAGCATGCATTGTGGAGCTCAATTATTAGGAGCTCATTGTGGCCATGTTAGTGGTCAATGTGAACCTCATGCAAGGGGTTCAAGAGGCAAAGAAGTGCAGTCACAATAAGAGTTGCACACTGCAATCAAGGAAGAGCATTGAGCAGATGGCAAGGAGTTAAACCAAGATTAGTAAGCATAGTGAGATGGCTTTAGAGAAGCGATGGTGGGTGTAGCAAGAAGGGGCCCTCAATAAAGCTAAAGCACAAGCAAGTTCATGATGGGAAAGGCAACCTGACAGCACAGTTAGCAGTAGAAAGGTGGCCAAGAGAAGCCACAACCATAGAAGCAAAGCGAAAAAGAAGAGGTCCTAGCTGAAAGAGAACGAGCAAGGTAGAGAGCTCTGAAAGAGCAAACTAAAGAGGAGGTCTTTGGCTTTTAGTAGGTGGAGGTGCTCACTTGCATCAACACCATCATCCACAAGGCGAAGAGAACAGAGCGAATGCCGATAAAGAGATTGAAGCCATTATGGCTTGGGTTGGTGTCTGAAGAAGCGAAAGCTATAAACAAAGCAATATTGACAAGCAAAGGTAGATCTGTTTGCTGGGCAATTCAATTGGCCATCGTAAAGCATGAGAGAACGATGGAAGCCAACAAGCAGTAGTAGCAAAAAGCAACAAACATCAAGGAAACACCCAGCGAAGAGAGGTAGGTGCGGTGGCAATTACAGCAGCACCAACGAACGGTAACAACTGGACTGAAGGCGACCACGATTGAAGCATGGCAATGGTCGGAATAGAAAGCATAAAGAAGAAGATGAACCGTGTGGGATGTGTTATGCAGTAAAGTCTGTGTTGGGTTGTTATACCGAAGATAGCGAGGTACAGAAGATGTTAATGAGATGAACAGCTCAATCTGACATGATGCCAGTTTGCAAAGAAATGCATCGTGGCGCGTAGCAGAAAAAAAGCTACAAGTGGAGCATTGACAAGAAGGGTAGTTTCACACACAATTGAATTTTTCCAACCTTTTAAGAAGATGTTCACACATGAGGGTAGTTTCACACACAATTGAATTTTTCCAACCTTTTAAGAAGATGTTCACACACACATGAGGGTGCGCTACCCGGCTTTGGCCAAAAGGCTTTGTAATTTTTATTCTCACCCACAATTGATGATGGCTAACCGTGCCTGAGCATGTGTGCTCAAAACAAGATGTGTATTCACCCGTGGTATGAGGGTAACCATACCCGAGTTCACCTAGAAGCTCGAAATGGTTGTCAGCGTGTGATGTGTGCATGAGCGATGCACGTGTGAGGTGCATGCGCACGGGTTGGTTCCCACCCGAACTTCTATGTTCAAATCGGACTCAGTGGTTCTGCTGTGTGCGAGTTGGCTCAAAAAGGACTGGGTGTCTAAGATGGTAGACACGCGCACACATGATTGGTTGATGGACACTCCAATGTATCATGGAGGGGAAGTGTTGAGAGGTAGCGATTGCGGTTGTGCAATGCTACATTGATATGGGTGATAGGTGAGTTGTGGAACACCTCGATCATTAAGAGGGGGTGTTGAGAGATGTATTCGTGGGAAAGCACCCTAGAGGTGCAAGATATTGTGGCAAGATAAGAATGCCACATGTAATATTGTATGGTGTGTGAGTGTTGACCAAAAGAGTGGAAAAGGGAGTGCCACATGGATGATGATGTGTAAAGTGGGATAAGGCTAGAAAGCCTATATCATTGTATGGTTCATTTTGAGATACACAATAGAATTGAGTGTTCAGTGTGCAATCTCGTCTCTCTCTCATGGAGTTTTTAGTGTGGTTTAATTCACCTTAATTATGTTGCTTAATCATTATCTATCACCATGATCAATCCCATTTTTGGATTGTTTAACATGGTATCAAAGCTTGGGTGGGCTCTTGGTCATGGGTGATTATTTATGTATAGTTTTTCTTGGTTACGAGTTCTTTGATTAAGCATTATTTTCAGTTATATGGAAAAAAAAATATGCACACTCATATTATCATTTGGATTTCCATTTGTGAGGATTTGAGAGAGATCTGGAGCTGTCATTCTCAAGTTTGAGAGGAGATTTGCAACAAGGAGGTTACATACAAGCTACCCAAGAGTTGTAAATGGGATTTTTGCAACATGGGAAACCTGCTCATCATCATGGAAGCTGAAAATGGAGATTTCCGCAAGCATGAAGACTGAGTGTTCGGTGTCAACAAGGAAGCTGCCAAGGAGACAAAGGTGTCTCAAGAAGGTTGGTTTTGTGAAGTTTTGTCGCCTCAAAGTTTTGGTTTTGAGCATGGAAAAATGCTCAATGTTGAAGGGTTGCTGGTTGTTGGGATATGTGGATCCCATGGCTCTTGCATTTGGGCAAAGAGCATGTTTTAAGGTGCATGTTTTTACTTGGCTGAAGCAAGCAAGGTTTGAGACTCAAGATGGAGTCCATGTGTGTGCATCAAGAAGAGGATGCACTTGTGAATGTTGCTCAAGGAGATGAGCAAAGTGGTGTTGGGCTGATGTTGCAGCTCATATGGAGCATGTCAAAATGGAAAAGATCATTTGGTTTGCTCATAATGATGGGCATGATGATGGTGGAAAAGTCACAAGGGCTTTCACAATATTAGCACCTTAGATTTCTTCCAAGAAATCTATGGAAGAGAACCCTTGAAGAAGCAACATGCAAGATAGCATGCATTGTGGAGCTCAATTATTAGGAGCTCATTGTGGCCATATTAGTGGTCAATGTGAACCTCATGCAAGGGGTTCAAGAGGCAAAGAAGTGCAGTCAATAAGAGCTGCACACTGCAATCAAGGAAGAGCGTTGAGCACATGGCAAGGAGTTAAACCAAGATTAGTAAGCATAGTGAGATGGCTTTAGAGAAGCGATGGTGGGTGTAGCAAGAAGGGGCCCTCAATAAAGCTAAAGCACAAGCAAGTTCATGATGGGAAAGGCAACCTGACAGCACAGTTAGCAGTAGAAAGGTGGCCAAGAGAAGCCACAACCATAGAAGCAAAGCGAAAAAGAAGAGGTCCTAGCTGAAAGAGAACGAGCAAGGTAGAGAGCTCTGAAAAAGCAAACTGAAGAGGAGGTCTTTGGCTTTTAGTAGGTGGAGGTGCTCACTTACATCAACACCATCATCCACAAGGCGAAGAGAACAGAGCGAATGCCGATAAAGAGATTGAAGCTATCATGGCTTGGGTTGGTGTCTGAAGAAGCGAAAGCTATAAACAAAGCAATATTGACAAGCAAAGGTAGATCTGTTGCTGGGCAATTCAATTGGCCATCGTAAAGCATGAGAGAACGATGGAAGCCAACAAGCAGTAGTAGCAAAAAGCAACAAACATCAAGGAAACACCCAGCGAAGAGAGGTAGGCGCGGCGGCAATTACAGCAACACCAACGAACGGTAACAACTGGACTGAAGGCGACCACGATTGAAGCATGGCAATGGTCGGAATAGAAAGCGTAAAGAAGAAGATGAACCGTGTGGGATGTGTTATGCAGTAAAGTCTGTGTTGGGTTGTTGTACTGAAGCTAGCGAGGTAGAGAAGATGTTAATGATGAACGGCTCAATCTGACATGATGCCAGTTTGCAAAGAAATGCATCGTGGCGTGTAGCAGAAAAGAAGCTACAAGTGCAACATTGACAAGAAGGGTAGTTTCATACACAATTGAATTTTTCCAACCTTTTAAGAAGATGTTCACACACACATGAGGGTGCGCTGCCCGGCTTTAGCCAAAAGGCTTTGTAATTTTTATTCTCACCCAGAATTGATGATGGCTAACTCTGCGTGAGCATGTGTGCTCAAAACAAGATGTGCATTCACCTGTGGTATGAGGGTAACCATACCCGAGCTCACCTAGAAGCTCGAAATGGTTGTCGGCGTGTGATGTGTGCATGAGCGATGCACGTGTGAGGTGCATGCGCACGGGTTGGTTCCCACCCGAACTTCTATGTTCAAATCGGACTCAGTGGTTCTGCTGTGTGCGAGTTGGCTCAAAAAGGACTGGGTGTCTAAGATGGTAGACACACGCACACATGATTGGTTGATGGACACTCCAATGTATCATGGAGGGGAAGTGTTGAGAGGTAGCGATTGCGGTTGTGCAATGCTACATTGATATGGGTGATAGGTGAGTTGTGGAACACCTCGATCATTAAGAGGGGGTGTTGAGAGATGTATTCGTGTGGGAAAGCACCCTAGAGGTGCAAGATATTGTGGCAAGATAAGAATGCCACATGTAATATTGTATGGTGTGTGAGTGTTGACCAAAAGAGTGGAAAAGGGAGTGCCACATGGATGATGATGTGTAAAGTGGGATAAGGCTAGAAAGCCTATATCATTGTATGGTTCATTTTGAGATACACAATAGAATTGAGTGTTGAGTGTGCAATCTCCGTCTCTCTCTCATGGAGTTTTTAGTGTGGTTTAATCCACCTTAATTATGTTGCTTAATCATTATCTATCACCATGATCAATCCCATTTTTGGATTGTTTAACATGGTATCAAAGCTTGGGTGGGCTCTTGGTCATGGGTGATGATTTATGTATAGTTTTTCTTGGTTACGAGTTCTTTGATTAAGCATTATTTTCTTGGTTATGAGTTCTTTGATTAAACATTATTTTCAGTTATATGGAAAAAAAATTACACACACTCATATTATCATTTGGATTTCCATTTGTGAGGATTTGACAGAGATTTGGAGCTATCATTCTCAAGTTTGAGAGGAGATTTGCAACAAGGAGGTTACATACAAGCTACCCAAGAGTTGTAAATGGGATTTTTGCAACATGGGAAACCTGCTCATCATCATGGAAGATGAAAATGGAGATTTCAGCAAGTATGAAGACTATGGAGTGTTCGGTGTCAACAAGGAAGCTGCCAAGGAGACAAAGGTGTCTCAAGAAGGTTGGTTTTGTGAAGTTTTGTCACCTCAAAGTTTTGGTTTTGAGCATGGAAAAATGCTCAATGTTGAAGGGTTGCTGGTTGTTGGGATATGTGGATCCCATGGCTCTTGCATTTGGGCAAAGAGCATGTTTTAAGGTGCATGTTTTTACTTGGCTGAAGCAAGCAAGGTTTGAGACTCAAGATGGAGTCCATGTGTGTGCATCAAGAAGAGGATGCACTTGTGAATGTTGCTCAAGGAGATGAGCAAAGTGGTGTTGGGCTGATGTTGCAGCTCATATGGAGCATGTCAAAATGGAAAAGATCATTTGGTTTGCTCATAATGATGGGCATGATGATGGTGGAAAAGTCACAAGGGCTTTCACAATATTAGCACCTTAGATTTCTTCCAAGAAATCTATGGAAGAGAACCCTTGAAGAAGGAGCATGCAAGATAGCATGCATTGTGGAGCTCAATTATTAGGAGCTCATTGTGGCCATATTAGTGGTCAATGTGAACCTCATGCAAGGGGTTCAAGAGGCAAAGAAGTGCAGTCAATAAGAGCTGCACACTGCAATCAAGGAAGAGCGTTGAGCACATGGCAAGGAGTTAAACCAAGATTAGTAAGCATAGTGAGATGGCTTTAGAGAAGCGATGGTGGGTGTAGCAAGAAGGGGCCCTCAATAAAGCTAAAGCACAAGCAAGTTCATGATGGGAAAGGCAACCTGACAGCACAGTTATCAGTAGAAAGGTGGCCAAGAGAAGCCACAACCATAGAAGCAAAGCGAAAAAGAAGAGGTCCTAGCTGAAAGAGAACGAGCAAGGTAGAGAGCTCTGAAAAAGCAAACTGAAGAGGAGGTCTTTGGCTTTTAGTAGGTGGAGGTGCTCACTTACATCAACACCATCATCCACAAGGCGAAGAGAACAGAGCGAATGCCGATAAAGAGATTGAAGCTATCATGGCTTGGGTTGGTGTCTGAAGAAGCGGAAGCTATAAACAAAGCAATATTGACAAGCAAAGGTAGATCTGTTTTGCTGGGCAATTCAATTGGCCATCGTAAAGCATGAGAGAACGATGGAAGCCAACAAGCAGTAGTAGCAAAAAGCAACAAACATCAAGGAAACACCCAGCGAAGAGAGGTAGGCGTGACGGCAATTACACAAGCACCAACGAACGGTAACAACTGGACTGAAGGCGACCACGATTGAAGCATGGCAATGGTCGGAATAGAAAGCGTAAAGAAGAAGATGAACCGTGTGGGATGTGTTATGCAGTAAAGTTTGTGTTGGGTTGTTGTACCGAAGATAGCGAGGTAGAGAAGATGTTAATGATGAACGGCTCAATCTGACATGATGCCAGTTTGCAAAGAAATGCATCGTGGCGCGTAGCAGAAAAAAAGCTACAAGTGCAGCATTGAGACAAGAAGGGTAGTTTCACACACAATTGAATTTTTCCAACCTTTTAAGAAGATGTTCACACACACATGAGGGTGCGCTGCCCGGCTTTGGCCAAAAGGCTTTGTAATTTTTATTCTCACCCATAATTGATGATGGCTAACCGTGCCTGAGCATGTGTGCTCAAAACAAGATGTGTATTCACCCGTGGTATGAGGGTAACCATACCCGAGCTCACCTAGAAGCTCGAAATGGTTGTCGGCATGTGATGTGTGCATGAGCAATGCACGTGTGAGGTGCATGCGCACGGGTTGGTTCCCACCCGAACTTCTATGTTCAAATCGGACACAGTGGTTCTGCTGTGTGCGAGTTGGCTCAAAAAGGACTGGGTGTCTAAGATGGTAGACACGCGCACACATGATTGGTTGATGGACACTCCAATGTATCATGGAGGGGAAGTGTTGAGAGGTAGCGATTGCGGTTGTGCAATGCTACATTGATATGGGTGATAGGTGAGTTGTGGAACACCTTGATCATTAAGAGGGGGTGTTGAGAGATGTATTCGTGGGAAAGCACCCTAGAGGTGCAAGATATTGTGGCAAGATAAGAATGCCACATGTAATATTGTATGGTGTGTGAGTGTTGACCAAAAGAGTGGAAAAGGGAGTGCCACATGGATGATGATGTGTAAAGTGCGATAAGGCTAGAAAGCCTATATCATTGTATGGTTCACTTTGAGATACACAATAGAATTGAGTGCTGAGTGTGCAATCTCCGTCTCTCTCTCATGGAGTTTTTAGTGTGGTTTAATCCACCTTAATTATGTTGCTTAATCATTATCTATCACCATGATCAATCCCATTTTTGGATTGTTTAACATGGTATCAAAGCTCGGGTGGGCTCTTGGGTCATGATTTATGTATAGTTTTTCTTGGTTATGAGTTCTTTGATTAAGCATTATTTTCACTTATATGGAAAAAAAATTATGCACACTCATATTATCATTTGGATTTTCATTTGTGAGGATTTGAGAGAGATTTAGAGCTGTCATTCTCAAGTTTGAGAGGAGATTTGCAACAAGGAGGTTACATACAAGCTACCCAAGAGTTGTAAATGGGATTTTTGCAACATGGGAAACCTGCTCATCGTCATGGAAGATGAAAATGGAGATTTCAGCAAGTATGAAGACTATGGAGTGTTCGGTGTCAACAAGGAAGCTGCCAAGGAGACAAAGGTGTCTCAAGAAGGTTGGTTTTGTGAAGTTTTGTCACCTCAAAGTTTTGGTTTTGAGCATGGAAAAATGCTCAATGTTGAAGGGTTGCTGGTTGTTGGGATATGTGGATCCCATGGCTCTTGCATTTGGGCAAAGAGCATGTTTTAAGGTGCATGTTTTTACTTGGCTGAAGCAAGCAAGGTTTGAGACTCAAGATGGAGTCCATGTGTGTGCATCAAGAAGAGGATGCACTTGTGAATGTTGCTCAAGGAGATGAGCAAAGTGGTGTTGGGCTGATGTTGCAGCTCATATGGAGCATGTCAAAATGGAAAAGATCATTTGGTTTGCTCATAATGATGGGCATGATGATGGTGGAAAAGTCACAAGGGCTTTCACAATATTAGCACCTTAGATTTCTTCCAAGAAATCTATGGAAGAGAACCCTTGAAGAAGGAGCATGCAAGATAGCATGCATTGTGGAGCTCAATTATTAGGAGCTCATTGTGGCCATGTTAGTGGTCAATGTGAACCTCATGCAAGGGGTTCAAGAGGCAAAGAAGTGCAGTCACAATAAGAGTTGCACACTGCAATCAAGGAAGAGCATTGAGCAGATGGCAAGGAGTTAAACCAAGATTAGTAAGCATAGTGAGATGGCTTTAGAGAAGCGATGGTGGGTGTAGCAAGAAGGGGCCCTCAATAAAGCTAAAGCACAAGCAAGTTCATGATGGGAAAGGCAACTTGACAGCACAGTTAGCAGTAGAAAGGTGGCCAAGAGAAGCCACAACCATAGAAGCAAAGCGAAAAAGAAGAGGTCCTAGCTGAAAGAGAACGAGCAAGGTAGAGAGCTCTGAAAGAGCAAACTGAAGAGGAGGTCTTTGGCTTTTAGTAGGTGGAGGTGCTCACTTGCATCAACACCATCATCCACAAGGCGAAGAGAACAGAGCGAATGCCGATAAAGAGATTGAAGCCATTATGGCTTGGGTTGGTGTGAAGAAGCGAAAGCTATAAACAAAGCAATATTGACAAGCAAAGGTAGGTCTGTTGTTGCTGGGCAATTCAGTTGGCCATCGTAAAGCATGAGAGAACGATGGAAGCCAACAAGCAGTAGTAGCAAAAAGTAACAAACATGAAGGAAACACCTAGCGAAGAGAGGTAGGGGGCATTTACAGCAGCACCAACAAATGGTAACAATTGGACTAAAGGCAACCACGGTTGAGCATGGCAATGGTCGCAGCAGAAAGCGTAAAGAAGAAGATGAACCGTGTGGGATGTGTTATGCAGTAAAGTCTATGTTGGGTTGTTGTACCGAAGATAGCGAGGTAGAGAAGATGTTAATGAGATGAACGGCTCAATCTGACATGATGCCAGTTTGCAAAGAAATGCATCATGGCGCATAGCAGAAAAATAGTTACAAGTGCAGCGTTGACAAGAAGGAGGGTAGAGGGGAGATCCCGCCCTCACCACCACCATCTAAGCGCGAGGAAGCCGACCCTCCGCCCAACCCTTTGAATTGGCATGATCCTTGGACCGCATCATGGAGTTTGAGCAGGCCATTGCCATCCTGCTTGGTCGACAGCTCCAACATCACCCCATCACCCACATTACCGACCGCCTCGATCTCCATGTCCTCCGCCTGTACCTTGATGCCAAGCACACAACATGGCAGCATGATCACCCACCCCAAGCCCATGGTGGCTACCATCGGCCACTTGCCCATCACCTTTGATCTCATGGGTGAGCAGCCGGCCTTGTGAGGTAGCCCTTCTTTAGCAAACCCTTTATCTGGGAGGTCTATTGCAACATGCCCCGCACACTAAGGATTACCCCGGATTACCTCCCCATTCGTAGACGGTGGGCCTAGAAGACATTCCACGACGAACAACAAAAGAACCTGAAGTTGCAATTCAACTCCCCCTAGTTCATGCCCCTGTCACCGCAAAATCCATGTACAGAAGAATCTATGGTCTAGCGCTTCAACGATTTCATCCGCCGTTATTACGACCAAGTCCCCGACCCAGTTGTGATTACCACCATCTGCTTCTTCAACCTTATCATCACTTTGCTGGAGTCCTTCCCGACATGGGACCATTACTTTGAGGGAGCCCAAGGCCTCGCCTTTAACATCACCAAAGGGCCCATACTCAAGCAGATGTTCAGCTACTACAAATGAATAATGTGGATGCCTACTTAGTGGCTCCAGACTTTTGAAGACATGATGGAGACGACCTTCTGGACAAGCTACCGTGTCTTTCATCGTGCCCCTCCTGCTCCTACCTCGCGATGGGACTTCATCCGCACATACTCTATATATTACAGATAACTTCTTCGACCAGTTCCAAGGATGGACTTGCAATCAGGAGGGAGGTATGTTAACCACCCTGGTTAACATGACCTTTCGCGCGGCTACCACACTTCCTTTGTAATCCATCTTTTTGTAACCGCACTAAACACCAATTGTAAATGAGACATGGGATGACTGAGCTTACGGCTTGTGTAATGCCGGTCATACGGAATTGATGTACATAGAGCTAGATAAACTAGGAAGGCTAGTTTTGGGCCCCCATTTGTAGTTGAGTGGCAAGACATTAATGGTAAATATGAGCTCATGTATATAAGACATTTTATGGAATATGAAAAGGAACAATCCCATTTGTCTCAATTGAGTTTTTCCTTCTCCTCTCTCTTGAGCTCATGGTGGCTTGCTTGCTTATGGTTGTTGGTGTATGTGAATAGGAATGGTGTTGCTCTCCCTTCTCTCCTTCACTCCCCTCTCATTGATCTCCACCTTGTCTTGTTTCCATATGATTGGCATGAGGTAAAGGTTGAGCTCTCCATAGCTCCTTCCCTCTTGCTCCTACCTAGCTTGCTTAGATCTCTCTTTGGGTAACACAAAGAGAGTGTAGAGTGAGCCCTTAGCGGCCTCACATCGGGGAGTTAACCCTAATAGGGTTGGCCAAGTGCAAATCATTGGATTCAGCCCTTGCATGCACTTTCTTCTTCTTCTCTCTTGTGCTTGTGAGGTAGCATGTTAAACCATTAACAACAACATTCTTTACATTGAAAAATGCGCACCACTCACCACTGCAGAGATGTAGCTCCGAATGAAGAATTTTAATGATCTCTCCTACACAAAGGTCCCCAGTTTCTACATGCTAGTTCCTCCAACTCATCATTCTCATCCTTTAAGGTGGTGCCAATGGACAATCAATGAACACCCGATCTTTAACCTCAATGAAGGCCCAAATTTTTGTCAGCAAATTGGCCACTATGGCATGGTCATATACTTCCATACAGTAAGCATGGTCAAATACTTCTAGCAATAGGTATGGTCAAATACTTCCATGTCCATAGGGTGGTCACCTTTGAAGACATGCCAAATATCGGGTTGTGGTGGAAACTCGATATTTGGCATGCACTCTTAACATCATGTGCTTCATCATTGGATTTCCCACCACAAGCCCTTCATCACTTGCTTCTTTGTAAGGTCCCTCTTACTAAGCAATAAGTAAATTTAATTGCCTATGAAATATATTTGTGTTCATTTTGAGAAAACATGCAAATAAATATATTAAAATAGAAAAAACATTTTTCAAAAAAATTATCAAGGTTCATGTGCATGAATATATGAGAAGACTGCTAGAGGTAAACATGTGCACATTAGTGTACAAAGCAATAGGGCATGCGCTTAACATCATGTGCTTCATCCTTGGCTTTCCCACCGCAAGCCCTTCATCACTTCCTTCTTGTAAGGTCCCTCTTACTAAAAGAAGAAAGTTTAATTGACTATGAAAAATATTTGTTTTCATTTTGAGAAAATTTACAAATAAATATATTAAAATAAAAAAATGTTTTTCAAATAAAATTATCAAGGTTCATGCACATAAATAAATGAGAAGAGTCCTGGGTGCACATGTGCACATGTGTACAAAGCAATTAATATAGGTCAAAATGTACATCAATAATGCACACAAATGTACACATAGATGTGCATATTAACCCTTCATAGGAAAAATAATTTAGGAGGGTTGGAATATTAACCAATTAAAAATCAAGATTTTAGAATAAGGTTTACTTTAGGGATAGCCCTAGGTCTAGAGAAAGTGGAATTATGATGGTAGATAAATAAAATAGCTTTACGTGAAGAAAAATACCCTAGATTAATTACAAATTGATTAGATGAATGTTTAGAATTATTTTTTAGTATTGATGTAAAGAGCTCTAGAGAGAGAGGGATTCTATAAAGAAAACTCTAGAGAGAGAAGAAAATATTATAGAGAGAGAAAGAGGAATGACCTTCTAAGCAAGTAAGATTAAGATAAGATTAGGTTAAAACTTAGATTTAACTTAAGAAAATTTGATCAATCCCAAATATGATTAGATTTAAGTCAATCTCTTTTGCGAAAAGAGAAAGTCTTAAATAGCCCTTAATTTAAAGGATTGAGAGCACTCTAATCAAAAGCAAAGTCTAAGATACCTTGGGAAAGATTAGACTATGGGACTTTTTATGGATTAGGACTAAAATCAAGATAAAAAAGAAATAGGGATTGATGTGCTTAATTCAAAAAGAGGCATAATTCTTATGAATTGTGATGATGGCAGGACTCGAGAAACTAAGGTTAAATGAAATCAAGAGACCTTCAAAGATCCTTAAAACCCTTAAGAATGACCAAGGTTCCTGAAAGGATTCTCAATATAATAAAGAGCCAGATAAATTAGTTTAGAGTGATCATCTTTGTACGCAAAAGACCTTAAGAAGAAAAAAATTGATTAGAATCAAGACTTAGAAATGATCCCAATAAGAGAAAATCTTGAGAAGACTTCACCAAGATATGTTGGGTGACTAGCGGACTCAATGGTTCGGAGTTTTGATTGGAGAGCTATGATGTCTCATTAAGCTTACGATAGTTTACATTGGTTTGAATACAAATGGGGTGTATTTTTACTGATCTATTACTTATTTGTTTGGAATATTCTATTTATGCAGTACATATATATTTGTGTGTAGCTTGTGAAGGTACCACACAAGTTTATGGATTACATGTGCATGTCATATATGTGGGGTCATCCTACGAAGGCAATTATTCAAAACCTTGGCCCCTCTCGATCAAATTTAAGTATGCTCTTGGCATGATTAGTGTGAGGACACAAAGTGACTCAAAGTGAAACAAGCAGGGTAGTTCCTAGTGGCTAAGTATGTATGCTGGTACTAGACATATGTGGCTTCTGACATCGGTACCTAGAGTGTTCATGCTTCTTGGATAGGTGACAACCAATACAATCAACTCCTAGTATTATTTGGCACCCTATGTTGAGGTGGATGTGATACATTATAGGGCTCCTCCAGTCATCGTCGAGTAGTCAAAGAGTGTTTGGGCACATTGGTACGTACTGTAGTGGTCTAAGGATCACGATCATGGTGCGAGGAGATTTGTGATGATAAGGTGTGACACTGATGTGTTACTTGCATATTTATTATATGATGTAGCATGATTTACAAAGAACTGTGTGATATATGTTTTTGTTTAAGAAGATTATTTTTATTGAGGAGACTATTTTTATTAAGGAGTGTGTGTGATATATGTTTTCTTTTGAGAAGATTGTTTTTATTAAGGTGTGTGTGTGTGTGTGTGTGTGTGCTCTTGTTTTTTTTTAATGATGTGTGTGAGAAGTGACAAATTTTATTTATGGGTGTGTGAGTTCACACACCTATAATTTCAATTATGAGTGTGTGTGAGTACAGTGACAAATTTCAATCATGGGTGTGTGAGTTCACACCGACTCCATAGGTCTAGTAAAGGGCAGAAGGCTAGACCCATGGGTTGGATGGGACTAGGCTGAGTCTATGGATTTGGTCAAAGGAGGAAAAGGATTAAAATAGTAGAAAGTGGGTGGTAGGGTTGACCTAAGAAGTGGGTACTTTCCAAAATGAAACAAGATTATGTCATTTAGAACGAAAAACTTGAGACGAATAGCTTAGTTGGCAAATCATAAATAAGGATAGACACATTACCTTCATAATTGAGGAGTTAGGACATCTTCTTGAGCCCAAGGAGCCACTTGATGTCACCTAATTTGTGAGAATTATGAAGGAAATGTATACACTTGGAGGAATCATTCTCACCTTTCCTGCATAAGGATTATTCTAGTCAAATTAAGATGAACTGATAGAATAGTCAAGCATTCGAACATTGTGATATGAGGCCCCAAGTGAGTCACTCTTTCCTTAGTGTGATTTTGATAACATAGTTAGAGAGGTAGGGTCTCACACAAATATCAAAGCAAAGCTAGGTTTAGATGTGAGATTATGATCTTTAGAAGTATTTTTTTCCTATGATACACTGCTACCTGGAACCAAAATTTACAATATTTTACTTGGTTTCTCTTTCGAATGGAGGAGCAGGCCATATCCTATCTATCTTTAGTCCCCAAGCTATCTTAGGATGATGACATGATAGCTTTCACATTCAACCATCTCTTCTCTTCATCTCGTTACGTAGATCGAGTCACCTTGGCCTATCATTTTGAGAGCCTTTACTTTACAACAGCTATTGATCAAGACTATGGATCATGGCTACCTATAACCAAAGATAAGCAGCTATGGGAGAACATTACCCTTGTAATGATCCTTATTTAATTGGATGTTGTAAGAAGCATAGTTCTTTATGGACAGCTTTATAGAGGTAGTAGGGTTCATCGATTAATATATAGGACCCTTAGATGTTATACTCCTCAACATAGGATCTCGATACTGCTAAAACCAAGCCTTTGATCAAGTGTATTATGGCATGTATGTTCAGATATATTGTCACTAGGCTTGGCCATTTATGACCTTCCATTGATGTATTCAAATAAAAGTTTTTGCCTGATAAAATATATGTTATCTTGTTTTTTGTTTGAATCTTATCTTCTATTTTGAGTAATGTTAACTATCGTGTTATGTTGTTTTCTTATTTTTTATTTAAATATTATCTTCTATTTTGAGTAATGTTATGTAAAATTAAAATGCAGTATGGCCAAGCAATCCAGTTTGCTTTTGAGCATCTATCCACTAGTGTTAGAGTGCTAGTTGTTGCAAATTTTTATCTCAGATATCGAGAATTTTGTTTTGGACAACTTTATTAGTCTAGTTATATGGCATCATCAATGGGATAAGAAAAAAGAAAACTTTATTATAATGTGTCAAGAATTTTGTTTTAGATAGCTTTATTAGTCTTTATTTGTGTGGTTCCATCAATCGGATGATAGACATAGATTATCTTCCATTCTGTACCTCAAATTTGTCTGGTGCCATCAGTGGGATGATAGACATAGATTATCTTCCATTCTGTACCTCAAATCTAAGCTTGGCCATAATTATGAAAAGTCTAAGGAATACAAAATTCATGGTAGAAGTTTTTTTAACCCTAGATGAGTATTTAAGTGCACTAAATCATCTAAGTTTGTATCTTCCTCACATAAAGTTTGTAATTATAGGCTAGTATCACCATTTTTCAGCTTTTTAGATCCTAGGATTGAGATCTTTCCCTAGTAATGTGATAAAATATTTGAGATAAAAGACATATTTTCTTATTGCATAATCTTTGCCAATATTTTGAATTAAGAAAAGCCTTTTATTTCAAAAGAATCATGAGGCACGGGCATCAAACTCAAAACATTATACCCAAAATCGAGCCATTGGATATAACACTATTAAAGAAGCACTCCATAGATCTCAACTAGGACCCATCTGAGGTGAGAGCAAACAACCTCAGAGAGGCAACATTAAATTGGACAAATTCTATGGATGTGAGTACTTTGATATTGTAGGGTACAATAATAAGAGTAAGATGGCTCTTGCCAGATTAAAGAAAGATTACTCATGTGGCCCAAAGTACTTCGAGAAATTACCTTGAATCTAATCATCTCAAGACTAACTGAGATGGAAGGACATGAGGTTACCTTCATCATAGATTTTTTCCCCTTGGATTTCAAGCAGAGAAGATGAATGAGTTCTTAAAGCAATCTCAAGCTGGCAACCTATTGAGGTGTATAACTAGTCTTATTGTTAGATATTCTTAAAAAGTGATGGGGATGATGAGACCATTCTCCACATCAGTTTGTTAGAAGATTCGATCCTCCTTTGGACAAATTAGTAAAGAATGCAAAGCCCTCATCTATAGCTAAAGCAATTAGGATGGTTAAGGATTTTGCACGAGCCTTTCCCAAAGAGACCGCCCAGTAGAAGCCCTTTTTGCCCCCTCCCCCAAAGAGAGCTACTTCAAATTCTGGTATGCCCAAGTCAAAGAGAAATAGGGGAGAGGATTGAAGCCAAGTGTCTGAAGCTAGAGGCCAAGGTTCTTTCGCTCTAGTTTCGATAAGTTTCTAGTTCCAGGTCAAGAAGGAGCATAAGTGTTTTAGATGCCAAGGATTACTTTGATTTTAGAGATTATTAAGAATTGAATTGGAATGTGCATTAAATCATGCACATAAATGTATACATCAAGAATGCACATAGATGTGTACATTGACCCTTTGTAGGAAAAATAATTTAGGAGGTTTAGAATATTAATCAAGTAAAAAATAAAGATTTTAGAAAATGGTTTACTTTAGGGATAGCCCTAGGTCTAGAGAAAGAAAGTGGAATTAGGGTTGTAGAGAGAGAAAAATAGATTTCGGTGAAGAAAAATACCCTAGAGGAATTAGAAATTATTTGGATGAATGTTTAGAATTCTTTTCAAGTATTAATGCAAAGAAATCTAAAGAGGATTCTACAACGAGAATTATAGAGAGAGAAGAATAGATTCTAGAGAGAGAAAGAGGAATGGCCTTCTAAGCAAGTTAGATTAAGTATAAGGTTAGGATCAAAATTAGAATTAACTCAAGAAAATCTAGTTAATCCCAAATATGATTAGATTTAAGTTAATCTCTTTCAAGAAAAGAAGAATTTTATAGAGAGAAAGTCCCAAATAGCCCTTAATTCAAAGGATTGAGAGCACTCTAATCGAGAGTGCTCTGAATCAAGAGACGGGACGGGTTGTATTGCAAAAGCAAGATGCCTTGGAATCATAAGACTAAGTGAAATTTTAAGGATTATGTCTAAAATGAAGATTGGAAAAAAAGAGGCCCAATCCTTATGAATTGTGATAATCATTGGACTTGAGAAACCAAGGTTGAAATGAAATTAAGGGACCCATTAGGAGAATTTTGGACTCAAATTTGGGCCCTCTAAGAAGCACTAGCTCAACTTAGAGAGAGATAATACAAAAAGTCTAAAAAATAAGATGAATTTGATTTTGGTGTATTTTCTCTCCTATTCTTAAATGTAAATAAAGATATAATCATATTCTTAAATGTCGATAAACAATGATAGAATACTGTTAGTTTCAAAGTTTTCAATCACGTTTTCTTGTTCATAGTACAAACTACATAAAAATTATGATTGCCATGGCCAGTTTTCGAAGTCTAATGGCTCATATCTCAAAACTTTTACTTCGATGCCGAAATAGCATATTTCTCAAAATTAGAACCAAGCCCATCTAAAAGTAGTTTGACTTTTTCTTGTTTTGGTGCCTTTTTATTTCCATTCTGATTTTGCTATCAATGGAGATCAAGAGCAAAGAAAGGAACGAATCAAGAGAATGGTAGAGGGATCAAGAGCAAGGAGGAATACGGAGAGGAGCAGCATTTACAACTTGCACATCAAGCTTAAATGTTGATATAAGCCTCTGAGTAAGAGAAATAAACCCAATACTTTGTCCTAAACAAACATTAATAGACCATATTAGAGAGTTTGGGAAAATCCCAATTTCCATTTTGCAAGATCAAAAAATGGGGGGCACGGTAAACCCTTTTAAGATTTTGTCAAAACCCCCTCATGTGACATATCACTGGAAAGCTCTTGAAGAGTAGGTTCTAAATCCACATTCTTCGACAAACTTTGGAATTGGTATGCTCAAGATACAACAAAAAGTAGATTGAAAATAAATTTCCCAAAGTAATGGGATTTTTCCAAATTCCCTAATGTGGTCTAAGAAAGAAAGAAAAACATAGATTTATGGATTGATGGGAGTCTATATCCAAAAGACCCTTTTACAAACTCCACACCCCCATTTAAGAATATGACATCTCTACTTAACTATGTTGGAGATGGCTATAATGGGATCCTAGGATATTCACATCATTTGGAAGCAACAAGCAATGTTCTTAAATTAGAAAGAGATATGTTTAAGAAGGAGAACTTCCATTTGAAGCAAACCACCATGGAACAGTGTGTACAGGAGCTATTAAGCAACAAGGAAACCATTGTAGGGCTTGAAAAACAAAAGGATGAATTAAGACTTAAGCAGACCTCATTAGGTCTACGTAGACGATAGAAAAAACTTGGGGATATTATGCAAATGAAGCTAGGGGGTGGTGGTATCAAGAAGAGAAAACATTGCAATCAACTAAGCTCCTTTCTATTAATCGATTGATTGTTGTTATTATAATATTTTTATTAATCGATTGATTGTTGTTATTATAATATTTTTATAAACTTCAATCATTATTGCATATATTCATGTATATTAATTTGTTCATTTCAAATTGACATCCGATCATTGTTGCACCATGATAAAGAATCAACACAACAAAACCTTATGGTGCACATTTTAGTCTTCTATTAGATTGCGAATATGTAGAAGCAATGATGAAGGAAAAGAAATATAAGAAGGTCACAAAAAAGCAGTTCAAAGACTTTATTAAAAAGAATCAACTCAATCCACAAACCATCCAGGCAATACTTGATGAGGCGAGTATATCACAGAGAGGATACTTAGCCGTTCATAAGACTTTGCAGGAAAAGATGAAGGGTTCTAGTATGAAAGGGTCATTATTGCTAAATCATTCTTTAGTTAAAATACGTAAACAAAAATCATTCTAGTATGAAAGGGTCATTATTGCTAAATCATTCTTTAGTTAAACAAAAATACGTAAACAAGTAAATGAAGAGCTACTACAAGCATTGGGAGCCCCATTTCACATTGAAGACACATATGATGCACCAAAAGGAGATGTGGTATACAATAGATACAATAATATTTTTTACGACTTGGAGACCTTGCAATCGTATGCTGTCCAATTTTTGAAGTTGCTCTTAAAGAATGTGATGGTGTCCTCAAATTTGTGCTAAATCTTGATGAGTGTCAAATTGTAAAGAAAATTAAGTTAAAAAGGGTTACTATCACATTGATGGACAGGGCACTTGATCTATCTATTGAAAAAGATGATCCTAGATGGTTTAGTGTTCAGTCCGAAAACAATATATTCTCCTTGGGATCCTTTGAGGTGAAATTTATTAGAGATCAGTTTGTGCAAAGCTATAACAAGCAATGCGGGTTACAGTCTTATGTTTTTGTGTGTTGCAAGTAGACTTAGAGAATTTCGATATTCTACATTGGGTTTTCGTAAGACATCTATACCCGAGATCATAGCGAGCAAAGAAATGGCAAAATTTTGGATATGCAAGGCATGGCACAGTATAATGTGGAGTGGCATATGGACTGTGACCTTAAAACTCTAAAATGTATATATAATAATGTATATATAATGTGTCAAAGGTGGCCAATTCAAAAAGTCCATGTATATATTGCATGTGTAGTACAAAGGTGTTTGATAAGAGGTATTGGAAGAAGGCATCAGATAGGCACTTGAAATACCAGATTATAAGCCAATTCTCGATATTCCATTATCGAGAGTCCATATTTATACAATACATAGGCTTTGCAGAATCATTGAAAAACTCTTGTTTTTATATATATGTTTTTCATGGTCTCTACAACCCAATACAACAAAGGTCAAATCCATCAAGACACAAGAGAAAGTTCTATCAGACACATCAGCTTGCATGGTGGACATGTAAAGATTGAACAAGACAAAAAAAAGTCTAAGGATGGGAAGGATGCACCTAAGAAACCTTCCATTAGGGGTGTTAAAGCAAGAAGGTTTCTATTTCCATTAACACCACATGATAATCCTCGCCGTAGAAGAAGACAATCATTGCAGACCATGAAATACAACTGATGGAAGGGCATTCACAATGCAGTAGTAGACCATGAAGACAATGGTGAAGCAAGAACACATAAAGTCAATGTGTGGAAATCTCAAGACACTATGTTTACGTTCTTTGACAAGCAAGTGTGGAAAAAGATGGACCATGACATCTTTCAAACAATGCTAGACGAGTTCAAGAGATCAATGATTGATGCATGAACATATCAACACATTACCCACTATATGGTATCCGATTGATTATACATTGAACAAATTTTTAAACTATATGTTAAAAAATATACTAATTAATGTATTGTTTTATTCTTTTACAGCACATTCTCTAAAATCATGCTCTTGGTTTGCAAATAAGTATGGTAGTTTATCAATATGGTCAACACAAGTAATGGAGAAAACACATTATCATGCATGCTTCACGTATTTCAACCATATAAGACATGGTGGAGGAGAAAAAAAAGCTAGCAACTTAGAAGAATTGCATCAGTGGACATATAGGAAGTTTCTTCATCGAGCCAAAAAGAAGGAACAATTCAAAGCATCAGAAATTAATCAAGCAGTGAAAATTATGAACAGAGAAAGAAAGCAAGATATATGGAGGAGATCTAATGCAAGTATTAAGCATGTAGAATGGCGATGCACAAAACAAAGACATGGAAAGTTTTGGATACCCATAAATCAATGATTAATATTTAAACTTTTGTACAATTGGTTATTACAAGAGATAGGAGTCTACTACTACTCCTCATCTTGCTGATTAACATCCTCAGTTGCATGAAGCCTTGTCCTTTTTTAAGATGATCTGTAACATCCTGTAAAATTGGAGGAACCCTGGGTTTTTATAATCTTAGAAGCTCCCGTTTTCCATAATCACTTAGCATCTTGGGATCCCTCATCCCACAAACCGTATGCAGTATATGCTAATAAATATTTACTCCTCAGTGAATATACCCCGGGGCCCTGCCTGAAGATTTGCAACGCTAATTGCTTCTCCAAAAGCATGACTTTGTCAGCATTCCACCTAACGGGATGTTCTCCAAGGTATCTAAATAATGCCTTGATTGCAAACAAAGGGAATTATGCATTGTTCTTTAAAAATTTCGTATGGAAAATGACAAGTGGTGGAAATTTCACTCAACTAATGTACTCTCCCAATGTTAAGTCCTTTCCTAGTGCTCCCACACGTTTGCATGCACCGTGTGCGATAAAATCATCATCAAACACCACAAGCTACAAAACAATGCTGTCCATGAGCCGACAAAACAAATGTAATAAGGAACTTTAGCACGATAATAAACATTTCTCTAAACAAACCTTCTGATTCTCGTCATTAAACAAGAAAATCATATGTCCATATGTTGATTGTTGAGTTGGTATCCTGGACCGATGAGGACTACCGTTCCTTTCCTATATGAGCTGAATAGCTTGAAACTCCTCGAGGGAAGGCTGGCTTCATACTCAATTGCATCCATGTACATCATAGCTAATGTCTCGGCAATACAATGGAATTGATTGTCCTTAACATTTGAATCCGTAAGAGATATTTGTCAAGATCTAGATCGGCAAAATCCTCATCTTCCTCAACATTCTGTGCAATGATGGTAAGATAGTACTCCTCCCTAATGTCTAACACAACTTAAATATCTGTAGTTAAAACATATTCATTATCACCAATAGGATATTTGGGGAGGAGAGGAAGGGGAAGGACATCTGTTTCCTCTGTCATAGAGGCCTCCTCATCACATGTTACCCCACATTAGTGTTTTCCTCTGTCATAGAGGCCTCCTCATCACATGTTACCCCACATTAGTGTTTTTGCTTCTGAGAGCATCAATATCAACTTGTCCACTTAACTCCCTCTCCACATCCAAGTTTATCTCCTCTGCAATCCCTTCGACATCATCTTCTTCCCTTGGAACTCCCTCTACTCTCTCCTCAACATCGACCTTCCCAACTTGCTCATCCTTGAGCAACATATGAAGATATCAAATAAAACCATAGTGATAGTTTAGGAGACGACATTTTTAATTGTGAGCGGGACACTTATTGTATGTCTTCTTCTTATCCTTAGGGCACCTTTGAGATATCCCTGTTGAACTTCTTCCTTTGAGGCGTGCAACTAGGAGATCATTGACATGCACATATTGAACATTGTCGTAAATAATTGCATTGGTTAAAGTGATTTCCCAAAATCTATGCTCTTTTTCTTGGAGATACAACTGTGTAGACAAGAGCATGTCTTAGATGGGAAAATTGCAGTCACAAACATGTGTGAAATTTCCAACTGGCGATGATGCTAGTGAACTTTGTGCAAGAAGGCGAACAATTTCTCCTCATGGGGTTTCTTCAACATCAACATCAGGCTCGATTTCAATTTCCAATGGAGCCATCTAAAAGGGAAGAAAAATGCACCAACATGTAGGAATCCGTGATGAGCAACATTGAAGGACAAGAAAAAAAGACAAATCAATAAAACACGATACAAGGTCTTTGACATCCTTGAGAGAGGTAGCGTAGTGCGTTGTAGTGATTTGCATAGAAAAGGACTCCCATAGCACAATAATGCATTAAATGGTGACAAATGACCCTACCACCCATTTGCCAATCTTACCCCAAAACCCTCTAATAAAAGGCAACCCCAAAAGGCATGTCTACCATCTTCAATTGTTGATCTACATATGGGGCATATTCTAACTCTGTGAAATTATTGTGAAGCAGTTTATATAAATGGGGTAGTTCCCACATCCATATTTTTTATAGAAAGGTATGAGCTTTCACTAGGACATCCAATTCCCATATTAGTCTCTATCTCTTCATCCAAGTGTTCAAACACCACCTTACTTTCCAAATTTTGTTGCAATACATCACATTAATCCTCTATTAATCTCACTCTTGCTCATCTCCTCGTACAATGCCTTGGTAGTCACCCTCTCCAATTTGACTCCATTGAACCAAGACCAATCATTCAGCTAGCAAATCCCATCGTAGGCAGTGGAGACCCAGCCCTTCTCAACCTCCTCTAGTACTCTGCTTATAACCTGAAGATCTCTCTGTTGTATCCTAAACTCCCCCCTAATTTGATTCAATTCTTTCCAGCCCACCTGGGAGCAATTCCAGCAATCCCCTAATCTCCTCAGTCCTCTGTTATTTAACTTCCTAGCTATTCTTACATTATGTCAAAGGAGGATTGAATCTATGAGTCCACCAAATACCAAGACTGAAGAAGGGGTTCCATGATGCCCTAGTACATCCATCCCACTTTATCAAGCTCATCACTTCTTTCAAATTCAAACATAAGAACTTGTAAAAAGGGGAATTCACAATTTTCAAAGGAGCATAGGACATAAACTTGTCTTTCTAATCCAGCCCAATCCACTTGTTGCCTTTGATCTGAACCTTAGACTCTTGAATCACATCTCTAATCATTCCCATTTAGATCCCCTCTTGGTGAAGACATTTAGGTAGGCTAGTTGCTACCCTAGCCTTAGCATGAGTAGGGAAATGCAAAATCCCTAGTACTCACATCTTTTTGGGTAAGCTTACTTTATCCCATGCCAGCTAGGCATAAGCCTTCTTGCCATCATTATAAATTTTCCAAATAAAATCCATGACTGGGGCAATGATCCTTTTCCAATGGCACTTTCTAAATTCTATCATAGGACAAAGCAACATAATGTAGGCATTAAGGACTGTGTTAGCAATGGCCATTTCTTCATCTTGCCAAGGAATCTTTCAATTGCCCAATTGGTTTATTACATCTAGAGCCAATGGCATCAGCAAAAAACTGCATTAATTGCAAGGCATTCCTTACATTCTCATTATTAGCTTTCGAAAATAGCAAAGAGTTATCACCAAAACACTGAATCACCAACTACTCCCCATTCTTCAGCTTCAGCCCAATCACCAACTATCTTTCACGTGCTTCTTCCAGAGCCACAGTCAACAAGTGAGAAGCAATAACAAAGAGAAAAGGGGCCAAAGGACATCCCTGTCTCACAAACCTTTTGATTTAAAATCCCCCAACGAATCTCCCATTTAGTAGCAGCTTAGAGTGGCCTCCAGGAGTAAGAGTATAAATGCACGTGGCTATCCTACTTCCAAAGCCTAGTTTTTCCATAACCCTTGCTATGTAAGACCAATGAACCCTATCATAAGCTTTCTCCGAATTACACATTTTTTGCGAGTTCTTTGAGCCACTTCCTTCCCTATTAATGCAGAAAAAATGTTGCCATATATGGATCTTCCTTTAATGAACCCGTATTGTTAGTGCAATGACCTCTGCTAGTACCTTGTAAATCATTGTAACCAGGGTAATAGGTCTCCGATGGTTGAAGTTGCTGCATGCAGGCTGTTTAGGAATTAGCTTCTTAATTCCTCCCTTCAAATCATTATCCATCCTTCCAATGGCAAAGGAATTCTTACATGTGGACCACACCTAGTCCTTGAGAGAGGACCAGAAGGCAATAAAAAACTCAATTGACAACCCATCCCAGCCAGGGATTTCTCCTTCCCAAGTTTCTAAAGAGCCTTCCAACATTCTTGATTTCCACATCCCTTTCTAGCCACCTAGCTCTATCAGACTCTACACCTTTGCTAACCAAGTCTAGCAGGTTGTTTTCTAACTAAAATCTTCTTTGGTACCCATCTTCCTTCAAAATCAAAGTGGCTCCTAGGAACTCAACCCATTTTAATGTAATCTGATTAATATCCCCTATCTCTTGGCCTCTCTCATCCCTAACTAGTCCTAGAAGTTCTCTGCTCCCTCTATCTTTGGCTAAACCAAATAGGTTCATAGTGTTGGAATTAGGGTTGCAGGAATGCACACACAACTTCAAGAAGATGAGGAAGCTTGAGCACAACACAGTAGTGTATTATGAGTGCCAAAAATGAAAGATTACAAGCCCTAGAAGATAATGGGCGTATATACAATGCACGGGGGAAAAAACCTCCTAGTGAGGGAAAAAGTGCCCCGGCGGTCCTAAGTGTGTTCACACACATCACTACTATAATATGGTAACAAATCCCCCCTGGAGTGATGCGGTGAACAAGAGCTAGCACTCATGTATAGGGAAGTGTCTAGCTATGTGGACGAATCCACAAAAGGGAGTAAGCCCAAAGCTTTGCGAAAAGCTTCGAACTTCTCACGAGGCAGAGCCTTTGTGAAAAGGTCTGCAAGGTTATCCTGTGTTGGCACATAAGCCAAACTGATCTCTCCTGCAGAGAGTCTCTCCCTGACATAATGGTAGTGCACCTCAATGTGCTTCGTACGAGCATGGAACACTGGGTTCCGCGCAACTGCCAATGCGCTCTGACTGTCAGTGAAGATGGTGGTGGCAGATGGCTGCCCAACACCCAAATCAGCCATAAGGCGTCTGAGCCACACACACTCAACCGTAGCTGTGAAAGCTGCCCTGTACTCAGCTTCACAACTAGAAGTGGCCACAGTAGGCTGCTTCTTGCTCAACCATGATATGCATGAGCTTCCAAGCATGAAGCAAAAACCACTCGTGGACACGCGTGTGTCATAACAACCAGCCCAGTCAGAATCTGAAAAAACATGTAAATCTGGCGGCAATGATCCCCCCTTGGGATAAAACAACCCAAGATGCCGAGTACCACTCAAATAGCGAAAGATACGCTTCACTGCCTGCCAATGCTTAATGCCTGGGCTATGCATAAATCTGCTCACCTGTGAGACTGCAAACTGAATGTCTGGCCTCGTAATGCATACATAAATGAGGCAACCAACAGCTGTCTGATAGAGTGTGACATCAAAGTGATCTCCAGCATCATGAAGACTCAACTTCAAACCTGTCTCCATTGGAGTAGCAATAGGCTTGCAGTCTTCAAGGCCAAATCTCCGCAACAATGTTTCAATATACTTTGTCTGACACAAAGCAATACCTCCATCACACTGCTTAAATTGTATCCCCAAATAATGATGCAAATGCCCCAAATCTGACATCTCAAAAGAGGCATTCAAATCAGCCTTAAAATCAGCAATATGACTCTCATTTGGTCCTGTGAGCAGCATGTCATCGACATAGAGAGCAATGATTAGATGTACACCATCCACACGTTTAACATACAAAGTGCTTTCTGTTGGACTATTCTGAAACCCATGTGCAGTCAAATATGCATGTATTTTTTCATACCAAGCTCGTGGAGCTTGCTTTAAACCATATAAAGCCTTTTTTAACCTGCACACTTTGTTTTCCTGCCCTCTTTGAACAAAACCACGAGGCTGCGATACATACACCTCCTCATGCAAATCTCCATTTAAGAACGCAGTCTTTATGTCCAGCTGATGTACATTCCAACCATTATGAGCTGCTAATGCACAGATGCTACGAACAGTGGTCATACGACATGTGGGAGCAAAAGTCTCATCAAAATCAATGCCCTTCTCTTGAGCATAACCTTTTGCAACAAGCCTAGCCTTATGGCGATCCCACTGTGCCATCAGGCTTACGCTTCAATTTGTATACCCACTTAGTGCCAATGGCCTTCTTGCCAGGGGGCAAGTCACATAAAGACCATGTACTATTCTTCATAATAGCATCGTATTCTGCTTGCATAGCAGCCATCCAATTTTCTAAACTTTGTGCCTCATCAAATGAAACAGGCTCACTTTCATCGCACATACTAGAAACAGCCAATGCATAACAATCTGACGCATAAGAGGCACCATGAGAGCCAGAACGAGTGCGACTAGACAAAGGGGCATCCAACTTGCTGTCACGCAAAGTCTGCACCAGCCATCTAGGCATGTTCCTAGAGCCCTCAATCTCTTGTCTCTCATCCTCAAGTGCATCATGCACATCTGCATCAGATATAGGCTGATCTGTGCCATCATTTAAAACCTGCATAGGCTGAAAAACTGCCTCATGAGGTATTGCACTTGACTGTGCACCACTGAAAAGAGGCAACAATGTATCATAGACATCACGTGAGCTGATATCTGTCTCCTTAGTACATGAAACCAAGGGCTGAACTGCATCTTCCACAAATACAACATCACGGCTAACCAAAATGCGCTTTGTCTGTGGATGATACAAACGATAGCCTTTGCTCTCAGCACTATATCCAACAAAAATACATTTGACAGGCACCAATGCATATGCCAGGCAACCAAAAACACGTAAATGGCCAACAGATGGCTTGCGGCTATGCCAAGCCTCATATGGAGTGACAACCTGTAATGCTTTGGTGGGACACCTGTTTAGTACATAAGTGGCACACATGACAGCCTCAAGCCAAAAACCATGTGGTAGACTTTGACTCTTAACCATACATCTTGCCATTTCCATGAGAGACCTGTTTTTTCTCTCAGCCACACCATTTTGCTGTGGTGTATACGGCACTGTACATTGGTGTTTTATCCCACGCTCAGCCAGAAATGCATTAAATTCTGAAGACATATACTCCCCCCCTCGATCTGAACGGAGGGTGCCCATCTTACTTTCTGACACATTTTCAGCCATAACCAAAAACTGTTTGAAGCACGAAAACACTTCGGACTTTGCCTTCAAAGGATATACCCATGCATGCCTGGTAAAATCATCAATGAAAGTCACGAAGTAAAGGTAGTTTCCAAATGATGGAGTTTGCATGGGACCACAAACATCACTGTGAACAAGCTGCAATCTGCGTTCAGCTCTCACTGATCCATCTTTGGGAAAGGAAGCACGCTGCATTTTACCCAATATGCAGCCCTCACAAACATGCTTGACAGGTGCCTCAAGCTTAGGCAAAGAAGACACCATTTCAGATTTCTGCAGGCGCAGCAAACTTGCAAAATTCAGATGACCAAAACGTGCATGCCACAGTTTTGCATCTGAAATAGCCTGCGTATCCATAATAGCACATGCTGAATCCTCTACACATTTGCCATCCATATTGAGCTTATACAGCCCTCGACATAGTGAACCAGATGCTACAATGATGTCACCACAAGAGAGATCATGAACAGTACATCTGTCATCCACAAATTTTACAACCAAACCTGTTTTGGCAAATGCGGAGACTGACAGCAGATTCTTTTTGATACCTGGCACATACAATGCATCAAAAAGTGTAAAGGTGTTGCCATTTGCAACATTCAGCACAATCTGTCCAACTCCTTCAACGGGATAAGAGGAGTTATTGGCACAAGTGACAGTATTCCCTGTGGGAGCAGACTCAAGGAAAGTGAATAAACTGCGCTGCGAGGTGATATGCTTAGTGGCACCACTGTCAAAGTACCATACATCTGAATCTACTGCAGACATACATGTGTCATGCAAAGATGGGTCATAACTGCACTGCGCATTGAATGCCCATTCTGTATCTAGCACAACATTAGCAGATTCATTGTTAGAAGGAGAGGCATCTGCAACAGCCATACCAGCCTCTTTCTTCTTAGCCTCTTTCGCAGCCAGCTTAGGACACGCTTTGATGACATGATCATTTCCCTTACAGTACTTGCAAAATGTCTTCTGTTTGTCACCCTTCTTCTCATCTTTGTCTTCCTTCTTTGGTTGCGCAGCATTTGCAGATTTCTGCTTACTAGAAGAAAAGCCAGCTTTACCTTTCCCGCTTCTCTGACTAGCAACGAAAGCTTGATCTGCGACACGCATAATATTCCTGTTTTGCCTTGACTGGTCTTCTTGCAGCAAAACAGAAACTAACTCCTCAAATGATAAGGCATTGGGATTGCCTTTCATCATCAAGCGAAGAGTGGAAGCAAAACCCTGATAAGAATCTGGTAGACCATTCAAAACAGTCTGCACAAGTGAACTGTCTGACAGGATTTCATCTGCAGAAATGAGCTGCTCTTTGAAATCCTTAATCTTTGTCAAAAAGCTATCCATAGAATCACCTTCGTTCATATGCTCACTCTCCAACTGTTTTCGGAGATAAGCAACACGAGCCTCATTTCTTGCCTGATACAATGTGGCAAGTACATCCCAAGCATCCTTAGAAGTCCTGCAGGAGCGAATATGTGGGATAATGGTACGTTTGACAGACAGCGCAATCAAGGCATGAGCCTGCGCATCTCTACCATCCCAACAAATCTGCTCTGCTGAAAGTGGTGGTTCTCGAACAGCTGCTACAGCACTTGTGCCTGCACCATCATCAACAGTACCTGTTTCTGATGTGTTTGCAGCATTCCCAGCCACAATAGGACGTGCATCAATACCCTGCACAATGTTCCATAACCCCTTTGCTACCAATACATGTCGCATCATATATGCCCACAATGGATAGTTGGTGCCATCCAACTTATCCTCAGCAGCCAACATGCGGAATACATCATTGTTGTCAGCCATGGCCAATGACTGTACTACTAGATGTAAATGCTGTCTGTAAGAGGTAAACCTGTATAAAATCGACCTGTGCTATATAGCACAGCCCAAAACAGACGAATGGGCACCTGTCCTGCAGATTTTAATCTTGACAGAAAATCTGCACAGTAGGACGATTTTGCCTGCGCAGTACTTGGAATGCAAAAAATGGATGGCGAAATGACTTCAGATCAAAATTTTGAAACGGCATATACTAACCTGCAGACGCTCGTGAAACCTCGTTGCAATCGGAGGAGATGAAGCGGCAGGTGCCGGTGATGCTGCCCGGGAGGAGGAAGCCTGCTCTGATACCAATTGTTGGAATTAGGGTTGCAGGAATGCACACACAACTTCAAGAAGATGAGGAAGCTTGAGCACAACACAGTAGTGTATTATGAGTGCCAAAAATGAAAGATTACAAGCCCTAGAAGATAATGGGCGTATATACAATGCACGGGGGAAAAAACCTCCTAGTGAGGGAAAAAGTGCCCCGGCGGTCCTAAGTGTGTTCACACACATCACTACTATAATATGGTAACACATAGTTGGCTTCCTTCTATTATTAAAAGATCTCCACATGTCCCCCTTTACTCTTTTCCTAGCTAGCTTATCATCTTCTCTCTTCAAATGCACCTGGCACTCCACATATTGATTAATCTTTACCTTAGATAGACCTCTAACCTATCTCTGTAAATATTCTAACAATTCCCCCCATACCTTCCTCTCATATCTCTTTGGCTCAGCCCTTATCTTACCCACTCTCTTAATAATACTGTGTATCTCATTAGCAAATTTCCTCCAGGATCCCTCCCTATCCCCCTTATCTTTAAATCTATTAATAGCCACTTCAGTACGAGAAATGAATAGCTCATCCTTGAGCAATAGGTTATTCACCCTCAGGTTCCTTGAGTAGTAGGTTAATTTTAAATCTATTAATAGCCACTTTAGTATGAGAAATGAATAGCTCATCCTTGAGCAGTAGGTTACTCACCCTAAGCTTCCTTGAAGGAAAGTTATTGACCTTATCTTCCCCCTAATCAGCTATGTGCCACCCCCATATCAAAGGTATGTAGTAATACAGAACAAGACTCGACTTTAGCAAAGAAAATGTGAGGGACCCAAGAGGCTCGGTGACTTAAAAAAAACTATCTATTCTTAAGGATGACCCAAAGTATTGAAGGCTAAAATAAGTGCCCTCAATTCCCAACCATCAACTAGGCCCATCCTGCCTCTAAGATTTTCCCACTTCTTTTTCTCTTGACCCATCAACAAAGTGCCTCTCCCACATCCATCTACATGCCTCTCTACCATATTGAAGTCCCCCATAATGATACATGGACACTCCCTCTAATCTTATGATTATGAGCTCCCTAGATATTGACTATCCACACCTTCTCTTCATTTAATTGAACCTCAACAACTAAGATTCTGCCATTAGGAAGGATGATTAACAATGATAATGGGTTTTTAACTCCTCCTTAACAACAGTCAAAACCCCACTAAATCTTGAGCTTACTCCCCCATACAACACCGTCTAATCCCTAAAGCTCTCCTTTCTTCTACACTTCATATCAAATAGATTATGTTCCTAAATTGCCACCATTACTGACAACCCCCAAAAAGCTAAGTTATTCTTCTTGTCCCTTAGTCCCTTAACATTCCAAGTACACTTCTTCATTTCACTTTTCCTAATCATTCCAGGGTAGTGGTCAGCACCATCTCCACTTTAGCCTCCTCTTCCCTAAGGAAACTTTCCCTCTACCCCCACTCCTTGTTATACGTTCCTCCATGCTATGTCTACTTGCCAAATAAATGTCCCCATGGAAGACATTTCATTATCATCTCCTCCAAGTGGACTAAATGGGTTGGAATAGAGAGATGGACTCATACCATCTAGGGACCCCCCAACCCCCTTTTCCTCAATTTTGGTTTGATTTTTCCTAGCCTCCCCTTTAACCTGCCTAAGACTACTTCCCCCTTTAGTTCTATCTCTTACCTTAGTCCACCCTTGTTTCTCAGATCCCCCTCCCTCCATGACCACCTTCCCCTTCCCCTTATCTTCTTTATCAACCTATCTATTAGTAGTCCCAACCTTACTCCCCCCACTTGAGCCCTCCTCCTTCTTTCCCTCTCTGCCCGTCTCTACTTTTTTATCCAATCCACAGTTCTTGGCTATGTGCCAAAGCCTCCACATATGAAGCACGCCCCTAGAAAACCCCCAAATTTCAATTTTAGTTCCATCTTCCTCCCTAGCTGACCCAACTCCACCTCCAACACTTTTGGTGTCTCCACCAGAGTGTTCCAGGATATACAAACTTTATTCGAATGATGCCCATTATCATCGTCTCTCTTGGTACAAACAACACAGGGCCTAAAGTGCTAACCATGTCCCTTAGGGCAAGGCAGAAGTCCCATGATACCCACACTGGACAGGCTTCTCTGGGGCTCTTGTTTACATTGAAAGCAAGGTCAAAGGGAATTGCGTGCACAAGTTTTGTTCCCATGAAAAGCGGAGCCCTTGCAAATAGGTCAACGATAGTCTACCCCTTCACAAACAGCATGTTAAAGAAGCCTTTCCCCAGGTAGAACACTTGTCACACGACTTTCTCGTGAAGCACTTCATCCTGTAGCCATTTCCCTAGCACTGTAGTTTCCACGGGGGCAAAACAGAATAGCACTACACATAGAGAACAAACCTATCTGCCTTCTAACCAAGTATGGGGAGATATTAGTGCATACCTTTCGGGTGGAGAGATTTGCTTGCTGAGCTTGAGCATTTAACCGTGAAGAAATCCAGTCTTGTTGTAGTTTCTTCGCCTCTCTATCGCCTTCATACTCCTCCACAATACCTCTTCATCTCCTCTTGCGGCTCCCAATTCCCCCATCCACCATGTCCCGACTCATCGAATTGATCCCATGCATCTGCCATCCTTTGGTTCCTACCGCCTTGCTTACCTCCATGCAGCACGAGACACACGTCTGCCACCCACCCTCATACTAGCTCATGTAAGCTCACATGTGAATTAATTCCCCAAGGACACCCCCTACACTTCATCATTCCTCTGCTCTCGAGTCACTTCTATGAAGCCCTCTTGCTGGGTTTCTTTATTTTACCAACATAAGCTAGGAAGAAAGAACTCAAAATTTATGAAGACATTACATGTACTGTTACATTCCCGTAACGCCGCTACGGGCATTACCACAAGAGGGGACGGCCTCTGGCTCACCACCCAGCCATAGAGGAAGAATGAGGATTGCCCCTCATCCCCCAGGCTATATAGTGTGTGGCCTACCGTCCACACTAGCCTGGCCGCCCATGACTCCGCATGGGCGTCCTCTCCCACTGAACCCCGGACATGGCCATCCGGTCTGCCGCGTCGGTCACAGGCATTACAGCCTGCGTGACATTACCCCCCCTTAAGAAGAGTTTTCGTCCTCGAAAACAAACTGGGGAAACCTTTTGGAAATTGCACTACTTCGTTCCTAGGTTGCTACTCCTCATCCCTATCTGTCCATATAACAAGTACCTCCTGGTACACTTTATGTTGGATTTGTCTGTCACGATACTATAGAATCTTTTCAGATTCATGTGGTATCTTTGGTGGCTCTATCAAGTCCACCAAAATCTCTGGAGAAACTGCGTTCTCTAACCCGTGAACTGATTTCTTCAGTTTACTGACATGGAAGATAGGATGAACTTGAGAACTCTCCGGTAACTCAAGTTTGTAGGCTACGTCCCCAATCTTCTTAAGGACCTTGAAAGGACCGCAATATCTAGGAGAAAGTTTATCACACTTTCCCCTTTTCATGGTTGCTGACTGCGCAGGAACCTTTAAAAATACAAAGTCACCTTCTGCAAAGGCTATTGTCTGCGTCCTTTATCGGCAAATGTTTTAGCGCGATCCTGTGCGCTACGAATGCTCTCGCGTGTAGCTTTGAGCATATCATTCATATCTTCAAGGGAATCCTTGACAGATTGAATCTTTTCCTTTTCTAGGCCTACAGCCATCGGAGATCTCAGCTGGAATCCATACATTAACATGAATGGTGTAAATCCAGTCGTTGAGTGTTTGGAGCTGTTATAGGCAAACTCCAATAAGGGCAAGTACTCTTCCCAATTAGATTGCTTCTTAATGACATAAGAACGCAACATATCCTCTAGAATTTGGTTAACTCTTTCAGTGTGACCATCAGACTCCGGATGATCTGCCGTACTCATACTCAAAGTAGTATCCAACTTTTTGAAGATTTTCCTCTAAAAATGACTGTTGAACTTCTATCTCTATCCGACACTATATCTGCGGGCAGGCCATATAGCTTGTAGAGATGTTCAATAAAGAGTTTTGCCAACTCTGGCGTTTTAACAGTTTCTCGTGGTAATAAACTTTGCCAGTTTAATTCACCTGTCCACTACCACCCACACTGAGTCATTCCTTCGACTCGTCTTGGGTAAACCGGTAATGAAATCCATGGAAATGTTTTCCCATTTCCCTTGAGGAATCTCCAGCGGATGGAGTAGTCCTCCAACTTTAAGACGTTCTGTTTATTGACTTGGCACTTACTGCATTTCAGCACATAAGTCTGGACGTTCTTAAACAAACTAGGCCAATAAAACTGTCTTTTTACTAATGCATAGGTCTTCTGAATCCCAAGATGACCCACACTTGGACTATCAAAACTATACTCTGAAGACTCGGCTAGCCTCTCTGGACTAACTCTCGCCTCGCTACCCGCCGCACCTACGGCCAGTTTCTCCGGACTAGCATTACGTGCCGACGAGGAAGGTGGGCGCGGTTGTGACAAAGTGCGTACGCGTACAGCGCACCAGACCTCTGTAAAGACAGAATCATGCTCACACAAGCCATGATCATGCTCACACAAGCCATGATTTGGTATTTCAACCAAGACCTTAAGGCAAATTTCATGCCTTGATTTTGCATCATGTCATTAGCACAGAAGCTAATGTACTGGAGAGCACTCTAGTAGCGCAAGTTCTTAGACTATGCTACTAGATATTTGTAGACTATGCTACCATGTTGCATCACCAACTTGTTAAAACTTCTCCTTGGAAAGCTCTACGGCCATAGGAGAAATAAATTAGAGCCAATCTAATCATGAATCACAAGGATTAGTTCTAAAGCTGAGAGATACTTTCTCTCTTAGAGTAACATCTTTGCACAAGCATATGCTCTAGAATCTTGTTGAGTTTCTAACTACCATCAATCTACGGATGGTTAAACTCCACTCTAACTCAGAGTAAATGTAAGTTTTGAAAATTTCCATTCAAATATAACAATCAAACTTCCTATCTCTTATGCCATACTATATATGCGGGGACCATATAGTATGTGGAGATGTTTGATATAGATTTTGCACCACTACGGGTGTCTGGAGTTACATCCAATCTCTTACAACTCTTTGTTGCTATTACCAGACACATCCTTTCAAGTATTGTCTGGACTCACACAACTATTCCAGTTTATGTGATATTTGAGGATATCCCTCAAGAAAGGTTTTTGTTCTCAAAAACTCTACTCTCAAGTGGACTACGCGCTAGTGTCATAAGTCCAAGAACAAATCTAGACCGTGTTTAATATCATATGTTATATTCTTGAGTCCTTCCAAGAAACTTTTAAACATCTTGCAACGAAGATGTGGTATAGTGTCTACGCACATATGGTGGTACTATCGATAAACTGCTTTGCAACAGATCAGTGGTTTCACACTTGTAACAAAGTGCTTCATTGTTGCATATTATTACCCTTTATAAGCGGTTACACACTTATGAATTATTTGGGTGGGTTGTTTATCAAGAAAAATTTTAAACTACTAATAACCACATTATCAATCCACAGATAATGACTGAGCTTGCTGTCTGCGAAGCCATAGGTTGCTAGATAATTGATGGTAATTACACAAGCCCAATGCCTCATTACATCATACATTCAATATAAATGTAAACATCACAGTACTTCGTGATGATGAACTTAGGAATTTCATTCTATCCCTGTTTGGTGTTGGTATGAAGTATAACTATGAGAACATTATTTGCTGCCTCCTCATCATAGCGGCAAAGCTACCTACCCATCACAGGTGGCAATCTCTACCAAGCTATAACCAATGACTAGCAAATAAACGAGTACTCTTGTAAGAACTTCATAACCATATCTCACACCCAACTCATAATCACTACGGATTAAATGCCAGGGCTTGCAAAATTGAATGTTATCTGATAGGTAGAGGGGATCATCAAACTACGGATGACCTCGACAACTCACTAGGGCTAGTGATGTGTAACTTTTAAGTTACTCCATTCTCCTTGTTTATTCCATACCATCGAACAAATCGGTCCCTCGATTTGAGCAACGTCAACATATTTATGAGTACCTCGATACTCATGGATTGTGGTTCGGTAATTTAAATTGTTGATCTAGAGTATCTTTCACTCGAGGATCTTAATGTTATTAGCAGCTATGTATTAGTAGTGAGTAACTACGTACCCACTATCATCACACTAGTGAGTAACTACGTACCCACTATCATCACACTAGTAGCTCCATACTAGTCTGTGAGTAACTCCGTACCCAATGGCGTACCTCCCCCGAGTGGGAGTACCATATACAACCATCTATAACAAGATGCTTAAGTCACTTGCTGCTAAGAAGTGACTACATAAATTGACCCCTCCATTGCACATTGCAGTACAATTTCTGGTATTACAACACGAATTTTTGGACGTCCTTATCATAGAGGTCAACATAAAAACTAGTGCATAGGTCTTGTGGAGTCTCGGCTGACCTAACCACACCACTGGTGACTTCCTACAAAAATGTGGCGCCGAAGTCACCACCTATGTACTTTAACTTCGTAAAGTACATGGTCTTCATCTATCATCTATGGAAAGTTGTAAAACATTCCTGCGATAGATTTTTATCACCCTAAAATTATTGTGCACTATTTTAGTGTGAAGAGCTTTTTTCCTGGGTACCATGGTTCACCCCAAGCTCATCTTTTGCTAAATTCTCCGATTTAACAAAAGATATATCTGCCTCCGAACACTCCGGTTCAGCCCCAGACTTTGAGTTTACTTCTTAACACTCCGGTTAAGTCAAAACTCACCAGATACAGTAGGATTTACCGCTAAGCTCTCCGGCTTAGCCTCCCTAACTCAGCCCGATTTTATGTACAATACATATGCCGGATCCGATACTAACAACAACCAGGCTCATCTGGAGTGAGATACTACTCACTATTGCCATGTAAAACCTTATTAAATCCGAGAAATGCTCCACTCATTCCCCAGGGGTCATACGACTTATAGGGTTTACACGCACATGAACTTTCTAAGCAAAATAGCCTGTCTTGCAATATTACAATTGCTTATGTAGGAAAGTAATATATTTCCCAAATTCATATGGTAGCAACTAAAATGTGCTCACAATCGCACACTTATGTTGAACATAGGCAAGACTACGCTTGCAAAATGCTATAGGGCGTCCCCCATGCATGAAATTGTCCAACCAACTAGTCTTACTGCTAACCTCTAGATTTAGATCACTCCGGAACTAAATCACTCTGTTAGCACTAGTACACCATCATGGTCTTGCTACCTAGAGCTTCTCCGAACTCTGTAAAACTGGGTTTTATCCCAACTTATGGCTATATTTGGTAATTTTCAAAGTTCAAATTTTATCTTGCACACTTTATCACTACAGACAAGTGTACATACAGACCTGCCAAAGAGTCAAGTTACATGATAAGCCTTGGCGTCCCATTCCACCAAGACTACAATCGATTCCGTGAGAATTTGATGTCCCATACCATCAAATTACACCAAACCAATTGATGTGACATATAAAAAGGCTCTTTCCCCCCTCGAAAGATTACCACAAACTCTCGAGCAGTGGGATGTCGACGCATGGCAATAAAAAGAAGTTTAAGAACAGTTCTCTTCGATCAACTTCTATAAGGGCATTGAGCATTACATCTCAAACTATACCCCTTCAGATTTACCTTTGATTTCTACAAATCAATCCTAAATTTGCTATTATTATCTAGGCGTATGCTAATCCTTCAGATTAGTACTTCTAGATAAACCATTCAGTTGAGCACTGCTAGCAGCACTACTAGCCCCTTTATCCCAAGTAATACACACCTTAGGGATTACTTTTACTAGGCAATCACGTGACTAAATCAAACTAGTCACTAGGCTCAAGTAGTGACACTATTTTGGTACTACCAACAAGGGCCAGTTTGCCTCTACGGACCAAGGCTCTTTTGTTGCTATACAAACAGTAAGCAACTTGTTTGGACACAAGGCATAACCACATCAAGACTACGCTTGTACATGGTTCTCATTTGCCAAAGTTTATCACAATCTTCTAGCATCTGTTAAAAGATTGTGAAGGGTTATGAGCACTACGGCTCAATTAGGCTTACCTT
Source organism: Cibotium barometz (assembly GCF_041138505.1). Taxonomy (NCBI): domain Eukaryota; kingdom Viridiplantae; phylum Streptophyta; class Polypodiopsida; order Cyatheales; family Cibotiaceae; genus Cibotium; species Cibotium barometz. The sequence goes on from NC_141083.1 coordinate 27,670,662, forward strand.
GATTTCTCATGATAAGCTCTTCGTCTGATTTGGGCACAACTGACGCCATTGCCGTTAATCTTAGCCCAAGTAAAACACATTGCAGTTTTAAATTTACACTATAGCCAAACTACTTGACTTTAATGGTCAATAATAAGTTTATGCTCAGCTTAAATTTGGTCTCTCTGAACCAAATGTGTGATCACCACATGTGTTATTCTCGCAGCGCTACGGCCATAGACGTGTTCATTAGCACAACGACCATAGAACGGCTCTCTCTCAAAGGACTCGGCACTACGGCCGTGGGATTTGTCGCTCTCTTAGCACGCGATGCTACGGCCGTGTGCGGTGGGTCTCTCTCGTGGAAAAAAGGCACTACGGCCACACGGCGCGACGGCCGTGTGGGTTGGTTTTATGGGGTGTGGTGTGTCTACAGAAGAACACATTTGTTTGCATTACAGAACAAACACAAATTTGTCCGAACAAAATTTTAACTCTAGCAAGACGACGCTCGCAAAAGTGTAAATTGAAATCTGGCGAGGCTACGCTCCCAGAGTCTTCATAACAAAAATAAAAATGGTTGAGAGGCTGTGCCCTGCCAGATCTTTCCTCCCCATTCAAGAGAGGATTCGTTTGAAATTTTCTCATTTTTAATTTCATAAAAATGAGCAATAAAAATATATTTAAAAAAATATATAGATTTTTTAACTCCTTTTTTTTCTTTTTTCTTTTTTTTCTTTTTTCTGCTGCTGTCGCTGGTGGTCGTTGATGGCCGCCTGGCCGCCTGTTTGCTGGCCGCCCGCCTGGCCTTTGGCTGGCCGCCCGCTGGGCGCCTAAGGCTGGCCTGGCCGGCTGGCCGGCCGCCTCAGCTGGCCGCCGTGGGGCTGGCCGCCGCCTGTTCGTTGGGTTGGCGTTCCATTGCAGAGCGCAGCCACTCAGTGTGCTCTTCGCCCCCATCTTCAACGCAGGCGTTCCAGCACAAAGCAGGCGCTCTTCGCCCCACCTCAACAGACGGCGCACGTTCCTTTGCACGTTTTCAGCAACAGCTTCAAGTCTGGCGCAGGCCCTCTACGCCGACGTGAGCAACTGCATACAACAGTCAGAGATGGACGAAGCACTCCCCCACTCCCCACGCTCTTCAACGCGGCTCGGGCTGTTCTTCGCGTTTCCAAGGTCGCCTGGCAAGCCCAATCTCACAAGGGGAGGCTGCTGTTTGCCTTCCCCCCACACACAGTTCAACGAAATGCTTTTCGTTCCAGAAAAGCTTCAGCGAATTCGCAGCTAAGTTTCATTACCAAACGAAATTTTATTTCGCATAAAACTTCAACGCAGAGAAAAAACGAGCTCTTACCTGCAAGAGAGAGAGAGAGAGAGAGAGAGAGAGTTCTTCCCCTCCATTCTTCCATGGCTGCCTCCCTCCACACCCTCCATTCGAGATAAGGATAAGGAGACGAATGGTCGAAAACCATCGAGTGGGCTCCGGTCCCCCGGTCACGCGCGGGCTCTGACAATCCCATCGAACCACGCTCTGATACCAGTGTTACATTCCCGTAACGCCGCTACGGGCATTATCACAAGAGGGGACGGCCTCTGGCTCACCACCCAGCCATAGAGGAAGAATGAGGATTGCCCCTCATCCCCCAGGCTATATAGTGTGTGGCCTGCCGTCCACACTAGCCTGGCCGCCCATGACTCCGCATGGGCGTCCTCTCCCACTGAACCCCGGACATGGCCATCCGGTCTGCCGCGTCGGTCACAGGCATTACAGCCTACGTGACATGTACACACCATAGATAAATCTTGAGATCTAGAAAAATTACATGCACACACTATAAATAAATCTTGAGATCTAGAAATATTAATAACATTAACCTCAAAATGACCTTATAAAAAAGTATGCATGTCCTTGGCTTGGCTTGCATTTTGTAGCATACAATAAAAGTATACTCAAGTACCTTTAGGAATTATGGTCTCACATGAGAAACAATTTGTGATTTATCATGTTTCCTGCTTTATACATGTTCCTAGAATTTTATAGTATATACACTTTGATGTAGGCAAAAGAGCACGCAAGCTCTTTGCTTGTGGTAGCTTTGATATGAATGACATTCAAAGACATGAAAATGATGCCTATGCTACTTAACGAAGTTATGATATAGTGGTAAAGATGTTCACAATTCACCAATTCTTCTTGTGCTTCTTTATTAGATAGAAAAGGATTCTTAAATGTAGATTTACTTACAAATGTGGTGGTAATTGCGTAACTAACTGCCTTGAAATGTGATGAAAATTAAGCCACGAACATTACAATTGTTACCATATTATAGTAGTGATGTGTGTGAACACACTTAGGACCGCCGGGGCACTTTTTCCCTCACTAGGAGGTTTTTTCCCCCGTGCATTGTATATACGCCCATTATCTTCTAGGGCTTGTAATCTTTCATTTTTGGCACTCATAATACACTACTGTGTTGTGCTCAAGCTTCCTCATCTTCTTGAAGTTGTGTGTGCATTCCTGCAACCCTAATTCCAACAATTGGTATCAGAGCAGGCTTCCTCCTCCCGGGCAGCATCACCGGCACCTGCCGCTTCATCTCCTCCGATTGCAACGAGGTTTCACGAGCGTCTGCAGGTTAGTATATGCCGTGGGTGAGCCCGTAGGGCTCGGTCGTTTCAGAATTTTGATCTGAAGTCATTTCGCCCTCCGTTTTTGCATTCCAAGTACTGCGCAGGCAAAATCGTCCTATTGTGCAGATTTTCTGTCAACATTAAAATCTGCAGGACAGGTGCCCATTCGTCTGTTTTGGGCTGTGCTACATAGCACAGGTCGATTTTATACAGGTTTACCTCTTACAGACAGCATTTACATCTAGTAGTACAGTCATTGGCCATGGCTGACAACAATGATGTATTCCGCATGTTGGCTGCTGAGGATAAGTTGGATGGCACCAACTATCCATTGTGGGCATATATGATGCGACATGTATTGGTAGCAAAGGGGTTATGGAACATTGTGCAGGGTATTGATGCACGTCCTATTGTGGCTGGGAATGCTGCAAATACATCAGAAACAGGTACTGTTGATGATGGTGCAGGCACAAGTGCTGTAGCAGCTGTTCGAGAACCACCACTTTCAGCAGAGCAAATTCGTTGGGATGGTAGAGATGCGCAGGCTCATGCCTTGATTGCGCTGTCTGTCAAACGTACCATTATCCCACATATTCGCTCCTGCAGGACTTCTAAGGATGCTTGGGATGTACTTGCCACATTGTATCAGGCAAGAAATGAGGCTCGTGTTGCTTATCTCCGAAAACAGTTGGAGAGTGAGCATATGAACGAAGGTGATTCTATGGATAGCTTTTTGACAAAGATCAAGGATTTCAAAGAGCAGCTCATTTCTGCAGATGAAATCCTGTCAGACAGTTCACTTGTGCAGACTGTTTTGAATGGTCTACCAGATTCTTATCAGGGTTTTGCTTCCACTCTTCGCTTGATGATGAAAGGCAATCCCAATGCCTTATCATTTGAGGAGTTAGTTTCTGTTTTGCTGCAAGAAGACCAGTCAAGGCAAAACAGGAATATTATGCGTGTCGCAGATCAAGCTTTCGTTGCTAGTCAGAGAAGCGGGAAAGGTAAAGCTGGCTTTTCTTCTAGTAAGCAGAAATCTGCAATTGCTGCGCAACCAAAGAAGGAAGACAAAGATGAGAAGAAGGGTGACAAACAGAAGACATTTTGCAAGTACTGTAAGGGAAATGATCATGTCATCAAAGCGTGTCCTAAGCTGGCTGCGAAAGAGGCTAAGAAGAAAGAGGCTGGTATGGCTGTTGCAGATGCCTCTCCTTCTAACAATGAATCTGCTAATGTGCTAGATACAGAATGGGCATTCAATGCGCAGTGCAGTTATGACCCATCTTTGCATGACACATGTATGTCTGCAGTAGATTCAAATGTATGGTACTTTGACAGTGGTGCCACTAAGCATATCACCTCGCAGCGCAGTTTATTCACTTTCCTTGAGTCTGCTCCCACAGGGAATACTGTCACTTGTGCCAATAACTCCTCTTATCCCGTTAAAGGAGTTGGACAGATTGTGCTGAATGTTGCAAATGGAAACACCTTTACACTTTTTGATGCATTGTATGTGCCAGGGATCAAAAAGAATCTGCTGTCAGTCTCCGCATTTGCCAAAACAGGTTTGGTTGTAAAATTTGTGGATGACAAATGTACTGTTCATGATCTCTCTTGTGGTGACATCATTGTAGCATCTGGTTCACTATGTCGAGGGCTGTATAAGCTCAATATGGATGGCAAATGTGTAGAGGATTCAGCATGTGCTATTATGGATACGCAGGCTATTTCAAATGCAAAACTGTGGCATGCACGTTTTGGTCATCTGAATTTTGCAAGTTTGCTGCGCCTGCAGAAATCTGAAATGGTGTCTTCTTTGCCTAAGCTTGAGGCACCTGTCAAGCATGTTTGTGAGGGCTGCATATTGGGTAAAATGCAGCGTGCTTCCTTTCCCAAAGATGGATCAGTGAGAGCTGAACGCAGATTGCAGCTTGTTCACAGTGATGTTTGTGGACCCATGCAAACTCCATCATTTGGAAACTACCTTTACTTCGTGACTTTCATTGATGATTTTACCAGGCATGCATGGGTATATCCTTTGAAGGCAAAGTCCGAAGTGTTTTTGTGCTTCAAACAGTTTTTGGTTATGGCTGAAAATGTGTCAGAAAGTAAGATGGGCACCCTCCGTTCAGATCGAGGGGGGGAGTATATGTCTTCAGAATTTAATGCATTTCTGGCTGAGCGTGGGATAAAACACCAATGTACAGTGCCGTATACACCACAGCAAAATGGTGTGGCTGAGAGAAAAAACAGGTCTCTCATGGAAATGGCAAGATGTATGGTTAAGAGTCAAAGTCTACCACATGGTTTTTGGCTTGAGGCTGTCATGTGTGCCACTTATGTACTAAACAGGTGTCCCACCAAAGCATTACAGGTTGTCACTCCATATGAGGCATGGCATGGCCGCAAGCCATCTGTTGGCCATTTACGTGTTTTTGGTTGCCTGGCATATGCATTAGTGCCTGTGCAACATCGCAGAAAATTGGATGACAAAGCTGTCAAATGTATTTTTGTTGGATATAGTGCTGAGAGCAAAGGCTATCGTTTGTATCATCCACAGACAAAGCGCATTTTGGTTAGCCGTGATGTTGTATTTGTGGAAGATGCAGTTCAGCCCTTGGTTTCATGTACTAAGGAGACAGATATCAGCTCACGTGATGTCTATGATACATTGTTGCCTCTTTTCAGTGGTGCACAGTCAAGTGCAATACCTCATGAGGCAGTTTTTCAGCCTATGCAGGTTTTAAATGATGGCACAGATCAGCCTATATCTGATGCAGATGTGCATGATGCACTTGAGGATGAGAGACAAGAGATTGAGGGCTCTAGGAATATGCCTAGATGGCTGGTGCAGACTTTGCGTGACAGCAAGTTGGATGCCCCTTTGTCTAGTCGCACTCGTTCTGGCTCTCATGGTGCCTCTTATGCGTCAGATTGTTATGCATTGGCTGTTTCTAGTATGTGCGATGAAAGTGAGCCTGTTTCATTTGATGAGGCACAAAGTTCAGAAAATTGGATGGCTGCTATGCAAGCAGAATACGATGCTATTATGAAGAATGGTACATGGTCTTTATGTGACTTGCCCCCTGGCAAGAAGGCCATTGGCACTAAGTGGGTATACAAATTGAAGCGTAAGCCTGATGGCACAGTGGATCGCCATAAGGCTAGGCTTGTTGCAAAAGGTTATGCTCAAGAGAAGGGCATTGATTTTGATGAGACTTTTGCTCCCACATGTCGTATGACCACTGTTCGTAGCATCTGTGCATTAGCAGCTCATAATGGTTGGAATGTACATCAGCTGGACATAAAGACTGCGTTCTTAAATGGAGATTTGCATGAGGAGGTGTATGTATCGCAGCCTCGTGGTTTTCTTCAAAGAGGGCAGGAAAACAAAGTGTGCAGGTTAAAAAAGGCTTTATATGGTTTAAAGCAAGCTCCACGAGCTTGGTATGAAAAAATACATGCATATTTGACTGCACATGGGTTTCAGAATAGTCCAACAGAAAGCACTTTGTATGCTAAACGTGTGGATGGTGTACATCTAATCATTGCTCTCTATGTCGATGACATGCTGCTCACAGGACCAAATGAGAGTCATATTGCTGATTTTAAGGCTGATTTGAATGCCTCTTTTGAGATGTCAGATTTGGGGCATTTGCATCATTATTTGGGGATACAATTTAAGCAGTGTGATGGAGGTATTGCTTTGTGTCAGACAAAGTATATTGAAACATTGTTGCGGAGATTTGGCCTTGAAGACTGCAAGCCTATTGCTACTCCAATGGAGACAGGTTTGAAGTTGAGTCTTCATGATGCTGGAGATCACTTTGATGTCACACTCTATCAGACAGCTGTTGGTTGTCTCATTTATGTATGCATTACGAGGCCAGACATTCAGTTTGCAGTCTCACAGGTGAGCAGATTTATGCATAGCCCAGGCATTAAGCATTGGCAGGCAGTGAAGCGTATCTTTCGCTATTTGAGTGGTACTCGGCATCTTGGGTTGTTTTATCCCAAGGGGGGATCATTGCCGCCAGATTTACATGCTTTTTCAGATTCTGACTGGGCTGGTTGTTATGACACACGCGTGTCCACGAGTGGTTTTTGCTTCATGCTTGGAAGCTCATGCATATCATGGTTGAGCAAGAAGCAGCCTACTGTGGCCACTTCTAGTTGTGAAGCTGAGTACAGGGCAGCTTTCACAGCTACGGTTGAGTGTGTGTGGCTCAGACGCCTTATGGCTGATTTGGGTGTTGGGCAGCCATCTGCCACCACCATCTTCACTGACAGTCAGAGCGCATTGGCAGTTGCGCGGAACCCAGTGTTCCATGCTCGTACAAAGCACATTGAGGTGCACTACCATTATGTCAGGGAGAGACTCTCTGCAGGAGAGATCAGTTTGGCTTATGTGCCAACACAGGATAACCTTGCAGACCTTTTCACAAAGGCTCTGCCTCGTGAGAAGTTCGAAGCTTTTCGCAAAGCTTTGGGATTACTCCCTTTTGTGGATTCGTCCACATAGCTAGACACTTCCCTATACATGAGTGCTAGCTCTTGTTCACCGCATCACTCCAGGGGGGATTTGTTACCATATTATAGTAGTGATGTGTGTGAACACACTTAGGCGCCGGGGCACTTTTTCCCTCACTAGGAGGTTTTTTCCCCCGTGCATTGTATATACGCCCATTATCTTCTAGGGCTTGTAATCTTTCATTTTTGGCACTCATAATACACTACTGTGTTGTGCTCAAGCTTCCTCATCTTCTTGAAGTTGTGTGTGCATTCCTGCAACCCTAATTCCAACAACAATATGCATGCACATGATCAAATTATAATAAATCATTTAATTGAAATAGCAAAACTTCGAACAAAATTTGAAAAAGAGCTCATTCAATTATATCCTTATTTCATTTAGGCATTTTAAACACATTGAAAAACCCTTTTGGATTCTCACATCAAATTTAAAACTACAAAAGGACATTTTCTATGAGTTGAAATGTACAAAGAATGCTTTGATTTTCTTACCATGGTATATAATACTCAAGCGTGCCCTACTAGTCTACATCTTGTAGTGTATATCGATGGCATGGTTCATTGCCTCTATGTCCCTTAGTCTATCCTAGGTGCTATGGGGTAGATGTTGGTCGTCACAATACACAAATGAACCTACCTTACATTAGCAAAGTCCATGTACATGAGACTATTCACTTTGTGGAAACATGGCATATTGGTGATACACATGTGGAGAAGGACAATTTGACTTTTGATTAGACGTAAGGAGATGGGAGTGCATTTGGGAAGAAACGATATAAGGAAGCCCAAAAAAATGCTCATGAATGCATGTCTTATTCACAAGCCTTAGTGTCATGGCCAAATGTTGGAGCAATTGCAATGGTGGTTGGAGCAATTGTAACAGTGGTTGGTTGAATTTCTCAAAAGGGTAGTGCAACTTCTTAATAAAGTCCCATCGTTTAGTGTGTGAATGTGGGGGTTGGAGAAAGCAATGCATCAAAAAGCCCTCTAGAGACAAGACTTGGGAACCACACTACATATCCTATTGTATTTTGAGAGTGGGAAGAGGTTCAAGAGGATGTGTATGTCTTTGGTGGGTGGTCTCATAATTAAAACTTTTTTTCCTAAAGGAAAAGGCTAAATCCTATTGTATTTTGAGAGTGGGAAAAGGTTCAAGAGGACGTGTATGTCTTTGGTGGATGGTCTCATAATTAAAACATTTTTTCCTAAAGGAAAAGGCTAAATTAAGCGGTACAAGCAAAGCTAAATGAGACATTGAAATAAATTGTTCAAGTTAAAGGGGGCAAAGCTATTGTTTAAGCGTTTTAGCTCTCCAAGGGAGTAAAGCATGGACGAGGCTTGGTCTAAGAGAAGGTCCATTTTTTAAGGCAAAGTGGGTCCTAATTAGCCTAATAAGTATTTAATCTCGTAAGACCTTAATTGGGTCACAGTAGGGGGCAGTTTTAATCAAGGAACTACCTAAACTTTCTCGATAGGCTAAGATTTAAATTGACCATTTACTTACTTTAACCTAACCTTCCCATGCTAATCCGTAAATGTTTTCTCATTTCTCTCTGTGCCTTATAAGTTATTGTTAACTTCGAAAATTATTGAGTTGAGCGCCCAACAAATGCTACAACGAAATCTGTGTACGCTCATCAAGGCGGCCACATGCGAGCCAAAGCAGCGCATTAAAGGCGAACAATAAATTGTTAAAACATAATGCACTCTCTAGCCTGATTTAGTGGGCTTGCTAGTTTGGAGGTACATTTAGCGGCAAGGGTTGGGGGGACTGCTAAATTAAACGGCCTTTTTCCAAAAAAAAACATTTAATATTTGGTGTCTTGTTTCGCTTGCGTTGAGGCTTTCTCTCTCATGCCTGCCCTTGTTTTAGGGTGTCTTCTTTTCTCTCACATTTCACCCAGCTGCGGTGCTGTTGGTGCTTGCGGCAGCATCGCCCACTTCGCAGGAAGCCCACCCAAGTACTCTCAACGAAGTTGATTTTCTGTTCAATTTCTGCTTTTTCAACCTTCTTCTGAGGCTCTCCTCTCTCTCTCTCTCTCTCTCTCTCTCTCTGTCTCTCTCTGTGTCCTACTAGTATTGGCCCTTTTGGCGTGTTGCCTCACCCTGACCAGCTTCTAAACAGCCATACCCCTCCTTCCCGTCCCCCCTTTGTCCCCTCCATCAGCCCCGCAGGTAATGCTTCCTTTTCCCTTCTTCAGATCTCGATCTCTCTCTCTCTCTCTCTCTCTATATACTTGATTAGTGACTTCGTTTCGTATTTACGCATTTATCATCGTTTCGTTTCCTCTTCTTAGCCTTGATTAGTGCAATTAGTTTGCTTAGCTACCTCTCATTGTATCTTTGGTTTGTGTAATCCAAGCCCACCTCCATTCTAATCACACTAATTAATGATTCTGTAACTTTAAGTTTCTATCTTAATCCCCTGAATGATTTTGCTACAGCTTAATTTTTATTTGCAGACTATAATGGGTAAATATGTTATAGCTTAATTTTTCTATGGAGAGCAAAGTGGGTTGAACCATCAATTGCACATAGCTACATAATTGAAGCTCTATACCCCTCTCCCCCTTTTCTAATCTGGTAATTTTTATGGTATTTCTGATTTTGTGATGTGATCTGCTTCCACAGGTATGTATAAAAATCAGTTGCAGGAGCTGGCACAACGCAGCTGTTTCAATTTGCCCTCCTACTCATGCATCAGGGAGGGCCCGGATCATGCACCCAGGTTCAAGGCGACGGTGAACTTCAATGGGGAGGTGTTTGAGAGCCCAGGCTACCACACAACGCTCAGGCACGCAGAGCACGCTGCTGCCGAAGTTGCCCTCAACACACTCTCTAGGAGAGGCCCTACCCAATCTCTTGCAGCCAGAATCCTGGTAAGAAAAATTCTCATCATCACCAATGCTGCTGCAGAAAAACTTTACCAGGTTGTCTTTCACTGATTCTTATCCTCTTGTCGTTTCCTCTCAGGATGAGACCGGTGTTTGCAAGAACCTGCTGCAGGAGACCGCTCAGAGAGCCGGGGTTTCCTTGCCTGTCTACACCACAATTAGGTCCGGGCCCAAGCACGTACCTCTCTTCAAATGCATGGTGGTGGTGGGGGGTAGGAACTTCATCGGGGAGGCTGCCAAGACTAAGAAGCAGGCGGAGAAAAATGCAGCCATGGCAGCCTGGTCTGCACTAAAGCAGCGTGAGGGGTTTCTTCCATTCTCTTTATCTAGCAATTTTCTGCTCACTTGTCGCAAACTTCAACGGAGCAGCGCTATGTTAACTAGTGCAATGTTCCTCAATGTGTTGCAAACACTAACTGTGCAGTGTCCTGTTGATGTGCACCTAATCGTGAAACTCATTTGTGGATCTGCTGCAAACTTTGAGCGTGCAGTCCCTTAATCCCTATCTATTGTGCATGATTTCCTGCTTGTGTGCTTCCAACCCTAATTGTAGTGCACTGTGATGTGATGTGAACGACAACTGTGTCTGCTCAGTGACTGTCACTGTTTCCTCATGTCCAGTAATTTTAATGGTTGATTTTCTGGGTGCTGCAGTGACTCCTGTATCTCATATGCCCTTGCTCTTGGAGGCCCCAGAGACAGAAGAGGTTGGCGAAAGAACCAATCTCGGCCCTTACTACAGCAGAGATGAGAGGGCTGCCCTGCAGAACTCGTCATCTCAGATGCAGTTTGCTGCACGGCCGAGGGTAAGAATGGTCAGTGTGAGGGACAGGAATCGGCCGAGCAGAGATGGTAATGCTACTGGGGGGCAGTTCTACCCGGGGGCTGCTTCTGCAACTGTGACAGATCCCGCAAGCCATGACAGAAGTTGTAGCATGTATCTATTGAACCAGCAACCTGTTGCATCACCAGGTGAGGTTAGCTATGAAGTTGGGCAGCGGTACCTCTACAATCAGTTGTCTCACTCTGGTTCTTCTCAGCCTCTGCCGGATGTGAGCTTCGACACCGTAGGGCACGGGCATGGTGGGAGAGTTTTCTACAACCCTCAAGCCACCCCTGGCTTTTTTGGGGGCTCTTCTACTCGTCGGCAGGCAGGGTGCCATCAGAGGAGACATTCTTTGTCTGGTATGGAGTCTCCCATGCTTTCTCATGAGGCCATGGCTGTGAGCAGGGCTAGTGGGGGTGGAAACATGCTTGGAAGAGTAATGTTACACCAACAGCAGCAGCAGATTAGAGGTCTACCGTACCAGTCTCTCAGTGAGCGGTTTGATCTCAATAGGCCATCATTGCTTGAGGAGCTGCAGCAGAGAGATGAAGAAGATGAATGGCTTCGTGGAGAGGCCATGCCCTCTTCGGTCCATCCACAGCAACATTCCATTCGCCGCATTCCTTTACAATCTCAAAGTGAGAGATTTGAGTTGAAGAACCATCATCTGCCCCAGCTGGAAGAGGTTCATTGCAGAGATGAAGAGGAGTGGCTTCAGGGTGAAGCTTTAGGCAGCAGCAACAACAATCTGGACAGAGACAAGAATCTTGATCGTAATCATGGATATCGAGAAGGATGGTTGCGTGGGGAAACCCTAATGCAAACCTTGGAGGAACAGAAAAATCATGGCTACAAAGAAGGATGGTTGCGTGGGGAAATTCTGAAGCATACCTTGGAGGAGAAGAAACATGGTTATAGAGAGGGATGGCTGTGCAATGAAGCCCTGAAACACAACTTGGAGGAAAATATGAGCCTGGGTCAGAACCATAATCATAATTTTAACCATAATTACAGCCATGGCTACAAAGATGGTTGGTTGCACGGAGAAACCCTAGGTAACAATATAGAGAAAGAGAGAAGCCATAGCCATGGCCATACTTACAACAAGGATTTGCAGGGTGAGAAAAAAGCTGTCTATGCTGCTGCTGCTGCTGCTGCTGCTGCTTCATCATCATCACCAGCATCCCCGCCATCTTCGCCTTTGTCATCATTGTGGTCTAGGTCTACACAGTGGTGGGGTTCTCACATGCCTGCAAGCACCTCCTCCGCTGCTGCAGCACTTGCCAGCACATTGGGTTTACGCCCTGCATCCTCCATGGCTCCTGCAGTTAGGGTTCGGCAGATGGTGCCTGTTTGCTCGGCACCTCCTCCACGCCGTACTGATGCACAAGCTCTCTGTCGCCCCCCTCTTAATGAACCATCATCATCCATGGTGGATGGTGATGCAGGAGCTCATCAGCTCTTCAATAAATTGAGACTGTGATTGAATGGAAGAAATCCCTTGCTTGTTCAAAGGGAAGCTGAAATGATGAGTAGTCAAGGATCTCATAGATGGGCCTTCTTGTGAGATTGTTTCTATGACTTGTCATTCAGAAGCTTGCCTTAATTGATCCTCCTGTTTTACCATGCAGAGAAGCCCTTTTTTGACAGCATTCGAAGCTCCTTTCTGAGGATTTCTATGATGGAGCATCCCTAGAGTTTTCTTCTTCAGAAGAGTTGTCCAAATACCCTTTACCTTGTGAATACACATCTGCAACCATGCCCAGCTGCATGCCAGACCTGTCTGCGTCTAATTTGCAGACAAGAAAGTCCACTTGTATCGGACAGTCAAAGAAGAAGTATCTTTGGATGCACACGTGCTCTTTGGAGATGTACTCTGAAATCACAGACAACACAGATCCCAATTTTGCAGCCTTTCCTTTCTAGGCTTTTAGCGTGTGCTTTACCATGTCTGATGTACACAACTTACTGCATCAGTGGAGCCTGGTTGAGTTGTATCTGTTTTGCTTTCTTTGCAAAATGTCACAAATTTGCATCATTACTGTTTCTATGCAATGGTGAAGAAAATTGGCTTCTTGTGGTTGTGGTAGGTATGGTTGTCATTGCATAATCTTGACACATAAATGCTCATTGGGTATCTTGTATGGATGAAGGGCACTAGGAATTCTAGATGCATGAATGGTTTTGCAAGTTCTTGACATGTATTCTGGAATCTGTAAACTGAGCTCGTTGTTCCAACATTGTTAGTTGACTGCTTAATAGATTTAAGAGGGGTTTACCAGACTGCTTTAAAGCATCAAGATTGTTGTTATGTGCCCCTTCGGTCAAGGGTAGGTATGCTTAGATAGATTATACATATTTTTTCAGGCCAAGGATGGGTGTGTAACAGCCCCAGAATTGCAACTACTTACATGAATGTCTTTTAGGGCCTTTACACACATCACGCTGGTAGAATTCTATATGGACTAGGAAGACTCCTGTTCCATGCGCTTGGGTGAAGGAGAATTCCCTAAAAAATCATCATTCTGTCTACACTCTTCAGTGAAATTTTTGGTTCCACTTGAGATTTTATTAAACCCAAACATTTTTGGAGGTCTTTCCCTGCATGAATGACTAGGAATTCTAGGAGCATGCAAAGTGTTCCCCACCCCAACGTACCCCTACTTTCCAAACACAAACCCTTTACATATACGGTGAAATAGATTTAGTATGAAGGTAGGGTTTAGAACATGGGGATAAGGTAAGAGGACTTTTTGTAACACTTGGAGAACCTTGGGTCTCTCTCTCTCTCTCTCTCTCTCTCTCTCTCTCACACACACACACACACACATACACACACACACACCCACCCCAATGTCTCTCTCTCTCTCTCTCTCTCTCTCTCTCACACGCACACACACACACACACAAAACCACAAAAATTCTAAAGCCATTGAAAAAAGTATTTCCATTCCCCAATATAATCCAGGTATTTGTTAAAGTGCCATTGGACCTTCCTTACTACAAACATGCTAGAAACTTGCTACTAAATTGGCGACTTGGTTGCAAACATCACCAAGATGCATGCTTGTGTTTTGATGCCTATCATGGACGCTTTTTGGTGTTTAACATGTTTTTCATGCCCGAGTAAATAGCGTAACTGTCTAAGTTGTACAAAAGCCATCATTTTTAAAGGTCAAGCTTGCACTTCAAATGGCAAGCCCTAGTAATTGGCACTCACTCCTATTACTCGAGAAATTTTGGAAAGTGATGCTTTTAACTCAAAACCAAAACTTCTTGCCTAGCATCAACAACAGATATTTAGCACTGTAGGATAATAAGCGTGCTTTTTCTTTGGGACTCGGAGAGTCGTATTTGGGTGGAAAAGGCCAAAAGCTTTTTCAAGAAAAAACTTAAGCAATTGCGGGCTTTCCACTACCCTTTGATGGAAATGAATGAGAACTTAACGGGAAGTTGAAAGGTGGGAAAGTGGTTGATCGCATGTTAGTGTAGTGATAAGGAAGGAGTTTGAGAGTGGGTTCAAATCTCCCTCCCTAAGTTAGTGTAGTGGTAAGGAAGGAGTTTGAGAGTGGGTTCAAATCTCCCTCTCTGCAAGCGATGGCATCTAGTGTGTGTGAGTAGTGTACTTTCTAATTTCCAGCAAATCAAAAAAAAAAAAAGAAGGTAGAAAAGTGGAGAAACTTTTGGAGAAAATCTAGTCCCATGATGAGCCATGCCCCATGCTCTCAAAGTGAAATGATAGAAGTTCAATGGCAAGTTGCAAGAGCCTAGAGGGATACAATTTATCAGTGTTCGAAAAAAATAATTTTGCCAAAAAGTTAAAAACCTTCATTAGAAATTTAGGAAATTATTAATTGAAGAATTTCTCAAATTTTGAAGGTTTTCCTTCTAAAATTTCCCAAATTTTGCAGGTTTTTGTACCTTCAAGTTAAAAATTTGAAGGTAATTTTCAGAAGTTGCAGGTGCAAATTACACTAAACCCGGGTTTTTTTCGAACACTGCAATTTATAGGTAGTGCTGCCCAC